>NC_090368.1:2227050-2537050 GCF_035084215.1 Heptranchias perlo | reverse complement strand
TAAAAGACTGGATTATAGCATCTCAGATCAGGCATGCGATGTTACTGTAAAAAGTCTCTGCGTGAGTGGGGTATTACATTGAATTTACAGCACAGGCACAGGCCATTCGGCCCAACTGGTCTATGCCGGTGTTTATGCTCCACACGAGCCTCCTCCCACCCCTCTTCATCTCACTGTCAACATATCCTCCTATTCCTTTCTCCCTCATGTGTTTATCTATCTTCCCATTAAATGTATTTACATTATTCGCCTCAACCACTCCATGTGGGAGCGAGTTCCACATTCTCACCACTCTCTGGGTAAAGAAGTTTCTCCTGAATTCCCTATTGGATTTATTAGTGACTCTCTTATATTTATAGCCCCTAGTTCTGGTCACCCCTGCAAGTGGAAACATCTTCTCCATGTCCAGCCTATCAAACCTTTTTATAATTTTAAAGACCTCTATCAGGTCACCCCCTCGACCTTCACTTTTCTAGAGAAAAGAGCCCCAGTCTGTTCAGCCTTTCCCGATAGGTGTAACCTCTCAGTTCTGGTATCATCCTTGTAAATGTTTTTTTGCACCTTCTCCAGTGCCTCGATATCCTTTTTGACGAGGGTCTGTCTCAGCAGGTCCCGAGAGCCCAGGTTATGGAGCGTCGGCACTAACCTTGGGACCGTAGAACGCCCCGTCCCCTGGGTTCAACTCCCAGGGTTTGCCGAACTCCTTCAAGCTGTTCTCCAGTTGCTGCGGAGAGAAGAGTCACCACATCAGAGCGAATTATCACACGTGCTGTATGGAGGGGGTGGGGGGGGGGGGGCAGCCTGGATCGACCCTGGGCACCACCAGCCTCCCGCCCACCCCACAAAAATACCGCTCTTAGCGCCTGCACTTAACCACACCGGGGTACTGTGGGTGGGGGAAAGAACCCTTTGCTGCAGTAGTGTGTGTGTCAGCGAAATGACCGACTGAGATCGCTCGTACAGGACGGGGCAGAGTAGCGATTTAAACTCCGCCCCTGGAAATCTAAACCAGAAACTGCTGAAAATACACAGCGGAGCAGAAATCCGTCTCGGCCGGGGGCGCAAATCGGACCAGCCGCCCGTTACAGGCCCGGCCCAACGTCCAACTCTGTGGACTGCAATCGCTCCGAATGTCGAGCCGGGCCTGAAACGGACGGCTGATCCCGATACCGCTCGAGACGGATTTCTATCCCAGTGGGTCTGTGAAGGACAAGAAACAAACAGGTTAATGTTTCGGATAGGGACCCTACTCCAGGTGTCAGCCGTGGCTCGGTGGGTCTCACTCTCGCCTCGGAGCCAGAAGGTCGTGGGTTCAATTCCCACTCCCAGAGAGCCCATAATCCAGTCCGACGCTCCCAGTGCCAGTGCTGAGGGAGTGCTGCACTGTCGGAGGCGCCGTCTTTCGGATGAGACGTTAAACCGAGGCCCAGTTTGCCCTCTCAGGTGGACGTAAAAGATCCCACAGCCACTATTGGAAGAGCAGGGGGAGTTCTCTCCGGTGTCCTGTTCCAATATTTATCCCTCGACCAACATCACTAAAGAGATTATCTGGTCATTATCATATTGCTGTTTCTGGGATCTTGCTGTGCGCAAATTGGCTGCCATGTTTCCTACATTACAACAGTGACTACACTTCAAAAGTACTTCACAGGCTGTAAAGCACTTTGAGACGTCCTGGGGTTGTGAAAGGCGCGACAGAAACACAAGTTTTTTCTTTTTTTCTTTTCGAAATGAAATTATAACAAGGGATGTCCCTCGAAACATTAACCCTCGAGTTTCAGATGCTGCCCGAACCCAAGGGGTGCTTCTGGCGCATGGAAACATTCCCTTCCTGTACCTTCTCCGCTTGGTCCCAGATTTCTACGTCCCCCAGGAATTTCTCTGGCCGAGTGGAGAGGTAGAGCCTGAAGCTGAAGCCGAAGACTTGATACACTGCCTGGAGGAAGTCGAGGCAACCTTTGATCTCATCTTCAATCTGCGGAGGAACGAGCAAGGAAGCAGAAAAATGCAGTTACCACGCCTGAAGATGAAGGAGGGGCGGAGCAGCACCTCAAACTGCGTTCCATGACAACAGCAGCCTCGTCCAGTCTGTGAGGCCATATCATTCAGGCTAAAACTAGCAACTGGATTTATTTAAAAGGAATATAATTACAGAGAAGCAGAAGACAGCAAGAGACTAGTAGTACAAATACTTAGAGAAGCATAAAGATTGAGTCAGTCCACAAGAATCTTAACTGTGGCTGAGTAGTAATGTAGTGCCCTCGTACTATAAGAAAATGTTCAAGTCATAGGTATTAAATTCAAGACATTAACGGCCTTCCTTCTGAGATGGCCTATGATGGGTCAGATTAGCGATAATGAATCAGTCTATAAGATTCTTTGACACCTATCTGCAATCAGTACCATTCCCATGATTAGAATACACAAGTACTATTGTCCTTCAAAGGATCAATAATTTAATGAGTCCTGAGAGCAACCTAGAGCAAGCAACAGGCCTCCCAAAGTTTTACATGCATTAACATTTCAAAGACACAAGAGAATTTCTGATGTAACTGACGTACTGAGGCAAATGACATCACCGTGGGAACCAGTTTATGGTCCCTCATGGAGATGTGAGTGGCTCCAGACAGTTTAGTGTATTGTCTTGCCCCTCATAAGGACAAAGGATTTTTAAGAGTAGCGTTAACTGAAGACTATTTTAGATTCTCAATATATTGGCCTATGCAAAACGTCACAATAAAAAGGCAGTGAAAACAGCCATTATTCAGGTATAAAACCATCTATTTCCACCTCAGCAGCATTGCTCGCCTCAACCCTCAAATTCTGCTGAAACGTTTCTCCACACTTTTGTCACCTCCAGACTCAATTACTCCAAAGATCTGCTTGCTGGCCTCCTGAGTTCCACCCGTCACAATTTGCAATTCGCCCAAAACTCTACTGCCTGCGCTTCCTCATCCTCCTGTCCCGGTCGACCTTCATCGGCACCCCGTCACCCAACCCGTTCATTTCGAAATCACTGTCTTCCGCTACTAGCCCCTTCCGTGGCCTCGCTCCTCCCTCCCTTTGCGACCTCCTTCAGCCCTACGCTGCTGCACGGCCCCCTACAGTCCTCCGGGGACTCTCTCCCATCCACCTCCGGCTGCTGAGCCCTCCTCTGCCCTGCTAACTCTCGCCCGTCCGTCAAGAGCCTCGTCAAAGCGGTGCTCGGTGTCTGTGTATTTTTGTGAAGGGACGTTTAACCATAATAAAGGCGTGTGCTGTTGTGGCTGGTCTACCAGGGGGTAGGCAGCACAACCGATCCACGCCACGTGCCATACTGCACTGCAATCAGGAGTGGTAACGGTAGCTGTTTCCCCTTCCCTAGCCTGGGGGATTGTAGGACCCACAGACCGCATACCTGGGTTATCAAATTCAGCAGCAATCGTGCTTCGTCTCGCTTAACCTGCTGCTCCTCCACACATGGGTCGGAGGTCGGGTTCCCCCTCCCCGGGTCGATTCACGCCCCTTTTCTCTTTTTCTTCCCCCCCCCCCCCGCCCTCGGACTCTCCGATCTCAAGGGCACGCGCGCGCTCGCTCAAATCCTTCTGCTCACCTGCTCCAAGGTGCAGAAGATGTGGGCGTCGTCCTGCTGGAAGCGCCGCGCCCGCACCAGACCCGACAGCGCGCCCGAGAACTCGTTCCTGTGGAGCACGCCAAAATCGGCCAGTCGGAGCGGGAGCTCCCGCCAGGACCGGGGGCGATGGTCGTACATCAGACTGCGAACGGGAAGGAAGAATCATTACAACAACGTGCGCCTTTAACGTAGTAAAACATCCCAAAGCGCTTCGCAGGAGCCCTCCCGGGGCAGGTACAGCACGGGTTAGATACAGAGTAAAGCTCCCTCTACACTGTCCCATCAAACACTCCCAGGGCAGGTACAGCACGGGTTAGATACAGAGTAAAGCTCCCTCTACACTGTCCCATCAATCACTCCCGGGGCAGGTACAGCACGGGTTAGATACAGAGTAAAGCTCACTCTACACTGTCCCATCAAACACTCCCAGACATAAATCAGACAAAATTTGACACCGAGCCACATAAGGAGGTATTAGGACAGGTGACCAAAAGCTTGGTCAGAGAGGTAGGTTTTAGGGAGGGTCTTAACAGAGAAGGGAGGAGGAGCAGAGGCGGAGAGGTTTAGGGAGGGAATTTCAGGGCTTAGGGCCTAAAACTACTGACGGCTCGGCCACCAACGGAGAGACGATGCGCAAGAGGCCAGAATTGGAGGAGCGCAGAGGTCTAGTTAGGGACGAGGCAATGGAGGGATTTGAAAACAAGGATGAGAATTTTAAATGGACCGGGAGTCAATGTAAGTCAGCGAGCAGAGGGGTGATGGGTGAACGGGACTTGGTGCCTCAGTTTAAAAGACATTCAGGATCTCTGTTTGTCTTCCTCTCCTTACCCCCTCCAATCTTTTTCCACTGGTGAGCGGGTTCCTCAGGCGCAGGCTGCCCTGCTCTACTGTACCCAAGTGGCCAT
The DNA here is from genome assembly GCF_035084215.1 of Heptranchias perlo. NCBI lineage: Eukaryota > Metazoa > Chordata > Chondrichthyes > Hexanchiformes > Hexanchidae > Heptranchias > Heptranchias perlo. Next base: position 2,532,532 of record NC_090368.1, on the reverse strand, counting down.
TATTCTTGCATGAGCTGAGAGTGCACATGAAGCACTTTGAACTGTTTCTGAGAGATGCGACAAGGTGCCATAGAAAAAGCTTGTATCTCCACATCGCCTTTGACGACCTCAGGACGTCCCAAAGCGCTTTACAGCCAATGGAGTACTTTTTGAAGTGTAGTCACTGTCGTAATGTAGGAAACGAGGCAGCCAATTTGAGCACAGCAAGATCCCACAAACAGCAATGCGATAATGACCAGATAATGTTTTTAATGTTGGTTGAGGGATAAACAGTGGCCCCAGGACACCGGGGAGAACTCCCCTGCTGTGGGATCTTTTACGTCCAGCTGAGAGGGGCAGACGTCTCATCTGAATCATTTTTTTTTATTCGTTCATGGGATGTGGGCGCCGCTGGCGAGGCCGGCATTTATTGCCCATCCCTAATTGCCATTGAGAAGGTGGTGGTGAGCCGCCTTCTTGAACCGCTGCAGTCCGTGTGGTGAAGGTTCTCCCACAGTGCTGTTAGGAAGGGAGTTTCAGGATTTTGACCCAGCGACGATGAAGGAACGGCCGATATATTTCCAAGTCGGGATGGTGTGTGACTTGGAGGGGGAAATCATCCGAAAGACGGCACCTCTGACAGTGCAGCACTCACTCAGTACTGCACCGGGAGTGTCAGCCTGAATCATGTGCTCGGGAGTGTAGGATTTGAACCTACTGACCGTCTGACTCAAGAGGCGAGAGTGCTGCCCACCGAGCCACGGCAAATGCCAGTGTTGCTTCCACAGTACTCACCAGTGTCCGGGGCAGTTCATGGGCTTCAGGGCGAAGGCCTCGCCCTCCAGCTCGAAGGAGAACATGTTGTCGCTGTAATGCTCCCAGTGGCCCGACACCTCCCACAGCTTATTGTTAAACACATTTGGGGTCACCACCTCCATGAAACCCCGCTTCCGATACTCGCTCTGAAACGGCAGAAGGTTCAGGCCGTCAGGACCTGGAGGCAAAGAGAACCGAGCAACCGGTTTACTCACAGTTAGTACTGGGTACAGTTCCAGTATTTTAGCCACTTTCTGGCACCTTGACCCAGTTGGCTATTCCACTAGTAAGCCAGGACATGTCTGATTACCAGGGGAGGGCGGGGTCACACTGTCCCATCAAACACTCCCGGGGCAGGTACAGGGTTAGATACAGAGAAAAGCTCCCTCTACACTGTCCCGTCAAACACTCCCAGGGCAGGTACAGGGTTAGATACAGAGTAAAGCTCCCTCTACACTGTCCCATCAAACACTCCCAGGGCAGGTACAGGGTTAGATACAGAGTAAAGCTCCCTCTACACTGTCCCATCAAACACTCCCAGTGCAGGTACAGGGTTAGATACAGAGTAAAGCTCCCTCTACACTATCTCATTCTGGAGAGAGAAGTGATTTGAGGGATATGTTGAGCAGGTAGGTGGGGGCTGTTGATCCATCGAAAAAAGGATGGGCTTTTTGAGGCAAACGGGCTTTTGTTCAAAGTGCACCCGTCTTTACTTCACACTGGTGCTTGTTTCTGTGACGTGCACATTACCTTCAGGAAGTCAGTGAGAGTGTTGTAGATGTAGGCTCCCTTTGGCAGAAAGAAACAGCTCCCAGGGCTCAGCTCGTGGAAGAAAAACAATTCCTGCTCCTGTCGGAGAAACAACACACTCGGCAATGAGTCGAGAACGATACAGACTGCCGTGTACCCTCTCATATTACTGTATAATAGTCAGGGACCTCACACCCTCTCATAATACCCTGTATAATAGTCAGGGGCCTCACACCCTCTCATAATACCCTGTATAATAGTCAGGGACCTCACACCCTCTCATAATACCCTGTATAATAGTCAGGGACCCCACACCCTCTCATAATACCCTGTATAATAGTCAGGGGCCTCACACCCTCTCATATTGCCCTGTATAATACTCAGGGACCCCACATCCTCTCATATTACTGTATAATACTCAGGGACCCCACACCCTCTCATATTACTGTATAATACTCAGGGACCCCACACCCTCTCATATTACTGTATAATAGTCAGGGACCCCACACCCTCTCATATTACTGTATAATACTCAGGGACCCCACACCCTCTCATAATACCCTGTATAATAGTCAGGGACCCCACACCCTCTCATATTACTGTATAATAGTCAGGGACCTCACACCCTCTCATATTGCCCTGTATATGAGTCAGGGACCCCACACCCTCTCATATTACTGTATAATAGTCAGGGACCCCACACCCTCTCATATTACCCTGTATAATAGTCAGGGACCCCACACCCTCTCATATTACTGTATAATAGTCAGGGACCCCACACCCTCTCATATTACTGTATAATAGTCAGGGACCCCACACCCTCTCATATTACCCTGTATAATAGTCAGGGACCCCACACCCTCTCATATTGCCCTGTATAATAGTCAGGGACCCCACACCCTCTCATAATACCCTGTATAATAGTCAGGGACCCCACACCCTCTCATATTACCCTGTATAATAGTCAGGGACCCCACACCCTCTCATATTACCCTGTATAATACTCAGGGACCCCACACCCTCTCATATTACTGTATAATAGTCAGGGACCCCACACCCTCTCATATTACCCTGTATAATAGTCAGGGACCCCACACCCTCTCATATTGCCCTGTATAATAGTCAGGGACCCCACACCCTCTCATAATACCCTGTATAATAGTCAGGGACCCCACACCCTCTCATATTACCCTGTATAATAGTCAGGGACCCCACACCCTCTCATATTACCCTGTATAATACTCAGGGACCCCACACCCTCTCATATTACTGTATAATAGTCAGGGACCCCACACCCTCTCATATTACCCTGTATAATAGTCAGGGACCCCACACCCCCTCATATTACTGTATAATACTCAGGGACCCCACACCCTCTCATATTACTGTATAATACTCAGGGACCCCACACCCTCTCATATTACCCTGTATAATAGTCAGGGACCCCACACCCTCTCATATTGCCCTGTATAATAGTCAGGGACCCCACACCCTCTCATATTGCCCTGTATAATAGTCAGGGACCCCACACCCTCTCATATTACTGTATAATAGTCAGGGACCCCACACCCTCTCATATTACCCTGTATAATAGTCAGGGACCCCACACCCTCTCATATTACCCTGTATAATAGTCAGGGACCCCACACCCTCTCATATTACTGTATAATAGTCAGGGACCCCACACCCCCTCATATTACTGTATAATAGTCAGGGACCCCACACCCTCTCATATTACTGTATAATAGTCAGGGACCCCACACCCTCTCATATTACTGTATAATAGTCAGGGACCCCACACCCCCTCATATTGCCCTGTATAATAGTCAGGGACCCCACACCCTCTCATATTACCCTGTATAATAGTCAGGGACCCCACACCCTTTCATATTGCCCTGTATAATAGTCAGGGACCCCACACCCTCTCATATTGCCCTGTATAATACTCAGGGACCCCACACCCTCTCATATTACTGTATAATACTCAGGGACCCCACACCCTCTCATATTGCCCTGTATATGAGTCAGGGACCCCACACCCTCTCATATTACCCTGTATAATACTCAGGGACCCCACAACCTCTCATATTGCCCTGTATATGAGTCAGGGACCCCACACCCCCTCATATTGCCCTGTATAATAGTCAGGGACCCCACACCCTCTCATATTACCCTGTATAATAGTCAGGGACCCCACACCCTCTCATATTGCCCTGTATAATACTCAGGGACCCCACACCCTCTCATATTACTGTATAATACTCAGGGACCCCACACCCTCTCATATTACTGTATAATAGTCAGGGACCCCACACCCTCTCATATTACCCTGTATAATACTCAGGGACCCCACACCCTCTCATATTACTGTATAATAGTCAGGGACCCCACACCCTCTCATATTGCCCTGTATAATACTCAGGGACCCCACACCCTCTCATATTACTGTATAATACTCAGGGACCCCACACCCTCTCATATTACTGTATAATAGTCAGGGACCCCACACCCTCTCATATTACCCTGTATAATAGTCAGGGACCCCACACCCTCTCATATTACTGTATAATAGTCAGGGACCCCACACCCTCTCATATTGCCCTGTATATGAGTCAGGGACCCCACACCCTCTCATATTACTGTATAATACTCAGGGACCCCACACCCTCTCATATTGCCCTGTATAATATTCAGGGACCCCACACCCTCTCATATTACTGTATAATACTCAGGGACCCCACACCCTCTCATATTGCCCTGTATAATACTCAGGGACCCCACACCCTCTCATATTGCCCTGTATATGAGTCAGGGACCCCACACCCTCTCATATTACTGTATAATACTCAGGGACCCCACACCCTCTCATATTGCCCTGTATAATACTCAGGGACCCCACACCCTCTCATATCACTGTATAATACTCAGGGACCTCACACCCTCTCATATTGCCCTGTATAATACTCAGGGACCCCACACCCTCTCATATTGCCCTGTATAATACTCAGGGACCCCACACCCTCTCATATTACTGTATAATAGTCAGGGACCCCACACCCTCTCATATTGCCCTGTATATGAGTCAGGGACCCCACACCCTCTCATATTACTGTATAATACTCAGGGACCCCACACCCTCTCATATTGCCCTGTATATGAGTCAGGGACCCCACACCCTCTCATGTTACTGTATAATACTCAGGGACCCCACACCCTCTCATATTACTGTATAATACTCAGGGACCCCACACCCTCTCATATTACCCTGTATAATACTCAGGGACCCCACACCCTCTCATATTGCCCTGTATAATACTCAGGGACCCCACACCCTCTCATATTGCCCTGTATAATACTCAGGGACCCCACACCCTCTCATATTACTGTATAATAGTCAGGGACCCCACACCCTCTCATATTACTGTATAATAGTCAGGGACCCCACACCCTCTCATATTACCCTGTATAATAGTCAGGGACCCCACACCCTCTCATATTACCCTGTATAATACTCAGGGACCCCACACCCTCTCATATTACTGTATAATAGTCAGGGACCCCACACCCTCTCATATTACTGTATAATAGTCAGGGACCCCACACCCTCTCATATTACCCTGTATAATAGTCAGGGACCCCACACCCTCTCATATTACCCTGTATAATACTCAGGGACCCCACACCCTCTCATATTACTGTATAATAGTCAGGGACCCCGCACCCTCTCATATTGCCCTGTATATGAGTCAGGGACCCCACACCCTCTCATATTACTGTATAATACTCAGGGACCCCACACCCTCTCATATTACCCTGTATAATAGTCAGGGACCCCACACCCTCTCATATTACCCTGTATAATAGTCAGGGACCCCACACCCTCTCATATTACTGTATAATAGTCAGGGACCCCACACCCTCTCATATTGCCCTGTATAATATTCAGGGACCCCACACCCTCTCATATTACTGTATAATAGTCAGGGACCCCACACCCTCTCATATTACTGTATAATAGTCAGGGACCCCACACCCTCTCATATTGCCCTGTATAATATTCAGGGACCCCACACCCTCTCATATTACTGTATAATAGTCAGGGACCCCACACCCTCTCATATTACCCTGTATAATATTCAGGGACCCCACACCCTCTCATATTGCCCTGTATAATACTCAGGGACCCCACACCCTCTCATATTGCCCTGTATAATAGTCAGGGACCCCACACCCTCTCATATTGCCCTGTATATGAGTCAGGGACCCCACACCCTCTCATATTACCCTGTATAATACTCAGGGACCCCACACCCTCTCATATTGCCCTGTATAATACTCAGGGACCCCACACCCTCTCATATTGCCCTGTATATGAGTCAGGGACCCCACACCCTCTCATATTGCCCTGTATATGAGTCAGGGACCCCACACCCTCTCATATTACCCTGTATCACACTCAGGGGACCTGTACCCCAACTGGGAAGAGCTAACTCAGCATAGATTGGGGATGAAATGGGGGCCGTGCCTGCTCTGTGCGGCTCGTGTATTTAAAACATTCCCTAATTTTCCCTCTCCAAACACAAGGCTTCTCACCTTTCCAATTTTTCGATGGTCCCGATTCTTTGCCTCTTCCTGCAATCGATCCCATTCATTCAGCGCCTTGTTATCCGGGAAGGATATTCCATGGATCCTGTGCAGTGGCTCCATGTCGGAGTTCCCAGCCCAGTACACGGCAGCACCCTGACATCACAGCCGAGCAGCATCAAAGAGGGAACAACAGCTGTCAGCTTCTTACACAGAAATTACAGTACAGAAAGAGGCCATTCGGTCCAACTGGTCTATCCCACCCCTCTTCATCTCACCCCTTCAATTTACCCTTCTATTCCTTTCTCCCTCATGTATTTATCGAGCGTCCCCTAAAATGCATCTATACTATTCGCCTCAACCACTCCATGTGGCAGTGAGTTCCACATTCTCACCACTCTCTGGGTAAAGAAGTTTCTCCTGAATTCCTTATTGGATTTATTAGTGACCCTCTTATATTTATGGCCCCTAGTTCTGGTCTCCCCCACAAGTGGAAACATCTTCTCTACGTCTACCCCATCAAACCCCTTCGTAATTTTAAAGGCCTCTAATAGGTCACCCCTCAGCCTTCTCTTTCCCAGAGAAAAGAGTCCCAGCCTGTTCAATCTTTCCTGATAGTTATAACCTCTCAGTTCTGGTATCATCCTTGTAAATCTTTTTTGCACCTTCTCCAGTTCCTCGATATCCTTTTTGTAATATAGGGACCAGAACTGTGCACAGTGCTCCAAGTGCGGTCTAACCAAGGTTCGATACAAGTTTAACATAACTTCTCTGCTTTTCAATTCTATTCTTCTGGAAATGAACCCCAGTGTTTTGTTTATATTTTCTATCGTAAATCAGCCATTGGCCTCTATCGTGAGGCTCTGCGGTCGTCAAGGTGAAGAGTGTAAGTGCTGAGGGAAATGGGGTGCTGTCCGTTTCATGTACATAGGAACAGGAGGAGGCCATTCAACCCCTCGGGCCTGTTCCTCCATTTAATTAGATCATGGCTGATCTGTACCTCAACCCCTTTGATCCACATCCCTTGACAACCTAACCTAACAAGAATCTCAGTCTTAAAAATCTCAACTGACCCCCAGATTCCACAGCTTTTTGGGGGAGACGCCTTCCAGATTTCCACTACCCTTTGCATGAAAAACTGCTTCCTGATTTCACTGGCTCTCATTGCGGCCTCGTTCTGGATTTCCCCCATCAGAAGAAACAGTTTCTCTCTCTCCACCTTATTGAATCCCTTTATCATTTTTAAGACCTTGATTAGATCACCACTTAACCATCTAAACTCTGGGAATACAAGCCTAGTCAATGCAACCTGTCCTCATAATTTACCCTTCTAGCCCCAGAACTCAGTGTCAGCATCAAACACTCCCAGGGCAGGTACAGCACGGGTTAGATACAGAGTAAAGCTCCCTCTACACTGTCCCATCAAACACTCCCAGGGCAGGTACAGCACGGGTTAGATACAGAGTAAAGCTCCCTCTACACTGTCCCATCAAACAAACCCAGGGCAGGTACAGCACAGGTTAGATACAGAGTAAAGCTCCCTCTACACTGTCCCATCAAACACTCTCAGGCCAGGTACAGGGTTAGATACAGAGTAAAGCTCCCTCTACACTGTCCCATCAAACACTCCCAGGGCAGGTACAGGGTTAGATACAGAGTAAAGCTCCCTCTACACTGTCCCATCAAACACTCCCAGGGCAGGTACAGCACGGGTTAGATACAGAGTAAAGCTCCCTCTACACTGTCCCATCAAACACTCCCAGGGCAGGTACAGCACGGGTTAGATACAGAGTAAAGCTCCCTCTACACTGTCCCATCAAACAAACCCAGGGTAGGTACAGCACAGGTTAGATACAGAGTAAAGCTCCCTCTACACTGTCCCATCAAACACTCCCAGGGCAGGTACAGCACGGGTTAGATACAGAGTAAAGCTCCCTCTACATTGTCCCATCATGCGGGGGTGGAGGAGGGGCAGGGAAGAGAGAGACTGATCTCATATCTATACAGAGAATGGCCCAAAACCCACCTTCACGATGCGGAAAGCCTTGATTTGGCCAATGTGCCTGATGTGGGGTCCTCGACACAAGTCAACCAATGAACCACACCTGAAGGCGGAACAAACAACATGAAAGCAAATCAAGAAAAGTGGGTCCTCACTAACAGGAGATCACAGAGAGGAGCAGGTACTGACCACCTAATCAACACTATGGTGAAGCTACGTCCCAGGCAATCACCAGCAGGTCAAGAGGTAAGAAGGTAATTCGGCCCAGCACTCAGGCTTGTTTGATATGGTCTCACGTTGAACAACACTGGGACGATGAGCCTGTCCAAGAAATAAGCTGGCAAATATCTACCTCTGTTTAGCGAGGGGATTGCAGTTTGGCAATCAGGACCTGCAGTGAACATCAAGGTGAATTGGACAGGACCCGTGCAGTGAATTCAAATGGTGCAACTTCCACCACGAGATGGTGATTTAATCCCCAACACAGCTCACTGAGAACCTCTTGTGGCAGAAACCTGGCACTGCGACACACCACCAGCAGGTAAAACTTGGTAAAATACTTGAAGAACTCTGTTGAGTTGGTCAGGAATTAGACCAGTGAAACACTCAGTTCTTTTTCTTAATGATAAGATTAATCATCATCTCATCTGACCCCACATCCTCTCCATCACCAAGACCCCCTTCTTCCACCTCTGTAATATCGCCCGTCTCCACTCTGCCTCAGCCCACCTGCTGCTGGAACCTTCATCCATGCTTTTGTTACCTCCAGACTCCACTATTCCAACACTCTCATCTTCCACCCTCCGTTTCCTTCAGCTCATCCAAAACTCTGCTGTCCCGTATCCTAACTCGCACCGAGTCCTGTTCACCCATCACTCCCTGTGCTCGCTGACCTACATCAGCTCCTGGTCTGGCAACGCCTCAGTTTTAAAATTCTTATCCTTGTTTTCAAATCCCACCATGGCTCTCGCGCCCCCCTCCCTATCCCTGTAACCTCCTCCAGCCCTACGACCCTCCGAGATCTCTGTGCTCCTCCAATTCTGGCCTCTTGCCCATCCCCGATTTTAATCGCTCCACCATTGGCGGCCGTGCCTTCAGCCGCCTCGGCCCTAAGCTCTGGAATTCCCTCCCTAAACCTCTCCGCCTCTCTCTCCTCCTTTAAGACGCTCCTTAAAACCTACCTCTTTGACCAAGCTTTTGGTCACCTGTCCTAATATCTCCTTATGCGGCTCAGTGTCAAATTTTGTTTGATAATCGCTCCTGTGAAGCACCTTGGGACGTTTCACTACGTTAAAGACACTATATAAATTTAAGTTGTTGTAAAAACAAAACATAGTGGGGTTCCCGACTAACTATCACAGCCTCTGTGCCATACAGACCAGGAAGGTTTCAGGTTCAATCCCTAGTCTGTGCTGAGTTAGCCTAACTGAGTTGAAACATTCACTCCCTTCACCACCGGCGCACTGTGGCTGCAGTGTGTACCATCCACAGGATGCACTGCAGCAACTCGCCAAGGTTTCTTCGACAGCACCTCCCAAACCCGCGACCTCTACCACCTAGAAGGACAAGAGCAGCAGGCACATGGGAACACCACCACCTGCACGTTCCCCTCCAAGTCACACACCATCCAGACTTGGAAATATATCGGCCATTCCTTCATCGTCGCTGGGTCAAAATCCTGGAACTCCCTTCCTAACAACACTGTGGGAGAACCGTCATCACACGGACTGCAGCGGTTCAAGAAGGCGGCTCACCACCACCTTCTCAAGGGCAATTAGGGATGGGCAATAAATGCCGGCCTCGCCAGCGACGCCCACATCCCATGAACGAATAATAAAAATATAGCTGTGGGGCACAAACGTGGTGATAGAATCCCTGGGTTAACAAAGGGAAAGATCGCCCAGGGCTCCTAATCACCATCTGGCATCGTCTGCTCGATACGTGCACCTGTGGGTGTCGAGGCGAACACAGGATCAGGCTCGACTGCGATGCCACCCGAGGTTGAACAGCCCGACACCCAACCTCTAGGCTCGTACGTGGAAGGAACCAGAGGGCAGCAGTTCCCACAGAACCCGTACCCCAGCAAGAGCCCGTGCCTTCAGAAGAGGATTAGAGGCAGAGAAGCAAATCATAACACTTAGAATTAACACACAGAAGTTGGCGACAATAGATAAATTCGGATTACCTGTAAATTGTAGCCATTGGTGTTGTCACCTTGTTCTCGATAAATCGTAACTTAAACTTGTTGTACTAAGGAGGAAAAACATTTTTAAATGAGATTTAGCGATCCCTCCCGTGCCCAGAAATTCACAATTTCTCCAATGCACTCGGACTCTACCTTGAAGAGTTCTAAAAGCTCCTCTCTGTGCACCTCCACCCTCTCGAAGGGGTGCTCCTCTTTCACCATCGACCTGCAGATATTTTCCAGCTCTGGGAAATCACTATTGGGAACAGGCCTGTTTGGGAGGAGGGAAAGAGAGGGAGTAGGCAGGGAAGAGAAGGAGTAAGTGGGGAGGGTGGGGAGAGGGAGTAGGTGGGGAGGGTGGGGAGAGGGAGTAGGTGGGGAGGGTGGGGAGAGGGACCGAGGAGAGACAGGTGAAGCAGTGATGCGATGAGGCTACTAGCTTTAAAGAAAATAAAAGCATTTACACATCACAAAATCACATCCTCAGGACGTCCCAAAGCGCTTTACAGCCAACTAAATACTTTCTGAAGTGTAGTCACTGTTGTAACGTAGGAAACGCGGCAGCCAATTTGCGCATAGCAAGATCCCAAAAACAGCAATATGATAATGAGCAGATAATCTGTTTTTGGTGGTTTGGGTTGGGACCAGGACTTCTGCTGAACTCCCTGCTCTTCTTCAAATATTGCCATGCATTTTTTTTTTACAATCTACCCGACCAGATGAAGTCGCAACAACAACTTGCATTTACACAGCATCTTTACCGTGGTAAAATGTCCCAGGGCGCTTTATAGGAGCGTAAATCAGACAAAATTTGACACTGAGCCACATAAGGAGATATTAGGACAGGTGACCAAAAGCTCGGTCAAAGAGGCAGGTTTTAAGGAGCGTCTTAAAGGAGGAGAGAGAGGCGGAGAGGTTTAGGGAGGGAATTCCAGAGCTTAGGGCCGAGGCAGCTGAAGGCACGGCCGCCAATGGTGGAGCGATAGAAATCGGGGAACCAAACACGGGTCCCCTCAGCCTGCCAGGCTCGGTTGCTCACCGCCGACACCAGGCGAGGCGCCGGGGTGAAGTGGGGGGGGGGGGGGGGGGTCCCCTCGGAGTCCTACACGGCCAGCGTGACGGGGAGAAAAAGAGAAAGGTTGAAGTTCTCCGTTCAGCGTAAGGATGCGGAGGCTGGGAAACCATACTCACCTGCCTTCCATGTACATGTCGTAGAAGAATCCGTTCTCTGTGTTCGGCCCGCGGCACAGCAGGCCCGCGTAGAAACGCTCCATGGCAGCTCCAAGGAGGTGGGCGCTGGAATGCCAGTACACCTGTGCAAAAAAGCACAAGGGCAAAACGTAACGACAGGAGCAAGCAGAGAGTCACAGGTTTACAAGGCTGATTCCAGAACGGAGAGGTTATAACCGTCAGGAAAGACTGAACAGGCTGGGGCTCTTTTCTCTAGACAAGAGAAGGCTGAGGGGTGACCTGATGGAGGTCTTTAAAATTACGAAGGGGTTTGATAGGGTAGACGTAGAGAAAATGTTTCCACTTGTGGAGAGACCAGAACTAGGGGCCATAAATATAAGAGAGTCACTAATAAATCCAATTGGGAATTCAGGAGAAACTTCTTTACCCAGAGAGCGGTGAGAAAGTGGAACTCACTACCTCAAGGAGTGGTTGAGGTGAATAACATAGATGCATTTAAGGGGAAGCTAGATAAACACATGAGGGAGAAAGGAATAGAAGGATATGCTGATAGGGTGAGATGATGTAGGGAGGGAGGAGGCTCGTGTGGAGCATAAACACCGGCATGGACCAGTTGGGCCGAATGGCCTGTTTCTGTGCTGTAAATTCTATTCCAGGTCACGATGCTGACTGGCTGCAGTGACCTCAATCCCTGTGGTGCTTGGGCTCACCATCCTCCCTTTTAATTAGTCCACTTCACTCTCACAGGACACCTAAACAAACCAAAACAGGAAGCCACACATCGACTGTTACCCACACTAGTCTTTTCCAAACTTTCTAAGGGGGGCGGGGGGGGTGATATTGATCGACTCCCAGGCACCTATTGTCCTAACTTCTTCGACTGTCAGTTGCCCAAAATTCAACAGTGAGACATTTTCAGAAAATCCCTTTCTTTTCTTACTTAGCGGCACAGAATCATTGATGCTTCCAGCAGAAAAGGAGGCTGTTCGGCCCATTGTGTCTGTGTTGGTTCTTTACTAGAGCAATCCAACTAATCTAAAAAACTAATCCCACTGCCCCCCTCTCTCCCCATAGTCCTGTATCTGCCTCTGCTTTAAAGATTTATCCAATTTTCCCTTAAAAGGTACAATGGTCTCTGCCTCAGCCACTCCCTGTGGAAAAGCATTTCATGCTCCAATAAACCCTCTGTAAATAGAAATTTTTCCTAATCGCTCTCCTCACTTTCAGTGAGGATTTATAACATATTAAATTGGCTATGTATGGCACGCACTCCTTATTTGGGCATCATCATTCTGTGACACACAGTATTGCCTGCAGCTGCACACTTCTACCACTAGTGGGTGCTTTATAAGGTTCAGAAGCAGCAGCTCCCCATATCTATACCTATAGAATTACTAACGGATTGGAGGGAAATTCACTTTGTTTTGACTTTTCATGGGCAAAGTTAGGGGACATTCACTATTTTTAAACTGATGACCCCTTGTCACTGACTCTCCAATCAGAGAAAGTTGTGTTTCCCTGAACACACTATCAAACTCTTTCAGAATTTTAAAAATCTCTATTAAATATCCTCTTCAGTGGAAATAGCAACCAAACAATGTGTGAATAAGTCAAATACAGAGCTCTGGTTAGACCCCATAAGTATTACGTTCGGTTCTGGACACCGCACCTTAAGAAGGATATATTGGCCTTGGAGAGGGTGCAGCGCTGATTCACCAGAACAATACTGGGGCTAAAAGGGTTAAATTATGAGATCAGGTCGCACAGACTAAGCTTGTATTCCCTCGAGTATGTAAGATTAAGGGCTGATCTAATTGAGGTGTTTAAGATGATTAAAGAATCTGATAGGGTCGATAGAGAGAAACTATTTCCTCTGGTGGGAGAGTCCAGAACAAGGGGGCATAACCTTAAAATTAGAGCCAGGCCGTTCAAGGGTGATGTCAGGAAGCACTTCTTCACACAAAGGGGAGTGGAAATCTGGAACTCTCTCCCCCAAAAAGCTGTTGAGGCCGGGGGTCAATTGAAAATTTAAAAACTGAGATGAATAGATTTTTGTTGGGTATTAAGGGTTACGGAACCAAGGCGGGTAAATGGAGTTAAGATACAGATCTATTGAATGGTGGAACAGATTCAAGGGGCTAAATGGCCTCCTCCTGTTCCTACGTAACAAACTTGAAGGGCTGAATGGCCTCTTCCTGTTCCTATGAAACAGGCTCGAGGGGCTGAAAGGCGTCCTCCTGTTCCTAAACAGAGTTCTCCAGACGTTGTGCCCGGGACAGACACAAATCGGCTGGCCTTCAGTTTTGAGCTCGCCCCTCACTCACCGCATTTGCTGCCTCGCTGTCGAATTTCAGAACCTCCACGATCGAGTCTCCCTCCAGCGGCCGGTCAAGATCCCACAGTGCTCCGTTCACTCGGGCCACCACTGCACTGTCCGCCAGCCCCCGACTGTCAGCCCAGAGGGGAAAAGGAAGAATTCAACTTTTTTCCTCCTTGTAGGTTGGAAGACATCAATTATTTTGGAAGAGAAAGCCATTGAGTCTGTCCCTTTTTCTTGGATCAACCCCCACCTTCTTCCCATGTCCCTCAACCCCCTTCTCTCCCTACAAACATCTCATGAGCCCATTCGCACTTCAATATCCTTCCTGGGTAATTTATTCCACAGCTTCATTGTCCTTTGAGTGAAAAAACTGCTCCCCCTGACTGCAGAGGAGGTTTAATAGAATGGTACCAGAGATATGGGATGCGGGACTCCAGATTTGTGGAGAGACTGGAGAAGCTGGGATTGTTCTCCTTAGAGCAGCAAAGGTTAAGGGGAGATTTAATAGAGGTGTTCAAAATCATGAAGGGTTGTGATAGGGTAAATAGGGAGAAACTGTTTCCAGTGGTACGAGGATCGGGAACCAGAGGACACAGATTTTAAGATAATTGGCAAAAAAGTTGTCGGGGGAGGGGAAAACTGATGAGGAGAATTTTTTTTACGCAGCGAGTTGTTATGATCTGGAATTCACTGCCTGAAAGGGCGGTAGAAGCAGATTCAATAGTAACTTTCAAAAGGGAATTGAATAAACAGTTGAAAAGAAATTTGCAGGGCAACAGGAAAAAAGTTGGGGGGGGGGGGGGGTGCGAGTGGGACTAATTGGGTAGCTCTTCAAAAAGCCAGCACAGACATGATGGGCCGAATGGCCTCCTTGTGTGCCGTATCATTTAATGACTACCCTTCTTACGCATAATATCTTCATTTCTAACTTGTGTCTCTTAGGATTTCAACCCTTCACCAAAAGGAACGATTTGCCTGGACCAATTTGTCAATTCCCTTCAGAATCTTGTAAACTTCTATTCTGTCATCTCAAAGTCTCCTCTTTCCCAAAGAAAACAATACCCCCAACTTGCTTAACCTTTCTTCAGAACTTAAATTCCTGAAATCCAGAATAGTCTTGCAGCTCCCCTCTCAAGCTTCACCTAAGCTTGCTCTTGAATCAGCTCCTGAGCAGTGTAGGAAAGACAGCCATGAGCCAGCCCATTCTGCAGTCTCTGACAGTAACTCATCTCACCTTCACTCATTAACCCAACACAGCTCAGTTACAGCTCTTCCGAAGGCCCAGTGGGACAAACGTTTGTGCAAAACAAAATCTTAATTCAGTGTTTCACTGAACTTTGTACCCCCAAGGAAGGAGATGTTCATACTGGGGATTGGAACTTTTCACACACTCAGTGCCAGCATCAAACACTCCCAGGGCAGGTACAGCACGGGTTAGATACAGAGTAAAGCTCCCTCTACACTGTCCCATCAAACACTCCCAGGGCAGGTACAGCACGGGTTAGATACAGAGTAAAGCTCCCTCTACACTGTCCCATCAAACACTCCCAGGGCAGGTACAGCACGGGTTAGATACAGAGTAAAGCTCCCTCTACACTGTCCCATCAAACACTCCCAGGGCAGGTACAGGGTTAGATACAGAGTAAAGCTCCCTCTACACTGTCCCATCAAACACTCCCAGGGCAGGTACAGCACAGGTTAGCTGCAGAATACACTGTCACAACAACATGCTTCAGCCTGAACCTCAAAAAGACACCCAGTTCTTTTTCCCTTCCCTACTCTGAAGCAGCCAATCTCCTGATTTCTTTAAAGCTCCGTCTTTCAGTGGAAGTCAGTTTGAATATTCTGACCTGATTGCTCTGATGATTTGGTACGGGCTGGTTTTCCACGACTCCCCCTCCACGCACTTCCCATCCGCCAGGCTGACCTTGATCGGCCGACTGTCTTTCGAGGCTCTCTCTCTAAGGATTTCATCGTGAGTTGCCTTTAGTTTCTCAAACCGCTGTAACCGCTCCTCGACATACGGAGGCCAAGGCTTCACCTGGAGGATGCAGGAAGAATTTACATCTCTGAGCAAGGACAAAAAGAAAAACTGGAAAATGCAGCCCACGTCAATCAGCAAGTGAAAGGGAAAAGACACGTCGATGTTTTTTTTTGTTTCACCCTGGCCCAGTGTCACTTACCTGCGTGCCACCGCCATCATCAAATCGTTTTCTGCAATGCTTGCCCGTATGTTCATTATTAGGTGCTGCTTCTGCTGTACTCTATCAACGAAAGTGAAAGGAGGTCATTATGGCTGCAAAATAGTTTAATAGCTGGCTCTTCCCTCTTCTCTCGAGACCCATAAAATGCTGAGGCCTTGTATCATTTCAGGCCCTGAGGTGAACTTATTTATATTTTAGCGAGCTCGGGGTGGGGGGGGGGGGTTCCCTCTATTAATGTAGAAGGGATGGTGATCAGGGGTGTAGACGCTGGTCGATTTCCCCCCTTCCTAAGTCAGGGGTGTTATTGTAGCCTCCCTTGAAGTACAGGAAGATCCAGGGCTGTGGGGCAGGCAGCAGGGCAGTGGGATTCGTTTTTGGATTATTCCAGCAAGGACCTGGCACAGGCGCAATGGGCTGAATGGCCTCCTTTTCTACAGTTACGGCTTTGTTGTTGCTCAGTCTGAGATCAGCGAAACAGTACAAGCCAGAGCTGGAACATGGGGCCTCCCTGATTTATGTGTTCCAATAATATAAAATGACCCCCCCCCCCCAACATCACAGAGGGAAGCATGGCAAAGTATTTTTATTAAGGCTGTAAGGAAATATTCAATAACAAAAAAAATACGTAGGACTAAAATTACGTAGCAGGTCTCGCATTCGGTAAAATAAAGTCCAGGAGTTCAACAGACCCAGCAGCGTCGCAGGCGAGGCTCTGAGGCGGTGGAGACGCGGCTGAGCCCCAATCTCCTAACAGACAGACTCCAAACAGCGACAGCCATTCCCTTCAGCCTCTTTCATGTCCTCTCCCTGGGCGCCGCCATGACAGCCCCTCGCCAGCCGCCCATTGGTCCAAACAATGTAACCAACTGCGGCAGCCCGCCTTCCGATTGGTCAATGTCCCCATCAATCAAAGGCTTGAGCTTCCGCATGGCGCTGCACCCAAATCCTTCCGGGAGAACATTAGCCAGTTAGTGTTATTATAGTCAGGTTTTGTTATACCACAATTACTGTTATATATATTTTTTTAAAGTTTGGGGCAAATTACCTGTGCTGTGTCCCATCCCCAGTGTTGTTGAACCTATGGGAAGCAAAATAGAACTCATTAGCTTTAATTTTAAAATAAAGCCTATTTATATTGACATATTAAAAAACCTGACATCTGCGCACACTTCATGTCAACTTTTCCCATTATAAATTCCAACCATGCAAATTTATAATGGAAAAAGCAAAATACCGCAGATGCTGGAAATCTGAAATAAAAACAGAAAATGCTGGAAATGCTCAGCAGGCCAGGCGACATCTGTGGAGAGAGAAATACAAAATTAATGTTTCAGCTTGATGACCTTTCGTCAGAACATTCTGACAAAAGGTTATCGGCTTGAAAGGTTAACTCTACGTTTCTCCACATTTTTTTTTAGAAGTGCAAGTGATAACGTTTTATTTAAATTGTATAATTCCATTTGCAAAAAAAATTAGGCCAGCTGTCCGCAATCAGTGATGGTAATTTTCTTGGTGGTTTTGCCACTTGAGCTGCCAAACTTTTCCATCTTGTTTATAACATCCATGTTGTAATGGATGCTAGATAAACACATGGGGGAGCAAGGAATAGAAGGTTATGCTGATAGGGTGAGATGGGAGGAGGTGCATGTGGAGCATAAACACCGGCAGTTGGTCTGAATGGCCTGTTTCTGCGCTGTACATTCTATGTAATCCTTCACAGAACCAAACACAACATGGCATCCATCCAACTTCTCAGTTCTCACTGTGCAAATAAAAAACTGGGATCCATTTGTATTTGGCCCGGCATTGGCCACAGACAGGATACTGGTCCCTGTGTGCTTCAGTTGGAAGTTCTCATTTATAATGGGAACTGCTTATGTAAACTCGTCATGCTGCAATTCCACCTTCTTCCAGCGGTGGCACAGCAGCCACTCGGCAGGCTGTAATTACAGCGTCAAAAATTTACTTAAGCATAGGAATTTATAATGGAAATATATAAAATAAATACAGCATGTATGACGTCAAATGAGGACTGAATTATGCCTGCGTACCTTGGTCTGATGATCCTATGTCCTGCAACTCCACTTCACCTGAAGAGCACACTTGGTCTTGACTTGCAACGCCACTCTAGATCAACTGTCGTAATGGGACAGAAATTGCTCGCCGCTCCATAGATTCATGCTAACCCACTAACTTACCGCGGTCTTGTCTTCGGGCACTTCCTCGAATAGCAAGCGGAGAAGAGCCCAGCGTCAGTTCACACAAAGCTAGGACCCAAGGACAAGCGAGAGGATCACACTCTCCTCGGCTGATCAGATTTAACAAGCTGTGTTCACTGTCTCCGCAGGCGTGGAACATTAAACCAGGAAGTGAAAGGTACAACATTGAAATCAATGCAAAAACAGTTATAGACAGCAAAAGAGAGTAAGAAATAATTGAATTAAATAAAAGAGACAGAAGGGAAAAGTTTTTTAAAAATTAATTTTTTTAAAAAATATTTTTTAATGACCCAAAGCTATTAAAATAAGGAGTAATGAGGCTCCACATTTTTAAAAGTTAATTTTTAGTTGTTTGGCAGTCATTAAGACTTACCGCACTGTTAAAACTTAGTTTAAACGTACCTCTTTTGTGGTGTAATTAGTTACTTTCCAGCTGGGTAGAAAAACAAGTTTGCACTCTTTCAATGATTTCTCTGATTGCAGCATGCAATATACCTTTAATTCAAAACTGTCGTATTGCCGGTGAACCAGTAGGAGCACGTTCCGGATTTCCACGTTTCACTGCACGTGTGCGAACGTCAGAACGTGCTCCTCCGTTTCGCTGCTAACAACGGTGAGCGCTGTTGAGCTCACCGTTATTTCGCAAGCAATTTCTGCCCCGCGACTATTGTTCGGTCTTCCAGTGATCTCCCATTGTCTCCTGAAGACCAACTCTTGCTGGGCTATGGTTCCATGGGCTCTGGCCTCCCTTCAGTACTTCACCAATTAACCGTTCTTTCATGTAAGCCTAGAGAGTGAGTGCCATCAGCTGTTCAACTATGGGGGTATCACATCAGTCTGATCCTGACCACACCCTGATGTGCACCTTTCAGCACTGGATAGTTATCAGGAGTGGGAGTCCTGGTTGACTTTTCCCTTCCTAACCAGGAGGTGCTGAGATCAACTATGGCACCTCCTATACCTGAGATCAGTCAATCTATACCCGAGTTGTTCGACCCGAGACCAGTCAATTAAGTGCCAACCAGTTTCTTGTTTTTCAAAACTATCCTTGAAAAATTAGTATGGAAAGTCATGGAACACTGCTTGGAAATAAATGATGCAGAGATGTTTTCACAATGCGATGACATAATTCAGGGGGAAAAAGACATTGCGGTTATTGCACAGGGACAAATACAATTCTCTTCCATCCTCTCAACACAACACTAGGCTCCTCCTAATTTTCACTGTCCCCTGCATCAAGGTGCTGAGCAGGGCATCCCGACAGAAAACCAAAATTAGGAGAACAAGCTGAGGAGTGGCTGGGCAGAAATCTTGGAGCAGGTTGCTCACCTCTCAGCTGCAGGCCTTCGTGGTTTGGCAGGCTTAGAATGAGGAAGAAAACCAAGTCTATCAAATACCCTCAGACAGGGAGTCCTAATAGGATTGGCATGCACATGACCACAATGACAAGCAGCTCTTCTGGGCAATTTCCTCCCCAAAGAGAAACATATAAACCTCCCTCTTCCTCCCTGGCCCAACCCCAGACTCTGCTCTATCAGCAAACGCCTGCCTATTGGCCCCCACCTTCCAATTTTGTCTCTTCTTCTCCTGAAGGTTTTGACTCTTGCTGGGTTCCTTTCCACTGGCCCTCCACTACCTCCGAGTGTCCATTAATGTGTGAGCCTAGTCAATGAATATCCACAGACAAATGGCAGTGGGACTCTCACAACCAATGGAACCCCAGCTGTTATTGCCTCTCCCCTGCCCGGGGACGCCGAGGCCAGTTATAATACCCATGCTGCTACAGCACCAGAGATCAGATAGCTTAGCACAGTCCAGGGATTAAGCTTGGAATCTTCCAGGTCTAAATGGCTCAGTTCCATACTTAGCATAGCACTTATCAGCTGAGTCATTGGGGATGGTAAACAGCACCACCCAAACCCACAACCTCTACCACACAGATAGACCAGGGCAGCAGGCGCATGGGGACACCATCACCCCCAAGTTCTCCTCCATGTCACACATTATCCTGACTTGGACATACACTGCCGTTCCTTCATCGTCGCTGGATCAAAATCCTGGAACACCCGACCTAACAGCACTGTGGGAGCATCTTCACCACACGGACTGCAACAGTTCAAGGCGGCGACTCACCACCATCTTCTCAAGGGCAACTAGGGATAGGCAATAAATGCTGGCCTTGCCAGCGACGCCCACATCCCAAGAATGAATTTTTTTTTAAATCTGTATTTGTTTGGACAGTATGTGGTGTTAACTCACACCCACTAGGAAATGGGTTGAAACTATTCCAGGTTAAGACCCTGAGTCTGAAGAAGAATTTCATCCCTCTCACCAGCTGAGGTTCAAACCCAGTTTAATGGCTGACCTTAGTGGGATTACACTTATTAACAAGTCCTGCATTAAGCTCAGCTCACAGACTGCATGACTGGAATAACTATTTTTGTCCCTCCGCTCTTCAACTTTGCCAGTCGTGGCAGCTTACCTTATCGGTTACAAAAAAAAACTGAGACCGCAAATCTTATCCTACCACTCCGTCATGTGACTGGTACCAACAAGGATCCTGTCCTGCAGCTGATGATGATGCTAAGATTCTGCGCAAGGTGGCTGTAAATAGCTGTAAAAAAGAAGTTTTGAGAGAACATTTTAGCCACGCTGTTTGCTGAGGTAGAACCTATGGAAAAGAATGAACTTATTTATTTTCCCCATTCCTCTCCTGAAGGTGCTGATCCATAGTAGGTGCCACAACTGAGCCCCATTCTGTCTCGCCAGGAGCACTTTCTAGCAAGAGTCATTGGATAGCAGTCAAAAGAAACACTTGCATTTATATAGCGCCTTTCACAATCTCAGGATATCCCAAAGCACTTTACAGCCAATAAAGTACTTTTGGAAGTGTAGTCACTGTTGTAACGTAGGGAAATGCAGCAGCCAAATAGCACAGAGCAAGGTCTTACAAACAGCAATGTGATAATGACCAGATATTCTGTTTTAGTGTTGTTTAGGGACTTCAACCCACAATCTTCTAACACAGAGGTGAGAGAGAGCATTACCACTGAGCCACGACTGACACCTATCAAGAGGGGGAACCCTGGCTTATTTTTCCTTTGCATAGTGCAGGGCTACCGAAACCAATTGTTATATTCCGACTGCTGAGATAAGCTAACTCAGCAGTGAGTTCCCACTCCTGATCATTATGTTTTGCTGAAAAGTGTACACATGGATGTCAGTTGAGATTAGGACCGGGCCCCAACTACAATGAACCCACTCAAATATTGCCTTGACACATGCTGTCTAAGCTTATAAACAAAAAGCAGCTGCTTTGGTGAGTTCACAGAGGGCTATCGGGGCCCTTGGAACTACACCTCAGCAAAAGTCAGTGCTTTCAGGAGAGGAGGTGAAAACCTTTTTTTTTAAAATTCTTGAAAAAAAAAAGCAACTTACCACTCTCAACCAGCGCATTTGAAACACTGGAGTCATCAGTAAAATTAAGGATAAGAAACCAGAAACCCAGCACATACACAGCAACTACTCAGTTGCAAACATAGGAGGAAAAAAAAAAGCAATTTGTTAGATATAAAAAGAGATAATAATTTACAAAGCTGCATTTAAACAATTTTAAATAAATGTGATTCCCTTTGTTCAGAAAATTTTGCTAACAAGAAGGGCAGTAAAATCTGATTATATTTATATTTAAAACGCTCCCAAAGTACTTGATTCACCTGTGTCTCCATAAAAGTCAAGAGGTTGACATCCTTTGGCATTGCCTCTGCAGTTAGACAGCAAGGAGAAAGTTTAGATTTGGGTACATCAGATAATAATAACCATGCAGCATCACAGTGATGTCAGAGGCACAAAGTTACAAGGCTGTATGATTTCCATCTTCTGACTGGGAAACACAATGATTTTCAGGAAAATGCTGACAAATTAAAGTAGCTGTTATATAGAATAAACACGCACGCAAGTCATATATATATAAAAATAAATTTTATTTCAATGTGTGCACAGAGCTATCTTGATCCAACATTAACACTGATATGTTCAAAGTGTGTTATGTTCTGCTACTTTCAAATATCTTTTTCAATAAAGTAAACATTTGCAATGGTATAAACGATGCAGTGGTGACTGCTACACAGGACATGCAATTAGGAAAGTGTCCCAGTCCTCACAGAGTAACTCGTTGACTTAAATTACTAATATCAAACGTTCACCTTTTTCCCCTCCAAATTCTGACCAGCAATGGATTCCTTTATCAAAATTATAATTACAAATTCTGAACATACACTAAGCTCTTTAGTTTTGTTTTAGAATGCAAAAAAAAAGTTAATTACATATTTTTCTGTGACACTCATTCTCAATGATGACATCAAACAGCTGTGCAGCCAATGTAAATTTCAGTTCTTTTTAAACTGACATTGACATTGGTGTCTCTTTGATTAAGACTACAGGACATTATAATTTTTTAAAAAATTATAGACAGTAGGGAGCATTGAAAGGCTGTAATTTAATCTCAGAGCTCAGGTACAGTAGTGCAGTCATTAAGGTATTGAACAAGAAACGCATAAGTTGTGTGTTCAAATCCTACCATTATAAAATTGAATTCAATAAATCTGGTTCGTTCCAGAAAAATAACCATGAAAGCTACTGGACTGTTATAAAAACCTTACTGGTTCACTGATACCTGACCTACACGTGGCTGATTCCTAATGCCCTCGGGGAAACTGGGGATAGGCAATAAAGGTAGCCATGCTGGTGTTGCCGACATCCCAAGAATTTTACAAAAAATAAAGCACCCAAGATTTGCTCAAGTCATTTGCAATGTTGGAACCACAAGATTAAATTTCAGCTTTCTAATAACCAACCATCCATATTTCACACTATATATTTACAAACACACACTATATATATATATATATATATACACACACAAAATCTTATTGCCAAAATTGATCCTTCCCAAGTCCTTTTACTGTTCTCCTGGTCCCCTATTCCAAACAAAACATACTAGAATCATGGGATAGCACTGGGTTATAGCCACATGCTGTTCCATGTTGGTTTGAGGCTGTAGATTCAAAACCAAAAAAAAGTCCCAAAGTCCTGCTTTTGCAATAATGAACTGCAAATCAGGTTATTTTCCATACGATCCTGTATTTTTGTATCTGCCCTATTGTCATGAAAATTAAACTGAATGTTTATGTCGCATTTATTCAAAAATTGCATGAAAATGGCCAGGTGCAGAATTAAAGCAACGGATATTTCATTAAGATGGCTCATGATAATGTATCTGCTATGAAAATTACCTGATTTACAGTAGTTATAAATGAGCTATTTGCCCTCACCACCACCACCAATTGATGGACAGCGGTCTTGATTATGTCATGGCAATATAACAGTACAGCCAAGGGTATCTTTAGCCAAAGCTGAGGGTCCTGCAATACTGTTGGTGTTCCTGTATGTTGCAAACTTACTGCAAAATAACCTGCTACTTGATAATGCCTATAAAATACAGAGCAATAAAGTAGCCAATGTGGATATTACCTGAAAGGTATGGTTGACAGATTTTAGATGATGTTAATGCATTGCTACCAAAGGTTTATGTTCTTGGAACATTATTATTCCACAGGTCAAGAGAAATTCTCATTTATTTGATCTGGTAGAGTTAAAATAAACTTCCCTTAGGCAGCATGGATTGTTGAAGCATCAACACATTGCACCACATGTGTAGCTTTGAGTTTGCCCACATCTTAGATTCTGAGAGCTTAATCTCAGTGCTGCCAACTAGAGGCCAGGCCAGGCAATTGCATACAATTGGGAGGGAAGGGGGTATAAATCAGGTCATCCCTGGGTCACTCTTGCTCACTTAAATCCAGAAGCAGGAGACCTGCGAGCAATCTGTCCATCAGCCTCTCAACCACAGGTACCAATGGTACCTGGCGTGAAGCAACTGGGGAGAAAATGAAAGGGTGGAAGAAAGAGATAAAATGGAGAGCAAGGGGAAGAAAGAAAATGAGAAAGAAAACAAGAAGAGCGCATGAGAAAGATAAAGAAATGAGAATATTGAAGAGTACAAAATGACAGAAAAATGAAAGAGAAATTGGAGGGAAAAAAACTATGCTTTCCTCAACAAAGCTTAAATAGGAATATCTTGGATTCTGTCCAGAACAATTTACCTCACTGTGTGTTTAATCTGCAATCTGAGTAAGTCATGTTTTTTCACACAAGAAATACACACATACAATGGTGTCTCCCCAGAATTGTGTTTCAAGTTTATACTGCTGGGCAGGAGCAGCCTTGCAGCACATTTCCTGTAGAAAGTGATTTAAAAGTATTCTCTGGAGGGATGAGGGTAACAATATAGCCTTATGTGTTTATTAAAGAAAAAATGTCATACTGCTTTAACAGGTAGAACATTCATCAAAAAATTATCATTTACAAAGGAAATGTTCCCATTATGTTCAGTGTTCCCAACACACAACCAGAGAAAATCTTCTCTTTAGTTCTGGCTTTGAATTTACTGCCACCCATCCACGCCCAGAAGAATAATCATTTAAATTTTTTTTTCAGTGTGTAATAAGCAATTTTTCAATAAAATATAAAGCAACACTGAACAAAAAAAATCCTCTAAATGTTTCACTTTCCCTCACCACACCTGATTAGTTGGTTTGAAACAATAGTCAGCTTCTCAACACCTCTGCGTGGCTGGACACAGCTTCTGGTAGCTTTCTCCCAGCATCCACTGGTGATCAAAAGTGACTATCTCTTCAAAACAATCAAACTTCATGTCACACAATTATAGGGCTGGAATTCCGGAACAGCAGATTTAACAACAACTAATACCTGCCAGCTGATTAACAAGCTGCAAAATGTTTAAATTGGCAAATTTTAATCTCCAACTTAAATGATTGCCCACTATTCATGTGTCCATCTCTTTAACCGATGGATAGCCTATAGCTCCCAAATTATTTCTAAACTTCCTCACGCAGTTCCAAACTCCTTAAGAATTCTTAAAATTTAGTAAGCAGTAATTCATATTTATTAAAGTGCCTCTTCTCCCCCAGCCATCATGCACAATCCTGCAATTCAGAACAAAAGTGGAGAGGTATGTTTCTAGGTCTCAGTGGTATGCTAACATTTGAGTATCAGGAAGTGCACAGCAGTCAATGTTACTACATCTCTAATTTCTCCTCCCTGCCAGAAAACACCAGGGTCTCCGATTAGCAACTCTGTGACTGAGAAACAAAATTGACCATACTGGGAATCAAAGGTGTAACACTGCACTCCATGGTATGCCAATGCAGTCTGCCAACATACCACCAATAAGCAGTTATATAAAAAAATACTATTTTGTAACAGGGAGCACGTGAAAAGATGCTCCAACAATTAGAAAATAACACACTTGGGACACAGAATTTCCCAGTGATCAATAAACTTGAGGCAATAGTGTTGGCCACTGATAGTCTTGTATGTCACGAAGGGCATCAACTCTTGCTGGCTGCACCAATGGGTGCTGCAAGCATCAAAATTAGCTATGAACAGTCGATGCTTTAGCATGTTGTTGTTCTAATGCAGTGAAAATGGTTAGCAATTTAAGCCTAGAATTTTCAATGTGGTGATGAAAGAGAATGGAAGAAGTGTCGTCCAAGACTTCTTAGTGACTGGTAGCAAGAGTGCCATTGGCAGATACTTCCAAACAGGCTGCCCCATGTTTTTGACTGGAAAAGGTGTGTGACAGAGGGAGACCACAAAAGGGAAAATGAAAAAGTGCAGACACCAGAAAGTGTTTTCAGGGCTTTAATTTAATCTCATGGTTCAAATTAGGCAGGAAACAAGAAAAATAAGACTTCACCCCTCTGCCATCACTCACTCCCAGCTACTCTTTCTGCAATTTAGTCCAAGTTACATGTAAGAAAATTGGCAAGTGTGCAAGGTCTTTGAGTAACTGTGATGGTCACCCATAGCCACTATGAACACATCAAGAATATGTCAGAATTTGTTGATATATTTAACCCAATTAATTGGGACTATGAGGTAGATAGAAGCAAACTGGTCAGATCATCCCCACTAAGGTTTCAGTGCCATATTTTAAAAACTTGTTAAAAGTTTTAGTTGAATGAACTGACATA
Organism: Heptranchias perlo; assembly: GCF_035084215.1. Classification (NCBI taxonomy): domain Eukaryota; kingdom Metazoa; phylum Chordata; class Chondrichthyes; order Hexanchiformes; family Hexanchidae; genus Heptranchias; species Heptranchias perlo. The sequence continues at coordinate 2,506,165 of NC_090368.1, read as the reverse complement.
CTAAATGATCTCTGAGTAGGTTTCACATTTTCCACACTGACACTTCTGACTTTAAATTTGCCTCTGGCAGCTCCCTAGAAATTGCAGGTTTGCAGAATACCTCCCCATGGGACACTATCCCAATATAAATCCTGCTTTCAACAATGCTCCTCAGAAAGAGAATCGGAGTGCCAAACAGGAAAATAAGTAAGATGAATTGTGGGAAAGTAAGGAAACTGGAACAGTTGTGTATTTGTGTGGAAGACTCTTCTTCAGAGATGGTTACAATATAATCATACTCATTCCACACTTACACCAATATTTCTGTGCAGCTTATCAAGCAGCATTGAAGGATTATGATGAATATTTTAAAAAAGTAACCTAAGGGGGCAAAAGTGTTGTAGAAAGGAATTTACACATAGTTGCAACCAGTTCCAAGACTTTACTCTGAACGTGCTACGCCTTGAAAGGTTAACAACAGTGGCAGGAAACATGCAAAACAGCATGGTAGTCCTATGTATTTGCTCCAATGGAAACAGCCACCAATAGACAGAAGCTATTCCTCCAGTAATTCTTAATGCAGAATGGACAAGAAATGCAGTAAAATAGGAACCTTCCACAACCCAATTTTGAGCTGTTGTTTAGTGATTGTGATTTCCTAATTTATCTGCCTTATAGAAGAAGCAAATAATGAACTGGCAGGAGTTTTTTTTTGTTCTATTATTTAAACAAACAGCATTGTTATTGGGCTTAAATGTGCAAGTGAACATTATGGACTGTTGTAGCTGTAGTCCTGATAGAAAGTGTACAGCCTATCTTGCTAATATCACTGGGGTCTGGAGAAAATCCCAGAGTCCATCCAAGGAGTGCATTTTACACTCAAGATTTGGCACACATTAAGACAAAAATTCTGCAAGCACGGATGGCAATGTAAGTTGGATGGAATTCAATGCTAGGATAAAGACAACCGGATTCTGAAACATCTTTGTAAAATGGGGAAGGGAAGAGAAAAATCAATGATTAGAACTTTGCAGTTCACCATTCCATCTAGCAGGAAAATGCCTTTTTAGTGACAAACTTTATGTAGCACGCCATTGCTGATTTAAAACTAGTGCGACAGTTTGGGCATTATCAAGGCTAGGACCCACTTTGAAAAGATGAGCTTAACTGATGGTCATAACAGGATACAATAATAGAAGTAAAAGTGAAAACAGACTTTGCTGTTTTCATCCTTGTAAGAAATGGAATATCTGAAATATGGTAAAGATCCAGCTTTCCATACCCATGAAGAAGTTTCTGTTCATTTTTTTTCACTGCAACCACTATTGTAGGAAGGTCCAAAACATTCTCCATCCTCCCACAATCCATGTATCATTCCCTTTACAATCTAGAATTACCCTTGAAATTCATTGGTAGGTTTTGTCCACCAATTTTGAGTTGCTTGAAAACACAATCCACCAATACTTGTGAAGGTTAAGGCAATGTGCATCAATGACACACAAAGGGTTGAATGTACAAGATTATGAACTGCTGCTGGTATATCCCTGAAGCATAGAAAAAGGAATACACCTACAGGCACTCTTGTTCACATTATCAGGGACTGGGAAAACAGAACATCTTTCCAGGCAGGTTAAAGGTTTCAACAGATTCCTTCATTCTCTTGCTAAAAGCTACTCAAGATAGGAGTAAACACAAACTCTTATCTTTCTCACAGATGAGAGTTAAGGGCCCAACAAGATCTTGGCTGAACGCTTGAGGCACAAATATCAATCCAAAGGACTCCTTTGACTGTTAAGTTGCAGGCACTCATTTTTTTCAAACTAAAATGCAGAAATGTGCATTTAAGAAAAAGTGCTTCCAGAATTTTCTATTTGCTTGCATATTGGTATGGCTGGACATTTTGCTTAAGTAACATTTATTTTTAAATGGACACTCCATTGTTTTGGTGAAGCTCACGTGGATCATGAATTTGCCCATACAGGCAGGTTTGTGCAAACATCTTAAGACAAGATAAGCCACAAGCCCTTGCCAACTTTTGTAACAGAAAAATTGAGGAGTAATCACTTCTCAAGGTATACATTCTATGGCTCCTGATACTAGATCTGTTACATTTTTTTAGACAAACTATTGCCTGGAGAAGATATTGATGGGGATTATGAATTGTCAATTCCATGAAAAGAGGAAGTATAACTTTGGCAATGATGTTCTAAAATCTAGGACTCAAACACAATAGCTTTTCATTGTCCCAACAAATCCTAATGGCAGTCGATACTGAATGCTCTTCCTGCTTAAGAGGATCTTTTCAAGCAGTAGTTAAAAGAATATCAATCAGAAAATGGAAAAGGATCTTCAGAAGGAAAGTGCTTGGGTCTACCACTCAAAAGGATGACAGATGAAAATATCTGTATAATGTTTTACTGTGTTAAAAGTGCTATATAATTGCAAATTGATGTATATAATCCTTAATAAAAACTTGAGGCCAAAGGTCTAATCAATTAGACGACCAGTTTTCTGAGCCCCCTGATGGAAAGAGGGCTCTTTCCAAAGTTCAGCCAGAGGAGGTCACTTCACAAAAAGATATTGAACAGTGAACTAATAACTCCAGTATACCACACTCAAAGCTGTTGGTGACTAACCACAGCCAAGATGAACGATCAAGACTTAATGTCAAAATGCTTTTCAATCTCCCTTCGCCCAGAGATCAAACAAGTCTGGACAACTTGTAGATCCAAAACTGTTGAATAACCAAGACCTAGTATTGAAGACATCGTAAGTGATCTGAAGGTCCAGTTTCAGTGTATTCCTCCAAATATGGACTGAACTGTTTACATCTATATTCTGAGAATATAGGTTGAGCACAAATCTCTCATAAAATGCAACAGTAAATCATAGAGGTAGGTAACTGGCAATTTTGTGCACAGTATTATGCCCTTACACCCCAATTTAAATGTGCAAAACTGATACAAAGAGCATTAACAGCTGATCAATGAAACAGGATCAAATTGGCTTCATGGGAGGTTGCAAAACAAATGCATCCACTCAGTACAAGGTCTTCCTCGTTCGTCATGGGAACTTTGAAAGTTTGGAGGTGTTCCTCCATCACCTGCTCTGAATTCCAAATGACAGCCACCTAGACATGGGCATTTGGCTCATAATCTGTATTATATTCAGAAGGGCAGGCACTCTGTCAGAAAAGTGTAAAAGTTACAGAAGTAGGTATCCACGTTTATAATTGAAAGTGAAGACATTTGTTCTTAAGGAGTTTGTGCCTAGCCAAAAAAAGCTTTGAAACAAAATATCCAGTCATCCCATGTGCCAAGGGGACTGCAAATCTATATCGCCATTGACGTCCCATTGACAGTGATTCAAAAGCCAAAGTTGAATACCTATGCAGTTGTGCGAAACATTTATGAATTGGAGACCCACACTCAATAATAAGGATGAGTTGGCACCAGATGACAAGCAGAAAAGCCAAGTGTTGCTGACAGGTTGGTCATTACACCTTGTAGGAATGAATGAGGGAATTTTCTTTATTAGAAACAAATTCAGTCCAAAAATGGAAAGTAAAACCTCAGTGCTAGGAAGATCAAAATTTTGCACTTGAGTGCCAAGTCAGCACAAAGGAGGGGGAGGAAAACAAGCAGCAGGGAACCTAATATCTTGTTGAAATGAGCACAGATATCCATCAGCAAGATAGTAAGTACCTTAAGAAGAATGCATTATGCTGCGGGTCTGAGCAGATTGGAAAAGAAATGCCAACATAAATGCAACCCTATCCCTTTGTCGGCAGAACCAGAGGGAAGACATCACAACTATGAAGAGAAAGTAACTGTAGCGTGAGAATTTTTAATTTGCCAGCCAAATTTTGCACATTAAATCTAAAGACCAGATTTGAAGGGGAATTGGCAATTTGAACCCTTCTCAATTACAGCCTCACATCTGCACCTTAAAATTACATTATCCACAAGTCAAGTATACTAAAGATTTTTCTTCCTCTTTTTAAGAAAGCTGACTACAAAAGGCAAATGGTAAAGTTTTGCTCCATTTAACTGCTTTCCTAGCCAAAGATCACAGTGGCGTGTATTAAGTAGCTGAATGTGTGCAATGTAAAATATCTTGCAGCAGTAAGAAAAGAGAGAGTAAAACATAGGCCATGTGCAACACTTTGGTTGGTTTTCCAAACAAATGTCATGTGGTAGAGGCTGGGGTATCAAATTAGTACTAAATTACGATCATATGTGTAGCAAAATGGTTTCTGCAGTTATTCACCGACTCCAATGAATCCATTAGTCAGATCTTCAGCAAAAACCTTGCTACTGATTTAGACCCAATGAGAATTACTTCTACAGTTCAAGAAATTACCTACAATTCCCACATTACCCAGGCTCCTGTTACTGGTTCCCCCTGTCATTAGTGACTGTGTAGTGGTTGGACACGTATGAGCACAAGAATGTTTCCATGCAGAAAATCTTTGGAGGTCTCAGGCTTCTTCACAATGATTATAACATACTGCACTCTATCAGTGGACAGTGCACTTTCTACTAGGCTAGACATAGGTCAGCTTTTCGTCCACCTGAGGCAAGACACTCCATTTGTCAACCGAAAACTTTCAAAGATCCCCACAAGCATATGTGCCACTGGTGGCATGACAGTAATGATCTGAATCTGTGGCCAACTCCATCAAAGGGATTGAAAAACAATCACTACGGTGCTTAGAAGCTCTAGCCTTGAACTTCCTTTTTTTTTAAAGATTCCTTTCTACTATTTCATGTGGCTAAGCTTATTCCTTCTGGCTGATGGACAATGCCAGCTGTACATCTAGGCGGCACATTTTCTACAGCTATGTCACTCCATAGCCGGTGACCAGTGCAGCTCTTGTCCTGCAGCATATGTCCAATGCGGGCAGTTGCATTTTGCTCTATCCTCCACATCAAAAGACTGTACAGCGTACTGTTGGATGGAGTACCAGCTAGTGCCCCAGCCAAGAAATGGAAAACTTGCCCAATAAGGGCTAGTGTGTTCAAAATAAAGTCAAGGCTGCAAATCAACTTCACAACTCTTGGATTTGGAACACGGTACTCCACTTTTAGATGTACCAGGCTACTTCACATGTCAGTTTTAATATGTATTTGTAGATTAGGCAGAAAAAAAAACCCAAATACTACATTGAGCCAAATGCAGACACAAGCAAATTTATACAGGTCTTTAAAAAAGATTTCACTGACCCCTCCCACCTAAGTAACATTCAAGTAAAGGTTCACTGCTTGCGGCAAAATGCTGAATCCTTATTCATCTCAAAAAGAATTAGACTAGTTTTTTGTTTATTAAAGTAATTACAGGTCATTTCCAAAAGCATTTCAGTTTTTTCTCTAAAAGCAGGCAAGTCTTTCACTCAGCTTGACTGTTTCCAACACCATTAGTGAAGACATATAAGTCTAAGTGCGTTAACCAGACAACATATATTACAGAAGTATGTTTCGCTTTCTGGATACCACTGGATCTATAAAGTTACCCTTTCCCTCCAGTGAAGTTATATTCACTCGAAAAATGGTGTCATCAAGAAGTGGTGACAAATCAGCACAGTTGTACAACATAGCTCCAGGAGCGAAACTCGAAAGGGGTCTTCACAGCTTAAACTTCACATTGAATGCAATTTCATTTGTCATGTAGAATTAATAAAAATTGCTAAACGTTTACAAACTCTTAAGAAAAAAAAATGGAGAACTTGATCTTCACTTTTTAATTCAGGAAACAAAAAAAGTTTTTTTAATCTCTCTTGCTACATACAACATTGTACATTTCATCTGGGAGTAACCATTAATTGTGTGTGTGTGTGTGTGTGTGTGTATTTATTTATATATATATCCATATATAGATATATTTTTCAAAAAAGTCAAAACTCAGTTACTAACAGCGGTTCTTCAGCGTCAGCACAAAACGTGAACTGGATTGTATGGAACCAAGTCTGGTTACACTGTATCCACCTCGATTCATTGTATTTCTTCAAAGTCACCTTCAATTAAGCAAAACGAGCTCTGAAACAGACTGGTCATAAAAGTCAATGTTTTACAAAGCTGCTCCAGTCACTGCTTGGTAGTGTCCCCATTCCCCTATCCTCCCCTCCCCTCCCCTCCATTTATTTTTTAAATATATATATATATATATATATATAAACAGAACAAGTGTTATTCAGCAAGGGCGCTCCTCCAGGTCAAGCACGTCAGTTTGACAGAACGGTGACTGGTAAAGAATGAGTCAAAGAAAAAAGGCAAACAAAAGCACATTGGGTAGCTTAATGGCTGATCAACTGTTTCACCAGCCTTGGATAGAAATAATCAAACTCTTAACAAACTGCACAAAATTAGGTTTTATGTGGCCTCCTAATATCATTGGTTGGTCAGTCTATTATAAAAAGCTCGTAATATGCCCGAGGAATGTTTATTCCAAGGAGTTACCATCTTTTTGGAGACCAATGATATGAATCAAATTTTTACTACACTGTCATTAGAAACACTGCAAATCTCATTGTGGCCTGGTAGTGTAACAGGTAACTGAGCCCAGTCCACAGGTTCCAGTCCTGCCCACTATGCTTTTCATCTTCTTGCCTTGATTGCTGGGAGTCGCGTTAGGTTATCAACCAGGTTATTAGATGGAGCATCTTCCACCATTCCCACTTCTGGGAAGGACAACCAGGGCAGTGCGCTTCTCATTCCACCATAAGCGTGCCCTCCCTCTCCTTGGCATCTTAACGAGCAGCACTGATATTGCCAAGGGGAAGACGCTCCATCCTTGTGGCTGAAGGGGGTGCTGTGGAGAAAAAATTAAAATGGGGTGGGAGGAGCCGGGGAAGCTTACATTTTTTAAAAAATTCCTACATCAAAATATCACACAATCGACACATGGGACGATCCCAATATTCAGCTAAGTGGCTGATGCTGCACACATCCATATGTTTAAAAAAAAAAGTTTAGCGATTGGCACACAAGGAACAATCCCCAATGTGCAGGCAATGGATTGTAAACGTAACGCATCCCCGGCCACACATGCCTGCTGAAGTCGACTGATGCAAGCAACAGGCAACCCTCTACAAGGGGATGGCACCCATGACACAAAGTCAAAACAGCGTGTTGTCAAGTTTTAAAAGTCTGGAGCTGAAACTTGATTGTACACAAGTAACCAGGGGCATCTTCACAAACACTTTCAATGACGACAGAGACATTTGCCATTTGCGTTTAACCACTTTTTTTCCTCCACAACTGGTACAAAAGTAAAACTGTAATTAAAAACAACAAACACAAAATAGCAAGGGTCTGGAGAGAAGCTACAGCATCTTAAGACTGTATTTATGACGATTTTTGCATTAATATAAAAGTTTTACTTTGTGTAAAAGTAAGTGGTTGTCTAGCTCCAAGAAAGATTTCTATGCATCACTGAAGTTTCAAAGGTTTTTTGATGGAACCTTGTCGTGCAGTAGTTTGTAATGACACTGTAGTGAAAAGTTAACCTATATACCTTTGACCTAGCACAGCAGGTCAGCTTTGGGGAGGGCTGGTGGAGGAAAAGGAGAGGAACCAGGAGGGAGAACAGACTAGGACACAAAAAGACATGTAGATGACCTAAAAGCACCATGCTGAACTTTTGCCACTATGACCAGAGTTGCTTAGTGAGCATGGGTCAGAGATGAAGTAAGAGTTTCACATAATCCCCAATACAGAACATTCATGTTTGTCTGCTGCTTTCCTTTTCAATACCGTGGAGGCATGTACGGTCGTTTAGGAGCATTGGAAAAAGGGGGACTCCCATATGGCAAGCCAGGTCGTTTTCCACTTTGAAAAGGTTCTCTAGGCCTGAAGGACCCTCTGAAGTCTCTATGAAAGAATCTACCAGGACCACTGTAATCTCGTTGGGGTCCAAAGGGTGGCCCAAAGTAATCTCTCGGAGACCTTTGCATTGGAGGCCTAGTGGGTAGGCCAAGGAAGTCTCTTGGGGGGCATGGCAGCAGGCCAAGGAGTTCTCTTGGGGGTCCAGCTAATGGGCCAAGGAGGTCTCTTGGAGATCCAGGCAATGGACCAAGGAGGTCCTGTGGGGGAGGGACAGGAGGTGGGCCAAGCTGATCCCTTGGAGGAGGACCGGGAGGCGGGACAAGGTGATCCTGTGGAAGGGAGCCAGGAGGTGGTCCAAGACGATCCCTTGGAGGAGGACCAGGAGGGGGCCCAGGAGGGGGAATGGGAGGTGGCCCGAGGTGATCCCGGGGAGGAGGGCCAGGAGGTGGCACGAGGTGATCACGGGGAGGAGGGCCAGGAGGCGGCACAGGGGGACCAGGAGGAGGTCCAAGGTGATCCCTTGGAGGGGGCCCTAGGTGATCCCTTGGAGGGGGGCCAGGCGGTAGACCAGGGCCAAAGCGGTCAGGCGGAGGGCCAGAGGGCGGCCCAATGTGGTCAACGGGGGTTCCAGGAGGTGGTCCAACATGGTCCCGTGGCGGCCCAATTTGGTCGTGGGAAGGAACAGGAGGTGGACCACTGAGGTCTTGTGGAGGACCAGGGAATGAACCATGGTCTCTTAGGGAACCTGATGAGACACCCAGGTGCTCCTGAGGTGGGCCAGGAGGGCCTAGATGATCGTGTGAAACAGGAGGCGGACCTGGGGGTAGACCCATGTGATCTCGCGGGGGCCCAGGAGGCAGTCCAATATCCCGCAAGGGAACAGGAGGTGGTCCGACGTGATCTTGTGGGGGGCATGGGGCAAGTACAACGTGGTCTGGTGGAGGACCAGGTGGGTGTCCAATGTGGTCTCTGGGTGGAACGGGGGGTGGCCCAATATGATCATGCAGTGAACCAGGAGGAAGTCCAATCTGTTGAGTCTGCCTTTCAAAGGGGGTGTTAAAGCTGTTGTCTCTAAAGCTGTTTGAAGTGTCTGGGAACTGGAGTCTGTGCTCTTCGAACTGGTTTCTAAAGCTGGGAGGGACACCTTGAGTCATCTCAGAAACATCAATAGAGGAATCATCATCGTCAAAGTCTGAAATGCTTTCACTCTGTTCAAACCAACTGCTCCTGGACCCCCCTCTCCCATGACTCATATTGCCTCTGCCTGACCCTCGGCTGGAGTCCAGCGTCTGGATGGGCTCTCCAAACATCAGCCTCCCAGCCGATGGTGTACTGGAACCTAGTGTCTCTATGGGGGCTCCTTTTTCCTCTATGCTCTCGGGTAAATCTGATGTAGATACACGAGTCTCTATACAATGCTGCTCTCCATCTGCATGCTCTGCAATCGCAGATTGTCCAAAAACTGGTAGGTTCCCTTTCTCGCTCAAGCCTCCTGTTGGAGCAGGACTAATGGGACTTTCTAAAGGCTTGTCATCAGTAGGCCTACGAGAGGCATTTTTTAACATGTTTTTAAACTCTATGGTCGAAGTGGCAGAGACAGGAGAGCCTAGCGTTACAGCTTTTTCAATGTTGGTGACAGATGCACGGCTAAAAGAACCAGGTGCAGCACTTTGTGAAGAGGAAGGCTGTCGGGAAGGGGCAGAACAGAGAGAGTCAGAAAATGCTTTCTGAAGTGGCCCTGTGCGAGATAAATCTGAGAAGGACGGCTGTAATATGATGTTATTAGACTCTGAGCGGAAGAACTGATTGTTTTGACCAGGTGAAGGCAGATTCTCATGCTCAACTCCCTGCTCATCATTCCCATACCCTCTGCTACTATTTGGCCTACTGCCATAAACTTCCTGCTTCTTAAGGATGGATTTCATGGGCTTGGAGAAAACAGATTTTAGACGACTGTAACTGGTAGAAATGGACTGGTATTCATTGGGACTCTGCATCTGATCTGCCGGTTTGTTTGATTTGAGAATAGATTTTGGGGGCTGCTTCACCAAAGTGGAAACTGAAGGAGGAGGTGGTCCAGCGTAGTCAAAATCAGTGCAGGATTCACCAGAGTAAAACTGTTCTTGAGGAGAGTCTCTGTGGGGAGAAGATTCTTCCCACATCTCTGAAGGTTTGTAGGAGGAAGGGAATGGACCCCTTCCACGGTTATATGAAGCGTTGCTTTGGTAAGAAGGCACTGTATTGGAAATCTCTGAGTAACCAGAATCTCTGTTTTGTGGGAGTGAAAGTGGGGGGGATATTGTGCTGCTGGTCGAAGAGGAGGGCGGGCTGATTAGCTTAGACAGTAAGGACATTGGATCAATAGTGCCTGTGGTTGCTGGTTTGTCCATTATTTCATCCTGGGTAGGAGTTCCACCTCGCTCATCTCTGACTGGCGTGCCATCCTGGTTGTCTAGTATGGTACTGTTGGGATTACGATTACCTTCTGAAGGCTGCAGCAGACTCTTAGAGTCACTGGAGCCCAAATTGCTGAGAAGAGGGATATTCAGATCTAAAGCCTTAAAGCCTGGATTAACCTTCAGAAAGTTGTGAATTTTCAACTCCAAACTTGATGGTGAGGATGGCTCTGCCTCCATTTGGGCTGTGACTGCCTCAGTGGATGCCTTGTGACTGGTCAAGCTTCCTCTTGATGCAGAGGTAGTACTGCGAAGGGAACTTTCGAGCACAGTAGTGTTGGCTGGTGCCTTCAGGCTTGTATTGGACAGAGCAGGGCTATGGTTTACTGGGGCCGAGTTCACTGAAGAAGCAGAGGAAACTTCTGATGCAGGTGAATTTGGAGAGCAACCAATAAGCCCTTGAATCAAAGACTGAGTGCTGGCATTAATAATGGGAACATTTTTGTCCATTGGACTGGTGACGTTCGTCACTGCTGGGGTAGAAATGCTTGGAGTTGCACTGCTGGATGGGACAGAAGCGTTTCCTGTCACACTCTGAAGCAATGACGAAAGACCTAATAACAAGGGAAAAAAAAAAAGAATATTTCAGTACGGTTTTTTGTAGACCCACAGATTAATTTTAAACCTTTCACCTTGGTTCCAGAAAAAACAATGGGCATTAGATTAAAGTTGTTAAGTTAAAAAATACACTTTAATTGCCCGTTGTTACGTTTCTCTGTGTCCATCCTAACAACTGCATTTATACAGTACCTTTACCGTAGCAAAACATCCTGAAGTGCTTCACATAAGGAAGGAGGTTAGGTTCTAAAGGAGGAGTTGCGGGAAGATACTTGAAAGCTTTGAGGAGGCTTTGAAGGTGGGAAAAAAATGTCAGATGGATTTGAAAGGAAATACTCGTGTGTGGAAGCTTTGATGGCTCTGCCACCAATGGAAGGTGGAAGGAGATGGAGAAGGGAAGGCTGTATTCATAATAGAGTCAAATTAGAAGAATATGGGGTACAACAATAACATGCATTTATACAGCTCCTTTAACATAGTAAAACTTCCCAAGGCGCTTCACAGGAGTGTAATCAGACAAAAAGACACCAAGCCAAAGGAGGAGATATTAGGATAGGTGACCAAAAGCTTGGTCAAAGAGGTAGGTTTTAAGGCATGTCCTAAATGTAGAGAGAGAGGTGGTGGAGCAGTTTAGGGAGGGAATTCCAGAGCTTAGGGTCTAGGCAGCTGAAGGCACGGACGTCAATAGTTGGGCGAGGGGAGTCGGGGATACACAAAAGGCCAGAATTGCAGGAACGCAGAGATCTTGGAAGATTGTAGGGCCGGAGGAGTTTACAGAGACAGGGAAGGGGCGAAGCCATGGAGTGGTTTGAATACAGAGATGAGAATTTTAAATTTGAGGCAATGCCAGACCGGGAGCCAATGTAGGTCAGTGAGCACAGGGGTAATGGGCGAATGAAACTTGGTGCGAGTTAGGATATGGGCAGCAGAGTTTTGGATGAGCTCAAGTTTACTGAGGGTGGAAGTTGGGAGGCCGGCCAGGAGAGCATTGCAAAAGTCGAGTCGAGGTAACAGAAGCAAGATATAGGGCTGGAGGTAAGGGGGCGCAAAGCTGTGGTAGGATTTGAAGGTGAGAGCAGGTGAGCGGATGTGCTGCAGACTCCAACAAGCAACACCTCTTTATGCTGAGGAGGCTTACTTGCACAAAGGGAAACCAACATTGCGGCAATTTTTCTTCAGTTGGGTTAAAGGTTCCACTATCCTGAGATGCACTACCTAGTGGATGGTTGACAACAGGCTGATTATCAAAGATCAGAATGCAGCCAATTTAATTCTGCAATTTTTTTTTAAATTGAGAAACCCAGGAGAAGGGTCAGGAAGCATAGTGCAAGAAACCACCAAGGTTCAAAAGAATAAGGAAACAGCAAAATAAAAATCAAAAAATAGCAATCAGGTGACACAAAAATTGGTGTTAAAAGCCTGTGGATTATAGGAGGAAGGGAAGACAAAGGGAGTTGAAGAGCACCACGGATTTGAGATCCTGGGAAAGAGTGAGTTAAAATTAGGAAATGATGCAATGTGTCTTAGGGTGGTGTATATTTGGAGCTTGGGAGGATTAACCCAAGGGGAGGGCCTGGGTTTGAAGTTATCGGTCTCAGGGGCTCGGTGTCAAGAGGTGCTGAGCATAGACCAACTGGCGCTGGGAGGGAATCAGGGTCTGCTCAGATGGTTTTCATGCAGCTCCCTAGCTTTACCTTGCAGAGCTGGAGCAGAGGGCCCCTGGGTCTTGCTGAGCGCTGACAGGATACTCTCCGGAGTTAATTCAACTTTTGACAGGATGCTTGCCAGAGGATTGGGAGTAACTGGAGAAGGCTTCTGAATGGGGGCCTTTAGACCACTATTGAGTTGCACACCAGAAGAAGCCGCTGATGTTACTGCAGGCACAGACGTTTGACCAATCACTGGGCTGACTGCAGACAAGAGGGAGAGAAAAGAAAAATCTGATATGTTCAGTAAGCTGTGCAAAATAATGCAGCAACAAAGTTTAAAACGATTAAACAAGATTTCAGTGCAATTTAGTCCTTTGAGAGACTTAACGAGTTTTAAAAAAAAAAGGTTCACAGATAGATTGGTGCCATCTCACGTAAAACATTACCCTGAAGTGCAATACCTGTGTTGTCACTAACCCCTCCCCCCAAAGGTGCTGATACTTGCTAGGGGAACAGGTGCTGGCTGACCGCCCTCTTGTACCTCACCAGAGGGGCAGGATTCACATGTGAATTTAGAAAGGGGCCATTCACGTGTGACTATGGGGGAGGCATCACACAAGGCCTGATCCTGTTGTCCCTCGCTCGTATTTTCCTGCAGAGGTCAATGGATAGTGATTAGGAGTGGGACGTTGTCTGATTTACCTCCACTCCTCCATAGCCCCCCAGGAGCACTAAGACCAGCTGTAGCTCTTCAATTGACGTCTGCTGAGCTCAGCTCACCCAGCGGAGTCTGGTCTCACTAATTACCATATTGGCACCAATACAAAGGGAAGAAAAGTTGTGTAATGTGCTTCTTGTATTAATTCATCCCCTCAAATTGCTCCCAATCCGCAGCTCAAAATGCTCTCGAGAGACACAACCCATGTTTGGAAGAAACCAAACCTGTTTGTTACAGTTCAACTGGACATAGCAGCAACATTTCACATGCCCAACATTACACTTTGCTGAAATCCTACCCACAGCCCTGGAACATTAGCATTTCTCGTTTGGTTCTGCAATGCCAGATATATGGACCATGCTTTGTAGAACACTGGAAAGAAAAATTGGGGAATTTTAAAAAATTTTGGATCAAAGTGCAGCAATACCTTCGAGATTTGTCCGAACCTACCTGCGTCTTCATTAAAAGGATAAGAAACTGTAAAGCATACCTAACAGCCAGAGACGTTTCTAACAATTGGACGGTCAGTTCCGATTTAGTCTGTACAATCCACATCTGTTCACAACAAATTCAAGTTGCCAAGAAAGAAAAAAAAACTCATTTGCATCCCGATTCACTTCCTGGCCATTGTTACTAACTGATCCGATTTCTGTAAAGGACACAGGGATAAACACTTCCAAACAACAATGGGTGCAAACCTAAAAAGCACAGCAACTCTCAAAGATACGGGTCTTAGAAATCAAACTTGAAGTTGTCTGCTTCCTTCCCCCCTCCCCTCACCCCTCCCTCCCACTCCTAGACTCTCCTGAAGGCACTGACTGTTTCTGAGCTACAGGTGCTGACCACTCTCCAGTAGCTCGCTCACTTGACCATTTTTCCATGTGTGAACCTAGATGTTTAACCCTGGAGGGGCACCATAGCCAAGCCCAATCCTGGGCTCACCTGATGCCCACACACACACTCTCCAGCTGTGGTCACTGGAAAGCATTCAGCAGCAGAAGCCCCTTCCTAGCCCAGGAAGAAAGGAAGGAGGAAAGGAATAAAGAACTTGCATTCATTTGGGGCTTTATACAGCACTTTTCATGACCTCACGGCGTTCTAAAGTGCCTCACAGTCAACAAAGTACTTTTGAAGTGTAGTCACCGTTGTAATGTAGTGAAACTTGAAAGTCAATTTATGCACAGCAAGGTCCCACAAACAGCAATGAGACAAATGACCAGATATGTGTTTTTCTTTTTAAGTGATGGTGGTTGTGGGATAAATAATGGCCTGGACACCAGGAGAACTCCTCTGCTCTTCTTCGAATAGCACCATGAGATCTTTACATCCACCCAAGTGGGCAAATAGGGCCTCAGTTTAACACCTGATCTGAAAGACGGCACCTCCGATAGCACAGCGCTCCCTCAGTACTGCACTGAAGCATTAGTCTAAATTATGTGCTCAAGTCTCTGGAGTGGGGCTTGAACCCATGACCTTGAGCACCGAGATTAATAGCAGCCATCCTATCACTATACCCGAAACAGATTCTGGGACCTTGTAGTTTGTATGGTCCAATAGCACCTTCTGATAGAAGAATTTAGTCCATTTGAAGTAAACTCTGGAGGCAGAAAATCTGTAGATGGAGTAAATTGGAAATAAAACGCTCATTGATAAGGAGTAATCTTACATGGAATGGTTTATTGCCCAATAACAAATAATTATGTTTCTAAGGTTTCTTTTATCTCCTCTTCCACAAAATAATTACAGAAGAGACAACCTTTTAATTCACTGAAGGACAGAATTCTAAAGGCAGGTTTTTTTTTTGATTACCGTCAGCAGCTCATTATCAGGCTGAATAAAACGGATGGAAGTGCAAGCATATGTCTAATCATAGTCTTAACGTGAACTGCGAAAACCTCCCTGCCACAACTAATATGATTAGATCTGAGACACATTACTGGACATGATGGTATAGTTATTGCTTAGAGGCTTTAGTGCTTGTAAAGGTGAGGGACATTTCACAGATCTGTAATCACTTTACTTCACCCTGGTGATCTATAACTCTCCAGGTGTAACCCACGCTTGAAAGGCCAAAATCGATGTTTCCCCATTTCAAACTATGAACAGGGGAACTTTTGTCTTTATATTTTTTTATATATGTAATGACTTTTAGTTATGGTAAGACCAAATCAAAAATGCCTTCAGCCAGTTGCCTTGCTGGGATGCCCGTGTAAAGAGCCCTTTCCTCATTATACTGGTCAACTTAACTCAATTGGGACATCTTTCCCAAATTGGTCAATCCACGTTGGGCTATCACACTGTTAAGTGTTCACGGGATTCCCCGCAGGGCCATTTAATGCGAACACATTCTGGTGATTGATGGCTGTTGGTTATCATACTGTGGACATCATTGAGGAAATCCTGGACCATAAACTCATTGTTTACTGTGGTGGGTACCTGCTCAGATGTCTTTTGTTAAGGACAATCTTCAAAGTGACTGCTCTAATCCAGGCTCCTTCTCAGGATCTTCAGTCTTCTATTCACCCAGCCTCTTTTTTGCAAGGAGGTGAATAGGAACTCGGTCACAAATCATCTTATGCCTGCACTATCAAGACTGTGTTACCAAGAGAGGTGCTGCAAGACTTTTGGATACTGTCTTGGTTTTTAAAGTCAATCCAGTTTGTATTAGAATGAGCTGGATTTTGTAATAAATTGTACCATACCAATTTTTCTGCTCAAGTATATAAATAAATCTGAACAGTAGTCTTAGCCTGTATGCCGTGTGGTGCTTTCCCACATTTCTGAGGTGATGAGTTAATGTACTGATCATCCCACATAATCTACAGTGAGTGATTTACTGTAATTGTTAGACCTGGGCTACACCAACCTATACGTGACAGAAAATAAAGACACAGGTTTCAGTTCATAGCACAGTCTGCTTTTGCAAACTATAGTCCAGCTTTAAATACGAGAAAGATGTTGGGGGAAAAAATTCCAAACTATAACACAAGCATCCAGTGTCATTATTTAGCACTCTCAGATCAGGTACAGCCCATGTTAAACGCAGAGTAAAGCTCCCTCTACTTTGCACCAGTAATGTGACTCAGCTGCATCCTCAGAAGAGAGTACATCAGTGTGACAATTTCCCATATCAACCTTTCTGTGCCCTCTTTCAGAGGCTGACAATTTGGTGATTAGTGCTGAATTATGGCATCTGTTTCCTGTGGTCTGATGTCCACAAGGAACTGGACTGAAACTGACAAAACTTATTCCAAGGATGTATTTAATTTACTGGCTGAAGATTCCACTTCCCTGACTCTCAACAATCAAGCTCAAAAAAATAAATGGACTTATATTTATAAAGCACCATATCACATCTCTCAAAAACTTCTCCAACCGCTTAATATTCGAAGAATTGCCATGTTGCACAAAGCAAGATCTCACAAATAACAATAACCAGTTAATGCATTTTTAGTGGTGTTGATTGAGGGTGGGTTGTTGGACAGGACACAGGAACTCACTGCTTTGCGTTAGGTAGTGCCATGGGATCTTCAACAGCCACCTGAACCCCCAAAAAAGGCTGAGGTGGGCCTCAATTTAACATCTCATCCAAAGCACACTAATGACTATGCAGCACTCCCTTAGCACGGCAACTGGAGTGTCAGCTTAGATTATGGGTTCAAGTCTCTGGAGTGGGGCTTAAAGCCACGATCTCCTGATAGAGGCAAGTGTGATACCGACTGTGCCAGGCTGATGGATACCTTTTTAATTAACTAGCAGTCTTCCTATTCAGTTCAATTGTCAAGACCTCATTGCATGAGGAGGTAATGAAGGAACCTGCGACCCACCCCCTAAAATAAAACAAAACCTGCAGTGATTTGTGTTGGGTGGTCTCTGGCAAGCCCCTACATTTCTCACCTGTGTTCTTCATCGCTGATGTCAAGCTGCTAAGGATAGAGCTGATTTTGCCCAAGTCGATGTTTGCCAGGTTTGGGAGAGCCAGGGGCGGTGTTACAGTGTTGCTCTTTGCCTGCGGGGTCTCTGCTGGCGTGGATGTTTTTTCTGGTTGTGGGCTCACGCTTGCTGCTGTCGCTGTGTTTGGACTGGACTCCTCCTTTTTCTCTTCACTCTCTATTGCTAAAGGGCAACGATTTAAAAAAAAATTCAAAGTGGGATCATGTTTTCCCCATGATTGATTTATCTGCCAATTTTTTCCCACCCCCTTCTGGGTGCTTTCTTGTCCTTCATGTGCCCAGACAATAGGATGTCATGTGACATCATAATTAGACCAAATTCTGTCCTCGCCGAGTGTGAACATATTCAGTTTACAGTAGGAAACAGGAGCAAGAACCTCGTTCATTTTCCTCTCACTGGTCCACGGGGACTGAAGCTAATTGTAGCACCCCTACTGTCCCGCCAGCTGACAGGGTCCGTATGCTCATCTACTCACTGGATATATTCAGAGTCACCAGGAGAGGTCTAGCTTGATTTCTGACTGTCATTTGTTGAGCAATGAGCTAGAGTGTTCACATGAAAACATAGTTGGTTGGGTTCCCTAGTGATTAGTAGGTAAATGCACCATGTGGTGCTGTGCTGAGCCACAAACACTGTGAAGATTCCATGTTAAATTCTTGCTCTGTGCTGCATTAACAGACTCAACTGGAGGCAGTGATAAGGGCACTGCAAGAGGCCTCTGTACCCTGGGCTATTGCAGGATTCCCATTTCTATCAAGTGAGTCTTCCTGGAAAGTTACAGCTTTGTGAGGACAAGATCGGGCCTGTGATGTCTCCAACTGTCAAATGGTCTGGCATCTAGGCCAGTACATGAAGAATACCCATTCAGGTCAATGTATCGGAGCAGTGTCCGATCTGGGGAACTGAACCCCAGATCAAAACGCCATGAGGAAGAGAAGACTGAGTAAGCAATAAAACTGCTAGCACTGACTAATGGCACCAGTCAATGTAGGAAACGAGAGGGACATTTTCAACTGAAAATTAAAGCCTTATGTTTTATTTTAAAGAAACATATTAAACAAAAAAATCACAACTTATGATGGGATAAAACAATCTAATACTCAGCATAAATTTGCTAGTTCCTCTGATTAGGAACAACATCTGGCTGCTATTTCCATGACTAGTACCTATGATGTTTGCTGCTCCTGCTGCTTCATCGTCTGAAAGCTCCATGTCCTCAACGTCACAGTTATCGCCCGAGGCTTCGGGTGTTGGCGGCCCCGGGCTCTCCTCCACCGTCTTCAGTGGCTCCACGACAATCTCCTCCACGGGCCGGACAGGGGACTCGGAGCCAGTCGGTGACGGAGCGTCCATGCTGGGAGATGGAATGGGAGACTCATCTGGATCCGGGAGTGTGGTTTTCAGTTGGTCCAGCTTCTTCTTCAGGTTGTTGACTCTGTTGGCAAATGTCTTGTACGCCTGTGAGAAAATAGCAAATAGCAATAGTGATGAATAAAAAAAAACAGGATGCGGCTCCCCATATGGCTCAGTTAAGTCAATAAGTAGCTAAACAAAATACATCAAAAGCTAGAAGGTTTCTTCTCTGGTTTGTGCTGAGTTACTTAATCTGAGCCAGGGCAGCAACAGGAGGAACTCGAGAGGGGTAAGGAGGACAGCCAGGGTCCCTGCTCCTGATCACCGAGGTTACTGGAGGGCAGCTGGTGCCTGTGAGTGTATCCAGCACGCATGTGCACCTTCATAAAGCAGGGAAAAACCGCAGGGGAGAGGAACAATATGAATTAAAGTCTCGTGTTGGTTACTCAGAAGAAGGTGGCATGCGAATAGCAAAAGGTAACACTGGCCATTTTCCTCTTAGTGGAATATCTTTAGTACACTGGCTAGAGACCATCTACATAAGGCAAAATGTAGGTTCACCTAGACATTGGTGATGTCACTAAGCTTACGTAACTATTGGAATCAACGCAATATAGGAGAAATTGTATTTAAGCCAAATCTTTTAATGTTGTGTGATAGGTTTCCAACCCCAGTAACAGACCTGCTCCCACCACTATTTCACCCTAGTTTTGTAGTTCAAAATGTTCTCTGCAGACACAACTCAACTTTGGAAGGACAGTTTCCTGAATTGCCCTTCCAATTGGGTGTTTTATTCTGTTTGTGTTGACATGGTACAGAATAGCAGAAAGGTGTGGAGGACGTCGAGGAGAAATTTACTGAGCACTCCCCATGTTGAAATTGGCAAGAGTCCAATACTGATCAAGGAGACTGAGCAAGGGTCAACTCAATCACCACCATCACCTGACAGCTTTATATCCTATTTTAATCCTCATTTCTTGAAAGCTTCTGCAGCTATTCAGGAGATCCTGGGAACCATTATGACAGAAAAGCCATGTGCAAGTCCATTGGAGATTCTGCTTACCAACTAATCCAAGCTGTGATGAAGTAGGGCTTCCTAAGAGGGGAGGCACCAACAGATGCAACCACACTCACAGGGCATGGGCTTTAGCTTAGGGGCATCACGGCGAGGAGACAGAGCAGATGCCTCGGGGCCACTCTTCAGCACCTACCAGCGGTTGGAAGAGAGCATCACTGGCAAAGGTTTGGGAGCAAACTGCTTGCTTGTCCTGTTAGCCAGGGTCTGCATGTCACTCAGGGATCGTTCAGGCTTCTTTTCTTTGGAAACCAGGAGACTTCGAGGTGACCTAATTGAAGTTGTCAAGATTATGAAGGAAACTGATAAAAGTTGATCCAGGCAAATTGTTCACCATGCTTATGAGTGATACAAATACAAGGGGCACAAGTTTAAAAGTAAGGAACTCGGGGGTAAGGCAGAACTAACTTTTGCATGAAGGGTAATAGGAGTTGTGGAATAAATTACCAGGGAAGGCCAATGGAGCAGACAGTAAATGGGTTCAAGAGGTAATTAAACACGTTTCAGGAGATACATTTGCAAGGAATCCCCCAGCAGTGTGGGCACATTTGCGGCACGTCTCCCCACACAGAGAAAGTTTGAGATGAAGTAAAATAGACACTTACATTTGCTACGATCTTCACCTCCTTATACTGAGCCTCATAGAATATCTCTGCATTTTCCAGCGCTTCGATCAGTGGTGGAGTCTTCTTCACCTCCCTCTCAAGTTCAGCGCAGAAATCTTCCAACTTTGAGCTGGATTCCTCAAAGTCTTTGGAAAATCGTTTCCCTCCAGCACGATCTATAAAAAGAGAATGAGGCATTCCTACAAGTGAGCTTTCCAGTCTGTACAAACTACCAGTGGGGGCTTGTGGAACAGAAAACCACAGCAGGGTTTTAAAAAAGGACTGGATGAACTCTTATTAGGAAAGGGGATGCAGAGCTATTAATTCCAGACTCAATGTAAGGAAACCAATGGGAGGTTTGGAAGGGTAGGCTTGATGGATGAATGGTCTTTTCCTGCTGAAACATTACTATGATATGAAATCTCATTGAGGGGTTCAAGATGATTCCAAAAAACCACAAGAGTGAAATTCAAGCAGAGTATATAGATCCCGTGTACCCATATATAACTCCATATAAAACCTTGTGAACACACACTTTCCTGTCCATAAACTGCACTTACTGTTATTATGACTTTTGGTTATGCGTATATCAACAATTTTCCACATTTCCCAACATTATAACAGTGACTTCACTTCAAAAGTACTTCATTGGTTGTGAACCACTTTAGGATGTCCCGAGGTCATAAAAAGCGCTGTATAACTGCGGGTTCTTTCTTTAAATAGGTCTCGGTGGCACTCTAATTGCAAGTTGGAGCCACTGGGTGGCATCATATTCCACTGTATCCTGATAGTGAGCAATTCCACAGGAGACCTACTTGTACATTAAAACTGAAAAAGGCACACATGTAGGTAGTGAAACAAATAATGTTCAAACCCCTCCCCACAACAGACGTTCTACAAGTATTCAATAGATTAATTTATTGCCTGCTTCATGTTGGTTTCTGTGCTTTACCTTTCAATCGTTTCAATGTCTCTGTGCTACAGACGTCCACACGGAGGGTCCCAAGCTGCTTTTCTTTGAATTCTCGCTCATCCTCAGCTTGTTTGTATGACCCCAGCTGATCAATCAGTGCCTGCGGCTGCAGTGGAAAACGAACAACACAAAGTCAGTTTCTGTGAAGTTTGTGATTCAATTCCCACTGCTCCTCAAGAACTAGTCCCTATTATTTTGCTTTTGCCCTAGGGTCATTTACAAGCCATGGCATACCTTGTATGTTCAATACTATAAAAATGTGACATGGAAATGAAGTACAAGCGGAGAAGCATTGCAGTAATAAACACAAGCTGCTGGGAGAAGGAGGTGCCAAGTTTATTGTTTTCTAACTGTGTCAGCGTGGCTCAGTCGGTAGCACTTTCACTTCTGAGTCAGCAGGTTGTGCATTCGAGCCCCACTCCAGAGTCTTGAACACATGATCTAGGCTGACACTCCAGTGCAGTACTGAGGGAGTGCTGCACTGTTGGAGGTGCCATCTTTCAGATGAGACGTTAAATTGACGTAAAAGATCACACTGCATTATTTCGAAGAGGAGCAAGGAAGTTCTCCCCGGTGTCGTGGCCAATATTTGTCCCTCATCCAACATCACTAAAAAAAAAATTATCGGGTCATTACCTCATTGCTGTTTTGTGGGATCTTGCTGTGTGCAAATTGGTGCCGCGTTTCCTACATTACAACAGTAACTACACTTCAAAAGTACTTAATTGGCTCTAAAATGCTTTGGGATGTCTTGAGGTCGTGAACGCGCTATATAAATACATGATGTGGAGATGCCGGTGATGGACTGGGGTTGACAAATGTAAAGAATCTTACAACACCAGGTTATAGTCCAACAATTTTATTTGAAAATCACAAGCTTTCGGAGGCTTTCTCCTTCGTCAGGTGAATGTGACATAGGAGAAAGCCCCCGAAAGCTTGTGATTTTCAAATAAAATTGTTGGACTATAACCTGGTGTTGTAAGATTCTTTACATATATAAATACAAGTCTTTCTTTCTTTCTATTACAGCCACCAGGACACTGACGGTGCACAGGGATACAACAGTATCATGGTAATACTGCCGGTAAGCAGCTATAGCTGGAGTTCCTTCGTGACTGAGTGGGCGAATGCACTGCATAATGTGGTACCGCGCTATACAGACCAAGACGGTCAAGGCTCTCCCTGCGCCAAGTTTACTGATCTAAGCTAGGGCAAGTAATGGGACTCGGTAATTGGCCTCAATGACACTGGGCTGAGGAAAGAAAATCAGTCACGGGTCCCATTTCTAATCTCTATCCAGTAACCCCATGTATGGACATGGGGCAAGGACAAGATCAGGTTTCACTGGTGAATAGCCTGGTGAGACCCATGTCTTGGCTCACCCATCAAGTAAGGCAAGGTACTGAAGGGATACCAGCACTCATGAAGCTGTACCAAATCAGAAGTCACCACAGGAGGGGATAAGTTTGGGGGGGTGGGGTGGGATGCAGGAAATGTTAATATTAAGGTGACAATACATTTGGAGCACTTGCTACTAACACTGCACTGCCTGATTTTAACCACAAAAAGGCTGAGTTATCTATTTGTCTTTCTTACTCCTATCACCAGGGCAAGTGGGGGGAGCTGCTTCACTTTAATGAATGTGTTTTGCAGTGATATAGATCACTGCACCCTCTCTGAGGGGAGTTAAACATATAAAATCCGTTCTTAAATTCTACACAAGTGTAACTATTATTTTAAAGCTGTGTGGTCATGTCATGGTGAGGGTTTTCAGTGACTATGAAGACTAAAAAAAAAATCCCTTCATAAGTCACATTCAATCCACATGGTTGAGTGGATAATTGCGTGAGATACTGGGCTGCACAGACCAGATCCCATGTTCCATCTCTGATCTGTGCTGAGTTAGCTAATCTGAGTCTGAATGACGGTAAGGATGCCACAAATCAATCTCTGTGCTTCTGGACCAGGGAAGGGAAAAAATAAGCAGTCGCTGTTACTGCTCCTGATCGCTGTTCAGTAACCCCACCTAGAAAGCGTGTATGTGCGGGCTTCAGGTGAGGACAGGCTGAAATGCCTCCCATGGCCCAATGCTGGCATTGACCATCCAGGCTCGCACATTTAGAATGGGCACTTCAGTGAGGCGTCAGAGGGCAGCTGTACCTGTACCCCAGCATTCAGAAGAGATGGGGAGAAAATTGGGAAATAAAATGATAAAACACTCACCCTGAACTCAGCGAGTATCTTGGATTTCACAACTACTCGGGTTTTATTGCTCACTGTAAAGGAAGGGAAAATGCAATCAGCAGTGTAGACAGCAGCCTCACCAAAATACAGTTCTGCGGGGCCGTCACTAAGGTTTCAGTGAGTCGTAAAAGTAGATGTGTCAAATACATCACTAGTGTTTATCTTTTGGTGTGCATATCATACACAGCCACTCACTGGTATCCGTAGCGAGAAATGCCGTCAACCAAAAATGAGAGCAAAGCGTCACAGTACTCAATACCAAAAGAATAATAGATACACTGGAGCAGCTTTGCCTCAGGGCTCAGATGTGATTTTTATAAGCCATGACAGCTCAGTTCTGGTTTGGATGTTATCTGAACCCATGGCAATACCACTGCTCTGTAATGACTCCCTGGTAAACCTTTACTATACACACAAAACTATACACTACAGCATTAGCATCCCGTTGAAACATGATTTTACATAAGGTCTCAGATTCGATTCTCCCAGACCAAAGCTAGGAGAGCAGTAGGTACTGGTCCTAGCGATCTTGGATTACGACAGGAGAAGGAGGTTAACCCGATTACCACCCAGCATCTACTAGAGGAAAGTGTCCACGTGTGGATATCAGATGAGGACAGGATCTGACATGGCAGATATGCCCCCTCCCAATCCTATAAAGGAATATACTACCAACACTCATTGCCACATGAAGAATGGCCATTTGGCAGGGGTACCAGATGCACCCATCAAACAGTACTGCAACAAGTGCCAGTAACTATCGGGGGGGGCGGGTGCGTTCTGGATGCCACAGATAGCAAGCACGGAGCTCAGCGTTGTCAAATCTGTATTATTTCTGCTGACTAGCTAACATGTTATTTCTGCCAATGTACACTACTCAAAAAAAAACCTCTGCAGTAATAGCATTGTTTCCCTTTGGCCGGCTGACAATGTCTTTCGAGTGTTAGGGCAATGGGATTCCAGGAGAATGTCAATATCTGCAGAGGTTCCCCTACAAAGTAAAGCTTGAAAACCATCATGTTAGACAGACACTGGAGTATGGATATCAGAAGACGCAGCTCAGACCTGAACACTCAACTAACTAACCACAGCCAAAGGTTTAATTAATTAGATATACAGACACTTCACTGCCAGGTTAAGCTGTCACAAGATAGAAGAACAAGGTACCCAGTACACTTACAATGTCTGATGTTTAACTTCTGTTATCAGCATTGTGAGGGCATGAGGACAGCACAAGTCCTCCTTCCCCAACGTCACAAAGATTATTTAATAAAACATTTTTAATTTTGAGATTCTGATCTCATTTTTCCTACTGCTTGAAATTTGTTCCATACCTGTTGCCACTTTTGTAAATTCAGCTGTCTTTCGTCCCACTAAAATGAATGGAAACAAGTGAAAAAATAGTGAATTTCCTGTGTGCTTAGTCTGAAGTCTTTGTAACAATCGATCCGAACTGCATCGTGATACCTTTTGTTTGCATTTGTACATAAGGGAAGCAATAACTATTAAAAACATTTTGTGTAAAGCATCTGGCCTCATTAAACGGTTTTAACTGGTGAGAGTCGGCAGAAATAGAACCCCCCTCCCCCACCTTCAGTCTCCTCCTCTGCCTCCTTCATTTAGTTTTAAATGGACGCCTCTCCCCAAATGATATATAAACGCTGTGCAGGTTGTTGTTCAATTGCTCCTGCCCGTGGGGAAATGCTTTGTCTCTGCTTGGCATGTCCTGTGACTGAGATCGATAAATTGTCAGGTGGGGAAATTGCAAGCATGAAACTGCTTCCCGTTCAGTCTGTGGTGCACATCATTGGGACACCAATCAGTGGTACTTGATGTAAACTATTGGTTCATATAAATCTGTTCTGCTCAATGGCCTGCGCAGTCCTATATACTCAAACTGCAATATTTCTATTTTCACAAAATTTGCTAAAATAAAACGTAGGCATGGTCCTAACAATTGGAGGGTAACCAGAGGGGGATGACAGACCAGTATTTTATGGTCTGGGCTGAGTTAGGCAATCTCAAATACAACAACAGTTATGTGCTAAAGTTGGCCCTTGGGTTGGAAGGGGAAAGAGAGGAGAAAATCACCCAGGGTTTTTGCTCCTGATCATGAAACTGCAAGCGCGTGAACGTTAGGTGAGCATGGACTGGGATCGGCTCTCCACGGTCAAATAGCCGGTCAACACTCTCAGTCTAGGTCAGGACAGAAGAATGGTCCCTTGGGGAAGTATTGAAGGGCTACTGGTGTCAGTGGAACCATTCTCCAGCAAGAATCAGCATTTTGAGGGTAGAATAAAAATTGTTGAAAAAGCACAAGTGTATAAACTGTGCCCTTAATGGTGGCTGCTGTTTCAATACAAATTGCATATCTGCATTTAAGGAGAGATAAAATACATAGATGGTGGTGCGATATACACACCAAAGCATTTCGCAATTCACAGACAAGCACGGTAGGAAAGATATATAACCTGCTGCAGGCTGAATTTTCCAAAGTTAAAAGTTACCAGAACAGACATCAGTAGCTGTCACAATATAAATGCCACACAAGCTCAATTTGTCATTTTAACAATATGTCCTTCGGTGGGTCACAATTATGTTACCTGTTTTATAACATTGTGCTTCCTTGACCTTTTTAAAAAGAACACAACATAAACTAGGAACACAATCTCTTGATATACTGCACAAGTTCCTAGCAGTTCATTGGTTATATTTTATAAGGCTATACCCCTCCTCCCTTTCTTTGCGGGTGCTTAGCTTGTGTCGAGCCAGTCCTTACACCCTGGTCGTCATTAGAGGCCTCTTGACTGCATAAATGAATACTCCTTGCTTGACAGGACAATGATTTGGTGAGCTTGGTCATTAATAGCTTTGCTCCAATGCATGTTTATGACCTCTAACTCTGGGTTTTGTTATGCACTTACTTTGGCATCCCTCAGCAATTTTTTAATTAGTTAAAGCATAAAGAAATGCACAATTTATATAATGTGTGGGTGTGTGTTTCTCTGCATTTAACAGCAGTACAACCGAAACTGGCATCAGTGTTAGTTTCGTCATCGATTGTTACCCTACTGCAGCTCCTGGTTACATTTTAAGAAAAGCAAAAAACCGCAGATGCTGGAAATAAAAATAAAAACAGAAAATGCTAGAAATACTCAGGTCAGATGACATCTGTGGAGAGAGAGAAAGAGAGTTAACGTTTCATGTCGATGACCTTTCATCAGAGGTCTTCGACCAGAAACATTAACTCTGTTTGCTCTCCACAGATGCTATCTGACCTGCTGAGTGTTTCCAGCATTGTCTGTTTTTATCCAAGTTACATTTTGTTTTGTCTGGACTAAGAAAAGGAAAAAACTGCCACAACGCCTGCAAAAGCAACAAAATCAAAACACAGTTCCATACAATTACATGAATTCCACAGCACAAACAAGTCTTTCAGTCTAACTGGTCTATTCCAGTGTTTACATGCCACACAAGCCTCTTCCCACCCTGCCATCATATTCCTATCTGAGGTAGGGGAAAATTAATGTGCTGCCTTCATTTTTATGATCAGGGAGAAGAATGTAAGCAGAGAGTTGGCACCCACGAGTGGGTCCAGCAGTGGCATTGGACGGATCATTATTCTGAAGCTTGTAAACTAGGCTTAACTTTTTGCTGCACACTGAGGAGAGGCCAATTTAAGATACAAACAGAAAGTTCTTGGCACCTCCAGAGTAACTGAGTTGTGGAAAAGGTACATAGAAGGTTCACGAGAACGGTATCCGAAATGGGAGGTTATAGCTTTGAAGAAGGGGATCGTTTTCATTGGAACCTTGAAGGTTAAGCAGCAAGTCTACAAAATTATCAAAAGGTTGGAGAGGATAAATATTGAAAGGTTGTTTCCACCACTGAATCACTAACAAGGGGGCACAGACCAAGGATCATAACGGGAAGAGTGAAGGGTAAAGTTAGAAGAATTTTTCTTTCACACAGAGGATTATTAGAATATGGAATACTTCACAAGTGGCTGTTGAGGTGGAGACTGTAACATCGATTAAAAGGAATTTGGATAATTATTTGAAAAGGCAGAATATAAAAGGATGTAAGGAAAAGGCAGGGAAATGGGATTAGACAGTTCCAATTGCCAAACTAGCAACGGCACGATGGGCCGTAAACTTAAGATTCTATGAGAAAAGTACAGCACCAGTGTTACTGGGTCAGTGATCCCATGGTATCAGGCCTTTTTTAAAAAAAAACACACATCCCTTTTTGGTTGCTTTTCCAGTGTGTGGAAGTTTAAGCGCACAAAAAAATGATGGAAACAATGAAACTGTTTCCACAATTTTCTTTGCACTGTTCTTGTACATCTGGACTTTTATTTTTTTCAATCTAATTTAAGATTTCTATTCACTACTAATGGTTGCTGCAGTTCCTTTCTCTCTGCTGGTTCTCTACTTCTCTTGCAATGATTTGGTTCCCCTTATTCCCCTCTACCCACCGTTCATTTGCTGCTTCTTACTTCCCAAACTCCTGCTACCCAGTTCAGTTGTTGGATTCCGGCAAGTTTTGCTTTTTAAGATTCTACTTTAGAAAAAAAAAATGAATGTAACTTTTGTAGATTGTTTGCCCAAGAATTAAATCACATACCCTGAAGTAAATAAATGAGTGTCACAAAAAACAAAAAAGGATTCTCATATTTATTTTTGAACAAAACTTGTATTTATTTGGCACCTTTAACGTAGGACAACGTCCAAAGGTGTTTTACAGTTGTGTAAGGAAAATCAGATGCTGAGCAAAAGGAGAAGAGATTACAAGGGGTGATCAAAAGCTTGGTCAAGGGGGTGGGTTTTAAGCAGGGTCTTAAAGGAGTAGAGATGGAAGGATTTAGGGAGGCAATTACAGATAGCTGGTACCTATGTAGCTGAAGATACCGTCACCAATGGTGGGGAGAAGGATGGGGGAGATGCACAGAGGCCGAAGTCAGAGTAACAAAAAGTTCGGGGATGGGCCTGGAGGAAGCTACAATGATAGAGAGGGATAAGCTGAAGTTTATGGAGGGTGGAAGGATGAGAGCCCAGCCAGGAGAGCATTGGAGTAATTTAGTTTGGAGATGTAAAAGGCTTATGAGGTTTTCAGTGGCAGATGGGCTGAGGCAGAGGTAGAGGTAGAGGCGGTCAATGTTAGAGAGTAGGGAGTATTTGTGAGGGATAGCAATATCCCTAACTGGGACTGTCATGTTCTGATCTTTGGGAATATACAATGCATTATAACTGCGGGATAGTTAGCAACAGATCAGCTGGTGCGCGTACAAACTTCAAATTATTAGCTACCCTCCAGAACATGAGTAACTCCTACAGGCCAGGTTCCAAACATATGGGCACCTATTGCTTAGAAGTTTTGTGTAGGATAGGTCCAAAGTTTTAAATAACCCTTCACGTCAAATACAGTGAGGTGTGTTACAATTCTACACCATGGCTACTGAAATGCATGGAACTCCCGACCACAGCACCCTCCAGAATACAGTACCTTACTGTAACTGCGTCCATGGAAAGCACCTGTTTAACAAGGTTACTGGACTGACAGCTCGCAGGTGCTGAATAGTATTGTATAGCATCTCACAAACTGGTAAAGCGCTTGCTTTGCCACATGGCACAAGGTCACACGTGCCTTCCAGTTCCGGCACCTGTCAGCTCTCCTGCCTGGGAAATGGGATGTTACACGAGGAGAGGGGATGGAGCAGAAGACCAAACAAAGAACAGAGAATTCACTTATTGCGTCAGTTAATATAGCTCTGTGGCTATAAAGTGACTACAAGCTTGCAGTAATGCCCACCAGTAAGAAGGGTCTTGAATAATTGAGTTGTGTTACCGTTTAGGGTGAAGTATCCTGCTTTTTATATAAAAAAAATCAAATATCTTCTGAACATTTCTGGAACCAACACCGTACAGTCTTTTTTTTTTACACAAACTGCCCTCACCAAGAGCAGCTCGCAGGTCCACAATCAATTCCTCTGGGTAGACGCTCCTCTGCTCCCATATTGTAAATATTCGCTCCACTGATTTGCGAATGGAAGGATCCCTAAAAAAAGCCAAAAAAGTAAAAGAACATTTGTGAATTAGTACTAGTTTGGAACCACGAACATTTTACTTAGCTTTTTACACTTGGGTGACTGATTAAGATTGTTATTTGAGTCTCCTCAGATTTATCAAGTGTTGGGTCCAAGCTTATTATATGAAAAGGACAAAGGGAAGAGTACATTTTGTTTGTGTGGATCTCTCCTGTGCTGTCCCCATTCCCACATTCTTTTCTCTTTTTTTAAATCTCTGCACCATCTTACTAATGATCTTTCATATCAAATTACTTTCTATTAAGCATTTTGCAGATCAACTAATCCATCTGCTGATCTCCTCCCTCACCCTCATTTTCTATTTGTTTCCCCAACCTTCCTAAAATGCCTGTTTATCTTTCAGGCTTCAGTTCTGATGAAGGGTACACACCCAAAACGTCTTTTCTCTTTACAGATGTTGCCTAACCTGCTGTGCATTTCTAGCATTTTCTGTTTCAATTTCATTACCTGTGTTGGCCCAGTTTTGGATTTCACTGCAAAACTTGCCCATCTGTGCAAGTTCTTCTCTTTACACTAACCGTCCCCTTTAAAAAAATAAGAAAGCAACATCGCTAGTTGGTTTCTGTCCCATATCCCCTGAAACAGGCTGCAGGAACTTAGCAAGCCAGTGTCTATTATCAAATTCAGTTTGCAAATTGGCTGAGAACTTGTAATTACAAAGGTTTGCCAATATCCGACTTGAGAAGAAAAAAAATAAGGTTGCTTTGAGCAGGTTACATTTATTCGTGTCAGTATAAAATGCACCACTGTAGGGCTTTTTGCACATCTGTTGGCACAATAGCACGTAGCTGGAGACAACTAACAAGGACAGGTATACCACAAATTTGGCCAGTTGCTGTGGGGAGAAGAGGGATCACCTGGAGAAATTGCACTCCAGTACGAACAGAAAAGCCAGAGATTTCTCCTAATCTAATTCATGCTATAACAACCCTGCTTCATCAATTGTAAACAATTTTACAACACCAAGTTATAGTCCAGCAATTTTATTTTAAATTCACAAGCTTTCGGAGGCTTCCTCCTTCCTCAGGTACAATTGTCAACCCCAGTCCATCACCGGCATCTCCACATCACTGCTTCATCAAGTGATGGTTAACTCCATATCTAGACCTTGGTGCACCGGGACAGAGCTTCAACCAACAACACGTTCTGGAAGAGTGTTCCAAGTACAAACAGTATGTGAAGTTTCACCCTGGGACTGCAAGGCATCTTTACCTATACGGAGTTACTAAGTTAAGCAGTTGACAGCACTTTGCATGGTGGACATGTTCAGTGGCAATTATTTAAAATATCCCAAATTTACCTTTCCAAATATTCTTTGTACGAATTCCTGTCAAGTTGATTTGGCCACTTTTAAAAATATTATGCAATGATTTCAGTTATCCATGTATGTGTAGTTTCAATTTTCTATAACTGCCATGAATTGTTGAAATCCATTTATGATTTCACTGCATGCTTCTCCAGATTCAGGTCACTCTGTCTCTGCACTAAACTTCTTTTTAGGCCTTAACTTCTGTCAGAAAAAAAACTGAAGGGTGACTAATGTTACACTCAAAAGAGGGGAAAGGGATGTGCCAGGAAATGATAGGCCAGTTATTCCTAACTCAGTTGTGGGTAAACTTCTAGATACCATATTACGCAATGGAATTAATGAACATTTAAAGAGAAATGGGCTAATCAGGGACAGTTAGCATGGATTTGTAGTGGACCACTTGACTAATTGTACTTTTTGAGGAAATCAGAGTGTACAGATAAAGGGGTGGCACTGGATTTTCAGAAGGCATTTGATAAGGTGCTACATTAAAGACTTGTAACAAAAATTAAGGCACATGGTATCCAAGGAAATGTAGCCGCATGGGTAGAGAGCTAGCTACGGGACAGAAAATAAAGATGTGAGTGTGGACAATGGTGTGACCCATGGATCTGTGCTGGGACCTCTGTTGTCTATTTACAAAAGTAAGTTAGACATAGACACAAGAGAAATGATATACAAGCTTGTGGACAATGATGATGAACTAGGGGGCATGTCAAACTATGAGAAAATTTTAAGAGGACATTAACAGGTTAGCAACAGGCTAACAGGTGACCACACTATGAGCAGAAGTTTCATCCAATTCCATAGACCAATGGAAGAGATAGTTAATGAATATTCAGGGTTGAAATTTCAGCAAAGTATTCATCAGTTCAATACAGGACAAAAAAAGGTGCTTTCATAATTTATTTATACTAGCTGCAGGCTCTCATTCTTGGATCATAGAAATTATAGCACAGAAAGAGGTCATTTAGCTCATGGTAAACCATCTGTTCATATCATTGTCTCCTATCTGCATATTGTGCAGGTGCTAGCTCTTTAGCAGGAACTCTCTCAATCTTAATTACTGTAAACAATTTTACAACACCAAGTTATAGTCCAGCAATTTTATTTTAAATTCACAAGCTTTCGGAGGCTACCTCCTTCCTCAGGTGAACGATGTGGAAATGAAATCCTCGAAATGAAGTCGCATTTATAATTCACAGAACAATGCTTGGTGAGTACAGACAGTTTTTTCAACTGCCCGTTGCCAAGGCAATCAGTGTGCAGACAGACAGGTGTTACCTGCCAGGTCTCACAGAATATACAAATCACCAAAAAAAACAACAAACAAAAAAAAAGAGATAGAGAGGTATAAACATGCTTAATTACACCAGTGTCAAGTTTAGGATGCACATATATGGACATGCAAAGGCAAATAAATTTCTCAAATGCAATTGTAACTAAAGATAGCTTATTATTGAGATAACATTTAAACACTTTGTAATCTTGTAAGCCTCATCATGTAACAGTTTATTACATAGACCAGTTCTCCTCTTCTATTCCCCAATTACATCCAATATCACTAATCGCCCTTTTATAGTTCATGATGTGAATGGTTTTACAATTTACAAATAGACTTTCTTTAAGTGAACATTTAATGCAATGTTGTGGGTCTCTGACCCAGCACCGGGGTTCCAACTTCCTTCTTTACAATGGTGACTCCATTTTAAAAGTACTCCATTAGCTGTAAAGAGGTCGTGAAAGGCACTATATAAATGCAAGTCTTTCATTCTGTTTTCTTTCTTTATTGGACTTGAGCTGTTCAACATGCTTATGTTATGACACAAACACACAGGACTACTGATCAAGATTCACAGTGATGCATGCACAGTGCTGAAAGGGTCATAGTGCCAGTACAAAACATCCATGCATGCAGAGAACAACAGTTTTTTTTAAAAAGAGAGCTGCCTACATGGAAGCTGGAATCAGTGAGCTACACAAACGTGGTAGGCTGGTGGCACATAGTTCACTCTCTCAAGATTCAGACCCTACAGTAATGTGAAAGCACTGTGTCCAGCTTAAAATGCCCCTCTTCTGATATAACCAACGCTTGAAAAGTCAAAAGCTAGTGTACTGGTTGGATGCTTTTCATGCACCATCATTATTACACTTTACTGAAATCCTAGTGACAACATTGTTAGATTGATACTCAATACACATATTTCAACTGGTCATGTACAAGAAAGGCAGCTTATAATAGATGTAAAAAAATAGCCTGCTTTAGTAAGAAACTGTTGAATTTTAATCAGTTCAATTTGGTTTTGCACCTATTCCAGTTCCTCAATAAAAGGCACCAATTCCTAAGATACCTGACCTTCCTAAACACCTAGGATTCCAATTTTAAACGAACTGATCAATCCCATTCTGACTTGTTCTCTTTTCTAAAAATGTCATTTTTGTTCCCTATAACAATACAATATACATTCTCTATTTGTTTTCATTAAGTTCAATTGGCAAATCTCCAGCTTACCAGAGTCAAAAAAACTGCTATTACAACAAATGTGTATTCAATAAACAGACTGCTTTAAAATATTCAATTGTAAACAATTTTACAACACCAAGTTATAGTCCAGCAATTTTATTTTAAATTCACAAGCTTTCGGAGGCTTCCTCCTTCCTCAGGTGAACGATGTGACGAAGGAGGAAGCCTCCGAAAGCTTGTGAATTTAAAATAAAATTGCTGGACTATAACTTGGTGTTGTAAAATTGTTTACAATTGTCAACCCCAGTCCATCACCGGCATCTCCACATCATTAAAATATTCAGTAATTCATCCAGATGTGGTGCTGCCGAGTTCAATTGTGCGAGGCAACTGGATTAAATACATAGTTGTGGCATCGTCTCCCTCCAAGTTTCTCTTCTCCTCTCCTGAAGGTGCTGACTCTTACTAGGGTACGTGCACAGGAAGCAGCAGCCCAAGTGGCCATTCTTAAAGTGAGAGCCTAGACAGTGAGTGTTGGCAGGTCATTCAACCATGGAGACGTCACAATCAAGCACAATATTATTCTCAGCCAACTTTCAATAACAACTTGCATTTTTACTGCGCCTTTAATGTGATAAAACATCTCAAGGCGCTTCACAGGAGGGTTATCAAACAAAATTTGACACTGAGCCACATAAGGAGATATTAAGACAGGTGACCAAAAGCTTGGTCAAAGAGGTAGGTTTTAAGGAGTGTCTTAAAGGAGGAGCGAGGTGGAGAGGTTTAGGGAGGGAATTGTACAGCTTAAGGCCTAGGCAGCTGAAGGCACGGCCGCGATGAAAATCGGGGATGCGCAAGAGGCCAGAATTTGAGGAGCGCAGAGATCTCGGAGGGTTGTAGGGCTGGAGGAGTTTACAGATAGGGAGGGTCGAGACCATGGAGGAATTTGAAAACAAATATGAGAATTTTAAAATCCAGGCATTACTGGACTGAGAGCAAACATAGATCAGCGTGCACAGGGGTGATGGGTGAACAGAACTTGGTGCGAGTTAGGATACGGTCGGCAGAGTTTTGAATGAGCTCAAGTTTATAGAGGATGGATGATGGGAGGCCAGCCAGGAAAGCACTGGAATAGTCAAGTCTAGAGGTAACAACGGCATGGATGAGGGTTTTAACAGCAGACTTCACCACACGGACTGCAGCGGTTCAAGAAGGCGGCTCACCATTACCTTCTCGGGGCAATTAGGGATGGGCAATAAATGCCGGCCTCGCCATCCCATGAACGAATAAAAAAAAAAGATGAGCTGAGGCAGGGGTGGAGACGGACGATGTTACGGAGATGGAAGTAGGTGATGATGGAGCAGATATGGGGTCGGAAACTCATTTCGGGGTCAAATTACCTTCCAGTAAGGGGGTCACTGGATAGTGATCACGAGTGGGAACTATGGCTGTTTTGTTCAAACTCCTCCTAGCACAGGGCGGTGAGGTGAATTTAGTACCCAACTGTTACCCCAGTTGAGATCAGTTAATTCAGCAAAGACTGAGAATCAAACCCATGTCCTTTAGGTTTGTCCTGTCATATCATAGAACGGTTACAGCACAGAAGGAGGGCATTCGGCCTGTTGAGCCCATGCCGGCTCTCTGCAAGAGCAATCCAGTTAGTCCCACTCCCCTGACCTCTCCCCGTAGCCCTGCAAATTTTTTCCCTTCAAGTACTTATCCAATTCCCTTTTGAAAGCCATGATTGAATCTGCTTCCACCACCCTTTCAGGCAGTGCATTCCGGATCATAACCACTCGCTGCGTAAAAAAGCTTTTCCTCATGTCGCCTTTGGTTCTTTTACCAATCACCTTAAATCTGTGTCCTCTGGTTCTCGACCCTTCCGCCAATGGGAACAGTTTCTCTCTATCTACTCTGTCTAGAGACCCCTCATGATTTTGTACACCTTTATCAAATCTCCTCTCAACCTTCTCTGCTCTAAGGAGAACAACCCCAGTTTCTCCACATAACTCAAGTCCCTCATCCCTGGAACCAGTCGAGTAAATCTTTTGTGCACCCTCCCTAAGGCCTTCACATCCTTCCTAAAGTGCGGTGTCCAGAATTGGACACAATACTCCAGTTGTGGCCAAACCAGCGTTTTATAAAGATGTATCATAGCCTCCTTGCTTTAGTACTCAATGCCTCTATTTATAAAGCCCAGGATCCCGTATACAAACTGGTGGGATAGGGACAAACTGGTGGGATAGGGTGGCATTAATAAAAGGAAATAAATGGCCCATCCAAACTAAAATCAGTAGCGGCTAATTCAAAAAGCAATCATCAAATTCAGATCAATAACTTTCAGGTTTGTATGCTCAGTACAATACCACCCCACATGATGCATTACCCATAGTGTGAAATGTTCTGATCTTAATCCAAATCTTTTCCTAGTCAGGCTTAGTAACTTCACCCAGCCATTTGTATCAGCAGGGTTACCAGCACTAAATTTCTTAAATCTGCAAACATTAGCTGTTTCCCAGAAAAACAGAATACTAATCAAACACATTCTTTAAATTTCACAATCAGATTTATGCAGACAATGAATGAAAAATAAGTTTTTAAATCAAAGGTTTGTCAGCTTCTTCTCTTATCAGACTGAAAATGCTGTGAAGCATTTCTGTGTCTCCACAGATATTCTAATCACACAAAAAGCCAGCACAATCACATTGATCTCGCATTGAAGCATGTAGTAAAAAAGATCTCAAATCTAAAAGAAAGAAATACAGCACTAAAATAATGAGGGCAGTAAAAGCAGCAATGATTAAAATGGGCTGGTCTGGAAAATATAGTTCTTCTATTATCACTCTCACACTCACAAGCGCATGCACACACAGGAGAAACTTTCTGAAAAGAACTACAGCACTTCCCTGTTGGCTCAGCAGGTTGACGTGTTGAGCCAATCGGACCAGGAAAGTCCCGGGATCCACCCGCCAGTGGCTGATTTCAGCCAGGGTGGCATTGGGGAATTACAACTGACCTCAGCATCCAAAGGTCCCGGGAACGTGGGGGGAGGAGGCACTGGGGAAAACCAGCCACGGTTGTCATTCATCACTCATCCAGTGACCCTTGCTGGAAAATGTCTGTGCAAGAACAGTGGTTGAGGACTGGATCAGGGTTGGCCGTGATGCTTCCCGTGGTAAAATAGCCTGCCGACACACACCATCAAGCTCACACATAAACAATGGCCACTTAGAAGAGCAATGGCATGACAGGCACTGTACCCCTGTGAGAAGTCAACATCTGCAGGAGAGATGGCAAGAAAATTGACAAAAGGAAAAAAAAAATCTAATTCCAAGAACACTATATGATGTTACCACTGTACTCCAAGGGCATGCCCACAGGATACAAAATAACCTCAAATAAATGAACAGTCTTTGCACTGGATATCTTGTAAATTCCAAATGCCAATCCACACTACTTTGCATTTATAATGTCCCAATCGGTTATTGGTTCTAAGCTTGACCAGCACATCAACAGTTCTACCCACTTTTAATTTTAAGCCTCTATAGTGGGGAGAATTAGAAAATTAATAACTTTGTAAGTTTGCAAATCTGTCCCGACTGCAACATAAAAAAAAACTTTTTTTTATAATTTGCCCGAGAAAACAGAAATTAATTCCAAATAATATCATTCAGAGACCTCTCGTCTGATTACTTAGCAGGTAACTGTACTGTCCAGGGCTATGCTAAACCACAAACCAAAAAACCCTAACTTCAATCCCTCGTCTCTGCTGGTTAGTAGATCATCAGGCAGTAGGGATGCTGCAATTGGCATCAGCACCTCTGCATTTTTATTATTTGTTTTTAGGATATGAGTAACACTAGCAAGGCCTCATTTATGAGGTCCTGAGAAGTTGGTGGTGGGCCATCTTCCTGAACTGTTACAGTCCTTGTAGTAATGGTGCCCAGCAGAGAACCCAGGATCCTGACCCAGTTACAATGAAGGAATGGCAACATATGTCCAAGTTAGGATGGTGAGAAACTAATGGTAATGGTGTTCCCATAACACTGCTGTATTTGTCCTTCTTAGTGGTACAGGCTTGGATGGAGGGAAATGCCATTGAAGTAACACTGGTGAGTCGCTGCAGGGCATACTGTAGATAGTGCATACTGCAGCCACAGTCGGTGATAGAGGGTGCGGATTCTGAATCCAGTGGCACGGATTGCATTATGGAGAAGGGGGAAAAAACAAAAGTAAAATCAGTCAGGGTTCCTGCTACTGATCCCTATTCCCTTACTCCTGGTGGTAAGTGTAAACACATGCAAGTTTGTCCGTGATGCCCCCTACAGTTAAATAGTTTGCCAACACCAAGCTCCCAAGTCACTTTCATTCATGGGTGAAGTACTGGAGGATGGTCAGTTCCTCAAACAATACCCCAGCAAAAGTCAGCACCTTCAGGAGGGGAAGAGAAAACTGGAAGAAAACATTAAAAGAAAATCATTCATAGTCTACAGACTCCTCATTTCACATAGCAAGGAGGGAAGTCCTGCATACAGGCGGCATTCTCAATCAAGAAAAGTGATTGGCAAGAAAGTTCAAGTTATACACCACAGAAATAAAAATACCCTTAAAAAAAATTGCTTCACTTACCTCACCAAACTGCCTGCCTCAATTAGAACCTCTGAAAAAGCATCTCGAAAAATAATTGCGTTTTTCCTTTTGCAGTTCTGAATAACATCGTTGGCAACATAGAAAAGGTTCAGTCGATGAGGGATTGAAGCTAAGAAAAGAGAAACAGAAAGCTTTATTAATTTGTGACATTACCCCCCAAGGTGAGCAGAAGAGTAATATAATTCTCCAATTTACCAAAATTAAATATTCTACACTGCACAATACCAACACCAGAGTGAAACATGAATGGCCAGTGGCACAAGTAATAAATGACTGCTGGTTGCAGAGCAATTTCAATCTTAGATCACACACACAAAATCTATTATATTTAGGCTTTGTCCTTTTGATGTGTTTCCAACCTCAAGTAGGGCCATAACAAAACTCTGGTGCTTAGTTACAGGAAGTAATTTTCACATTTGACTCTCACTGTTCCCACTAATAATAATTGTTAAGACGAAAACTGCATCTGTCTTTCAGAATTATTCTGGTTTGTGCCTCTCATGGGCACAGAGGTGGCTTGTAAGAGCCATCTATGGGTGACAATCACAGCCACAGTACAGTCGCAGGAATTACTATGTAAACTGATCAATTAAAACTTTCTCTTTTCCTTAGCTAGCTATGTATTACTTTGAATTTACAAGTGCTTGCCATATTTTACTTCTATTTCTGTTTTGGGCTTTCTCTTCCCATAAGTCAGTGAGAATATTGATTCCATAAGGACAGGCTTCATCCAAAACTTCACAATCTCAGAACACATTTCATAGAATTATACAATGATACAGCACAGGAGGCCATTCAGCGCATCGTGCCTGTGCCGGCTTTTTGAAAAAGCTATCCAATTGGTCCCATTCCCCTGCCCTTCAGCTTTAATACTTTGTTACCAGTCCTAAATTGTTCTCTCTGACTGTGGTCATGCTTTATCTGCATAGATCATCACCATCATTGGTTTTAAATGTGCACGCACCAAAAGCCATTGCCCCAAAAGGTGCATTTATTATAGCTTGAACGTAAAGCTGCTGTAAAGCACCAAAAACCCTGTAATTCATTCTCAGCTGAAGAAATGGAAAACTGTGGGATACTCAATACATGAAAATGAAAGTTTGGACACTTGTGTGAAACCCACTTAAAATGCAATGTAAAAGGACAAAACAACTGAAACCTAAGCCCTGCCACAATGACCACTTTAAGCCATGGGCGTGACTGACTGCCACCTACTTTGGTAGTAGCTTCGCATTCCAATTCCAACAGCTTCAGCATAAGAGACCATCAGATTAGAATGTGAAATGGACTGATCAACCAGCAACTGGAAAATACCACAATCAACAAGTCACCAACTACAAGCCACAATAAAGTAGCGATCATTGTAAAAGTTGGACTGAATCATTCAAACTAAAAGTACTTTGTTATAGCAATCTCTTTAAAGCTACTTAAACGATGAGTTAATTTTGGAAAATACTATGGCTTTCTTCCCCAATTCCTTTTAAAAATATTTTCCTTTCCTTTTTGGCCGCTCCATAGTATACTTGCCTGGGGGGGGTTAGAGGAAGAAAAAGTAAGAGGAGCAGGTTAAAAAAAAGTTTTTAAAAAAAAGCCAATATGGAAAACTGGGGGGGGGGGGGGGGGGGAATCTATCACCCAATTATGTAACCCACAAAAAAATCTATGACCCATCAGTTATCACAGCGCCCCAGAGAGTGAGGAATTTAATTTTAATGTGCAATGACTGTTCCACAGATGCCATAAGCAGGGAGTAGGATACTGGGAGCTAGAAAATATAAAGAGGTGCTGGGGAATTAAAGGAAAGTGGAACCAGGCCAGCAACGGGTGAAGAGTTTCCCAGATTGAGCCACAATATAGCCTACCAACATGATTCACATACAAGACCTCCCCCTACATTCAATCCCCAAGAGGTGGCCTGAATTTATAACCTTGTACCTGGGTATATACACTATTAAGCTGTGTGTTTTAGTCTAGATACAGCTAGATAAGCAGATTTATAAATCAGGTTGTTACACAGTAACTAGTTTATCACGAAACATTACTTATCAGAAATTCAGAACAGAATATTAGTGAAACTGCTGCATTAAAACTATTTTTGCATACTTTCAATTGGAAATGCAGTTTCTAAAATAAAAATGCCACATTGTTCTGTGCTACCTGCTGATTACAGAAACAATAATAAAGTAGCTGCCTGCTGTGGATATTGTAGCACGCTGAAATACGTCATGACATAAACGGATGAGATGCAAGTTTGCACCCAGGATTTCACAAGTGAAAATTTTTTAAACTCAGCCAAGCTGTTGGTGGAAGTGACACTTAAAAACTAAGTACTGTACTGAGTCAAAGGGAAAGGGGGAGGAAAATGAAGAAAGCAAGTCATCAAGCTGCTATTGTGTACTCAACAGTAGGGTTTAGAGCAGCACTGGTAAAACACGGAGTAGGTGGCATAGCAAGGACATGGTGTATCAGAGATTGAAGAGAAAAGAGGAAAATTATAGATTTAAAAACCGCTTCAGTAGCTCACCTACCTAGTGAGTAACGGCATCACTTAGTATAGTACTAAGTCATGCAGACCAAAACGTCCCAGCTTCCATTCCTGGTCTGTGCTGATTTAGCTGTCAATCATTGTTTGACATTATATAGAAGGATTAAAGCAGTGTTACTCACTAATTTTTTTGGTGAGGGCCACAGTCCCAACCAATAGCAATACCTTGATCAGGAGCCACTCAGAAATGATGCAACACTGCACTAGAGAGAGATGGGTCGTTGGCCTGCACCTGCAATTGCTCACACAATGAGCTCCTGATTTTAATTACATCACTATGGGTAGTTGCCCAGTAGAGGTCAAGCATCTCCCACAAGAAGCGAATAAAACTATAGGAAAATAATTTTATTGGACTTCTATTTTTAAATGCGCCCTTTCACTTGCATGGGAGCCCTGCCTCCTTCAGGCATTACCTTGCCTTCTTTTGCCAGGCAGCATGAAAAGGAGAAGGAACAATGTTGGATCCAGTACACAATATCCTGCAGCCAGGCAGGCCATGAATTGAAGCCCAAAGGCATGTGGAGCAGCAAGTCTGCTGAGGATCAAAAGTGAAAGGAAGGCTGCAAATAGTATTAGATGCACCACTGGGCTCGACAAAGTAGCTGGAAATT
Organism: Heptranchias perlo; assembly: GCF_035084215.1. Classification (NCBI taxonomy): domain Eukaryota; kingdom Metazoa; phylum Chordata; class Chondrichthyes; order Hexanchiformes; family Hexanchidae; genus Heptranchias; species Heptranchias perlo. The sequence goes on along the minus strand of NC_090368.1, from coordinate 2,465,093 downwards.
ATTTAGCACCATTAATAGTGAAGCGTTATTAGTGTAATGGTCCATCTCCAGTTTCAACCGGCAGTAATATTATCATAAACAGAAGACTGTGCTGAGGTTAAATATAAATTGGGCCCTGTCGTGTACCTTGCTTGAGAGTTTGTGATGCTGACAATGGGTGCTAAAGTGCCCGCTTCCCCAGCACAAGCATCCCATAGCTCTTGACAAAAAATTCAAAAGAAATAATAACCAGAAAATAAGGATGCAAACAATAGAACTTTAAGAACGAATTTCAGAATGAACAGTTTAGAAGTTCCTTATACGTTATCTGCCTCTATCTCACTAACCATGCTCAATTCCAACATTGTGCCTTTATTTGTACATGCTGCAAATCCCAAAAAAATACCTACACACCAAACGGTCTTAACTGTCCATTCAGAACAAAAACCACAAAAACTTCCTCCGATAACCGCAAAGAATTTTGTTGCGCTGTAATCAGCTTCTCTTAATTCACTTGCAGATTATTTTAACTCATTCACTGCTTTTGCACTGCTACTGTCTACAACCCACATCATGACATCATCTGGCTTACTTGCAGAACTAGGGACTACAGTGGGGATTCTGGAGAGAAAACTGAAATATTAACCAAATTTTAGTAAGGCAATACCTTATTTGCCCCAAATTCTATTTGCTACAATAAGAACTACCCAAACTGCAAGTAGCAAAATTAAAACCAGCACCAATGGGGAAAAGCTGCTTGATAAGATGCCTAAATGTATAAACAGAACAACTCCACTAGAAGCACCAAGTGTCAATATTAGTTCTAGTGTTGTCACTAGAACTTCAGTATGACACAATAACGAGTCTGTTAAATTTTCACACTGTGTCTGCTTGAGCTGTAAACACCCCCAGCAATTGTATCCTTACAAACTGGGATTGTGGCCAGAGAGAACATTTTACACTATGGAGCAATACGGTGAAGTGCTGTGGTTATAGCAGTCATTGGTGGTGGTATTGGTGGGATCAATTTAATGTGATGAATTCAACATGTCACACAAGAAGTGCATCACACATGAAAGCATATCGGTTAAAGAGAAAATTTTCATATAATGCTCTGGCACCAATATGTTTAGCAAGCCTATAACATACTGAACACACAGAATGCTAAAAGGTTATGCTGGTCTCAAATGTAAAATCTGAACCATGTGTGTTTAACTGCACATCATTTCCAGAACATGGTTTCTCCCCCCACCAGTGACCTTGAACTGAGAGCATGCTTTTAACCAGGGCAGAGACCATCCATTTTGCATTAGTGTTTGAAAATGGCAGCACAGGTCTCCAGTAAGTGAAGGGGGAAATAAAGTTGCTTTCCACAAACAGCATGGTGCAGAATCGCAACAATTAAATGCATCATATTCCAAACTTCCCCCCTCCACCGCACCCCCCCCCCCCCAAAATTAAACTGACCCACTGTTGACTCAGTTAATATACAATTTAGTCACATCTTTTCTACAGCAGATTGGAAGCATGGTTGCACTAAACACAAATAGATTTTTGTTATTGTGTTTACTGGCTGCTCAATTAATGTAATAGTGCCAAAAAAAGTGTAACCTAAGCGAAAGAGAGTTAATTTGACATAGTGCAAGTTTCTGAATCAGCGTTATGAAATTCAACCTGGAAACTAGCCAACAGACTGGTTTCTCCCCCTCAGTTTTTTTTCCTTCCCATACCCCTAAAGGGACATGCTGGGCATACAGTTCAATGGATGCTAGCCACCCTCTAGCACTTCACCCAAGTGACCTGGAGTGTGAGTGTCACCTGGCTGCTCTACCACAGAGGGCATCACGTTTGAGGTCAATCCTGTCCTGACCTAACATCCACATATACATATACATGCACTTTCCAGCAGGTGTCACTGGATAGCAAACAGGAGGAATTCTGGCTGATTTTTGCACTCCACAGCCCAGGGAAACGGAGGCCAAATGTAACATATACAACTGCCCCAGGTGACATCAGTTAACTCAACACAGATAAAATTTGGTACCTTCTTAGTTTGTATGGCTCAATATCACACTGGCCAGTATATTTACTCAGGCAGTGATAGCCAAGGGAGAGTTGCTCATCAGCTTTCAAATGCAGAAAAGCTGAGCAACTTTCTAAAATACATGCAAGATTGATGATTATTCTTCGATCGGCAATCTTTTCGTTCCATTTTCTTGTTGTGTCTGTGTTTTGTGTCTGGTTCCAGCACTTTTCTGCTCCAATGGCCAGCTCTTTCTCTACACTGAAAATTGTATTCCGTTCCTTTGTATGGGTTATATTATCTCTCGTTAAATACTTTTATTGGCAAAAGAACAATAAAATCAAAGAATTATTTATTTTCAAAGACCCACCTCCATGAATTCCCCAGTGACGTAGTGGGTAAATACACGGCACAGTTAACTAAGTCACTCAGAGGTGGTCCCAGGTTAAATCCAAGGCTTGTGCCGAATTAGTGAATGACAGCCAGGGCATCAGTAGGGATCGTAAATTTGCTTTAGTAGCCCTAAATTGAGCAAAAATCAGAAAAGGAGCCTCCTAAGCACAGTACAAAGATCTACCAGCACCTGTGGAATCATACCCCAAGCAATTGTCAAAATTGAAGAGAAGTACTACCCAAAAAGCAACAAGTAACTTATTTTTCCAGTGTGACCTGAATGCTCATTCAACCAGAGACAATACTTCAACCAGATTGGTAGTCATGGCACTGAACCGAAGAAAGCAAGCTACTTGCTCGGTGATAAAGACTTTGAATTGGTGTTCTTGGCAAATGCATTTTACCCACTATTAGGTAATGTATGTTTTGGCAAAAAGTTCATCTGCACTTCAAACATTTATCTACCTAATTCCACCAAGGACTTCAAGCAACAAAACATTCTCTTCCTGTACTGTCAGTAGACTTATTTGCCATAGGAAACCATTTTGTTGTATGAAAATCACACTTAGGCCAATACATTTTAATGGTTGTGCAATGCACTTGTGTGATACTTCTAATTCATCTTAAACTGCTCACTCCTCCCACCATAATCACCAGTACTTCTCCTAGTGTTATATAGCTCAAAATGCTCTCTCCAGACACAATCCAAGTGTGAAAGGGCAGACTCTACAATTGTAACGTTGGGTATTATTTTAAATTGAAGTGGACATAAGTTTCATCTTCTAACATTACTCTTTTCTGAAACACTAGTGACAAATCAAACCCAATAGAATCTGGCCAACATAAAAATGTCACTGTCGCATTTAACTAAAACTCTAGTGCTAGCACTGTCCTACCCAACATCCTCCTGATCATTCATACATTTTATTTTAAATCAGCTCTGAAGATCGGTTAGTAAACAATTTCAACTCCTATTAACAGTCAATACACCCAAGTATAATTTAATTTAAATGATGAGTATTTTGTTCCATGAGGGAACTTAACCTCTAATTTACTTTACCCTCAAATTTCATTCCCTTCCCTATTATTCATTACAAGCTTATACAATGTCATGATGTGGAGATGCCGGTGATGGACTGGGGTTGACAATTGTAAACAATTTTACAACACCAAGTTATAGTCCAGCAATTTTATTTTAAATTCACAAGCTTTCGGAGGCTTCCTCCTTCCTCAGGTGAACGTTTGTTGGAAACGTTCCAACAAACGTTCACCTGAGGAAGGAGGAAGCCTCCGAAAGCTTGTGAATTTAAAATAAAATTGCTGGACTATAACTTGGTGTTGTAAAATTGTTTACAATTATACAATGTCAGCAGGCTTTGCGGAGGGCATCACTGTCAAGTTCAATCCTGTCCTCATCCAACATCTACAAGTAATCTAGCAGGTGTTAAAGGAGCAAGAAGCCTGACTAATCTTTCCCTTTCTTGGCCCAGGGCTCCTAATATTAGTGATAGATACAAGTAATCACACACAAATAGTGTACCCCATAAAAATTTTCATTTCAAAGCCATTGTGCTATGCTGAAGGTCTTAAAACATGGATTTCCAGATCTGCCCAATGGGGATAAAAATACAGCTTTTAAAAACCGTTGTTCACCACAGGGACTAAATCATGGCTCTTTCCTGCACCACCAATGTCCATCACTAGAAGTAAATACTGTACATGTATTCTGTGCATTGATGATACTATTTGTAGAAAACTGTTAATGCAACTCCATGACTAAACTTTCAGATCTTCTTGCATGCACTCTTAATTCATCACTTCAAATTGCTCCCAATCTGTAGCCATCAGTAGTGGGAGGGAGTGGGGGGAAATGAGGAAAAGGACTTCCATCCAATTGTTGCTCACCCTGTAGTCTGGGTCCCTGTGCAAAATTTGTTCAACCATGTTTATTTTTGTTCTGACTTGGCGTCAAACTAATTTCAGGAGGTTTATTTTACACCTGAAATTCTACACTTACAGGGTCATTAATGAGTTCTGAAAGTCTTACTCCCAGAACATATTGTGTTCTCAGCTTATGCAAAAGGTTTGAGGACATTGTTCTCTTGAGGAACTAGTATGCAAATATCTCCTTATCCATTTCCATCTTCACTTCTGAAGCAGACTGAAATGTTAACCTGTCTTTTCTCTCCACAGATGCTGACTGACTTGCGGTGTGTTTCTGATTTTGTTTCTCATTTTCCTCTCCAATTTTCTCCCCATCTCCCCTAAAGTTGCTAAATCATGCTGGGATACATGCAGTGGATGCCAATCACTTGCTGAAATTCTGCATTTGTGAGTCTTTTACAGCGAGAGTCAGCAGGCTATTCCAGCATGGGGAGACATTTCAACCAAGCTCAATCCTACCTCCCTTCAGCAGACATCCATATAGGATCTGCTGGATAATGGTAGAGGAAATTTTGTCTGTCTTTTCCTTCCTAACTAACGCCTAATGTACCGCTGCCCTGGCTGATCAGCTAACTCAGCAAAGACCAGGAATCAAATCCAGCATCTTGGTCTGCATGACTCAGCTACTCACAGAATAAACTCTCAGAGCAATCTGGGAAATACAGGGGCAAACAGCTCCACTTTCTCATGGGAATACTGAGGATAACATATTCACATACACATATAGTGATACTGACACTTAACTCAGAAGTTGTGCAATTAACTCTGTTCAAATTATTGTATTACCCCATCAGTTTATTTCACTTATTCTCAATATGATTTGAAAGAAACTAGTACTAAACTTATTTTTGTTCACATCTGACCCAAAGGATTGGCAAAAAAAATTCACGGTCTTGCATCAGCTAGTTCAAAGCTGACAACATAACAAAACAAGTCCTGTTCTTTTGTGCGCTGCTCCAACTTTTGATTATAGCTTGTACCCTGCCCCCTCCTCGCCACCTATCAGAGGGAGTTCAGCCACTATTCCCTGTTCTTTGGAACTATCTCCCAAAACCTTTTCACTCTGTTAGAATTTAAGACAAAGATAAACATACATTTTAGTAAAGTTGGAAAGAGAGAGAGAGGAGAAGGGGTCAACAGATATACCAATCACAGGGAGGGAGTTAATGGGGTATATGACCTGCAGCTACTTAATAGTAAGCTGTTGGACAATACAAGATCTGTGAGACATCATAGCTTGTCTTCTTTCTACAGATGCTGAATGACCTATGCATTTCCAGCATTTTCTGCTTTTACTAAACAATGTTTTCATGTCAGTTCTCACTATATTATTACATCTGCCTCACTATATTATTACATACACCTGCTGGCAATCTCCTCGCCCCCTCGTGAAGTGCTCAGACTTTCCCAATGTAAGAATGTTATAAAAATGCAAGTTGTTCTTGTTGTATGCAATGTGGCAACAAATCCTTCAGCCATTTCAAACGATCAGTATTTCAGCTAATTTTAACAAGGCTGTATCACAGACCCTCCAAGACCCTTGGATGCAGAACTGAAAGTCCAGATTGTGTGAACTTCATAAAATTTCACTTAATTCCTGCAAACATTGATTGTGTTTCCCAAGAATTTATATCACAAATTTCAAATGCTTGCTGATTTTCAAAAAAACAGAAGCTGTTTATTTGTGCATGAAACACAAGTCCAACAAGGATGTTCCAGTATGAGCTCGCTATCGGACCTTTTTGTACAATCTCCGCACCCCCATCTATCTCATTACCATCACTCTCGAACTTTACCTCATCTTCCTTTCTCCCTACCTCCCACCTTTTGGTTTCCCAGCTCCTGGTCCATTTTTTTTCCCCTTTTGCCCTGCTCTCCTTTTATTCTTTCCCACGACTCCAAAACTGTTGAACTCCTTACCTTTCTCCTACAATATGAAGGCTTCAAAAAACCCAAACTTAGCGTCACCTAATGACTACTTCCTGATTTATCTCCTCTCCGTTTCAATATTGGTGTCTCCTACACAATAGGTTTGGCCCCTTTTCCATTTTTAAAAAAATAAAAATTAAATATGATACAAAAGACAAGACAGCAACCCAAATCTTGAAATCAGTCTTCTCAATGAATATTAGGTTTACTGTGAGGTGCACTGTACTTAAAGGTAGTACATGAATAAATGATATCAAATCAGGGCTTTCAAAGACATGTAGGGAAACCCATGTAACCACAGCAACCTCTAACAAAAATACAAAGCTTCATTGGCTTTTGATCACTAAACTGCTGTTACTCTTTCTTTATAAACTGGTAGAATTAGACTGCAACCTTTAAAACACAAAACTTAATCAGATTAGCCAATATAAAGTCAAAGAAAGCCACAGGTCATTGATGTACTTATAACACCATCTTTAAAGCTACATAGGCTTTTTAAAAAAAACTGGGGGGAGGGGTGTGGTGGAAGACTATGAATCCCTCTATCCCTCTTTTTCCCAAACTATGAAAATCCTACAGTCAAAAGAATGCTGTTCCAAATAGACCTTGTAAAAGACTTTGTAGATATAGAAAAACCTGGTTGTTTTGAATTGTAACTCACAGAGAGTGAGATAGATAGAGATGGAGAAGAGAACAAACTTGCATTTATATAGCACTTTATCATGTCAGAAATATTACAAAGTGCTTGAGATGCAACAAATTACTTCAAAGTGCAGTGGCTGTTGTTATGTAGGCAAACATGGCAGCTATTTGGCATACAACATGATCTCACAAATAGCAATGAGACAGAGACCAGCTAATCTGTTTTTGGCTAAGAAAGTAATGTCAGCCAGTGCACCAGGAGAACTCACTGCTCTTCTTCAAATATTGCCATAGGATCCACGCGAACCAGCAGAGCAGGGCTTAGGTTAACATCTGATCCAAAGGATGGCACCTTCGACACTTCAACATTCCCTAGATACTGTACTAGAATCTCAGCCTAGAATACGTGCTCAATTCCTGAAGTGGGACTAGAATCCTCAACCTTTTGAATCATAGGAAGGTGTTCTAACTTTTCAATGCAACTTTATGCTGCCATACTCATTGTTTTGTCATTCTGAGACCTGAAGATTGCTCAACAAATCACACTGTTGATCTGCATGAGAATGTAAAAAAATTACAAACTTTTAAACACAATGCCTCATTAAAGAAAATGTAAACATAAACCAGCATCAAAATTCACTGATGCTACACATATTCAAACCCTCTTCAACCAGCTCTCAATCCAAGTCTTTATTGCCTTGTGTCAGGTATCCATTATTCCATATTGAGAAAATGACCTGCATTTCACTATCCACAATAAAGGGAAAAAAAAACAAAGCACTGTCGGAATCCCCCATGCTCCAATTTGAAAGTTATCCTAGATTCAATTCCTAATCTAATTGGTCTCAGCCCAGTTGACAAAAAAGTGCTACTCTTGGTGGGGGTGGGGAGAGAGAGAAACATAACCATCCAGGTTTCCTGCTCCTGAACAGTATGCGATGATCCCTGTTGGAAAGTGTGCTGTGTGGACATTAGGTGAAGATAGGTCCAAACTTAGCTGAAGCACCTCCTAAACCGAAGGTCAAAGTAACAGCTAACATCATTAAGAATGGCCATCTGGGCAAAGCACCAGACGGGAACTGTACCGTAACAGGTGTCAATGTCAGAGTCAGGAAAATTGCCTTAAAGATTTTTTTTAATAGTGGAAGATGGGACTGAACATTTGTGGGACAAAGTGGACTCCTTGGAATTATTGGCAAGTCATTTTGCTTAATTTTCTTTGTTCTACACCCTCCAATATTTCTGCAGGACTCCACCATTATGAGCCATGAAAAGAATAAGAGAAAAAAGGATTAAAATAATGTAGTAGTGATTAGGTAACACCAAATTTGAGTTTAAGAAGCTTGTAGAAGTCAAGACTGAGGATAGGTAACAAGTTTTAAGTCCTTTTATGTCTTGCCCTAGGTTCAGTTTATTCTGAGGTGAATTAACTCTTACGGCACTTTTGACTTTAGACAATAGCAAATAAGCAGCACCCATGGCAGTTAATAATATAAACTTGCCGACTTCCCTTGTTCCACTGACAATAGAGACCCACTTCTTTGTGGGTCTGAGGAGTCAAGATCAGATATGCTAACTCCTTTTCTGTCCAACACCTGACAAAAATTTAAACATGGAAGATTGTCACTGAGAGGCTTGTGCGCCACCCTTCCAAAACTGGCACTGAAATGTAAAAGCACTGTCAGACTGTCAATAGGTTCAAGAAATTGCCTCCCTCTCTGAGCCAATCTTTTTTAAGCAAAGTATAGTACTGAAAAAAAAAGCCCCATCCCAGTAACAAAACTGCTGAAACTTCAGGAATAGATTACTGTAATATTAATCCTAAATTTTTACCTAAAATACAATTTTACATAAAAAAATTTAAAATGTCAACTTTATCTGTGCTCACCGCCATCTCTATTTCTCCAATGCAGTATTTTATTTTAACTTTAATTTTCTTTGAAGTTTCTTCACTAATCCTAACAGTTTTCTTTTTTTTAAAATTCTTAAAGCCCTCATTAACCTTTGTTTTTCTGCTGTTCCCACCATCCACTGGAAGTGGTAGCAAGTTTCTTTTTTAAAAAAAAGGATGGCACAAAACTGTCTTTAAAATGTTACTTGTCTAATTTCAGGCCCAGATCCTGAAGATTGATGTGGTTGCATCAGAGACACAGAAAGGTCAATGTTTGCCAAGTCAAAACACATCTAAACCCCACAGGGCTGCTTCCAATGAGTATATTGGCTGGCAGCCACAGCTGCCCAGAGCAGTGAAGTGTCAGTGGTGCTACAAAGTGTTAAAAGCAGATGGACACATGCATTTTTCCCCCCCTTGCCCATTTATGCAGCAGTGTGATAAAAGTTCCGGGATTCGGTTGATTTAAATCTGCCACCTAATAGGAGGGAATATTTAACTGTGAATAACTACACTTCTGCAACCAAGGCTAATGCTAAATGGGGTCACCCTTGAGTTCTCCCGACACAAATCACAGTAAACCAAAGCAATCTTGTTATAAAAATCACACTTCAGTTTCTATATATATGAAAAATAATTAAGAGATTTAAAAACTTGTTATTGTAACTGTGCACATTCGGCAATGTCATAGGTGGAAGTTAGAAAACTTTAACAGCTTATGTAGTCATGTGGTAAAAAAACTCCCCCAATGATATAGTGAGTTTATCCACTACCTAAGTAGCTCAGCTAGACAGGTTCGATCTCCAGTCTGAGAAGTTACTTGATGTCAGCTGGGGCTGCTACAATCAGCCTCAGTGCTCTTGGTTTAAGGAGAGGAAAATTGATTAGAGTTCCCACTCATGATCATTATCCAGCCTCCCCTGCTGGAAGTGAGCATGCGTGTGCATTGAAGGAGAGCAAGACAGGGCAGTAAAGTCTAACCCTCTCCTGCAGATGTACAGCCTTCCAACACATATTGTCCCGGTTCACACAGGAAAAATGGCCACTTGGATGAGGTACCAAAGTGTATCTAGAAACCATGGAACCTTACCCAGCAAGAGATGGGGCTAAAGAAAAATGTGGTCGTGTAATTTTGATGATTTCACAATACTGACAAGCAGGAGAGAAGACAAGGCAAATAAGAAAATAACAATGATCAAGTTTTGGTTTTAAGAGTTTGTAAATTGCAGAAAAAAGGTGAGACAGAGGGATTTCATGGTGTATAGGTCATGGGAAAGAACAAGTGAGAGTGTAACTGTGTGACGAGTGTAGATTTCAATGCAATGAAGTTGTAGAGAGGAGGAAGAGTGTGTCGGATCGTGCATTTGAACCAGAGAGGACAGTTCAGGAGAGTATTCAACGTGGTAGTATTGACGAGAGAGAGAGAATAATGATGGAAATAGGAGTGGTTAAAGTGAAAAGAATCCCCTTCAACAAGTCTTTTTGTAGCCCGTCCTTGAGTTTAAATCCTTTTGAGGCCTTGCCCCAGCCTATCTCTGTAACCTCCTCTGGCCCTACAAAGCCCGCCCCCTGAACGCTGCGTTTTTGGTCACGCCCCCCTGACAAAATCTCCACCTTTGGTCAGGCATCCATTTTTTAAAAATTAAGCCTCGATGAAGCCTTGGGAAGCTTTTCTACCTTAAAGGCACTACATAAATGCAAGTTGCATGTTGTTGATCTAACTGCAGAACACCACACAGGGTACATTTATGGCTTTGATTCCAATTAAACATGCTTCAGCAGGAGAGCATTAGATCTAGTTTGTAGCAGTGAGCCAAGATGGTGAAAATTTGGCAGCTTATGAGCATGCAAGTAACAATTAAGCTGATTTGATCTTAATAAGGACATCAGTCTAATTATAGATTTTGCCCTTTAAAATTTTTATTGTGTCAGGAGAAAACACTTTGAGGTGTAAAACAACAGATTGAAGTACTGATGGTTACAGATCTTGTGTCATTGGTAGTGGTACTGAAGGGAGCGAATTGGGGTAATGAATGAAAAGAATCACACAAGAAATGTGTGGACACAATAATAAAGCTAATTGCTCTAAGCACAATTATTTCTACAGGTTTTAAAGTCGGAAAGGGAGGTGGATAAGTGGAGGGGTTTAGATCAGGAATTCCAGAGCACGAGGCTTAGGTGACCAAAGGTACGGCTGTCAATGGTGCGATGAAGCGGGGAAGGGGTGAGGGGAATCCACAAGAGGCCAGAATCATAGGAACAGGGAGTTCGGTGGGGGGCACAGGGCTGGAGGAGGTCACAGAGATAGGGAGAGATGAGGCCATCAAGGGATTTAAACATGAGAGTGAGAATTTTAAACTTGAGATATTGGTGGAACCAGGAGCCAATGTAGGTCAGTGAGGACAGGGATGATGGGCAAGCAGAACTTTATGCAGGATAGGTTACAGACAGCAGAATTTTGGATTAGCTGAAGTTTACGGAGGATGAGAGCATTGGAATAGTTGAGCCTGGAAGTGACAAAGACATGGATGAGGGTTTCAAGAGCAGATGGGCTCTGGTAGGCAATATGATGGAGGTAGAAGTAGGTGATCTTTGTGATGCAGAGAACAAGGGGCTGGAACCTCTGCTCAGGTTAAATAGGATGCTGACATTACAGTGTGGTGCAGCCTGAGTCAGTGTCCAGAGAAGGTAATGGAAATCGGTGGCAAAGGAAATCGGAGATTGCACCTCCTCCAAGACTGGATGTCGGACAAGCAGTCTGACAACTCAAAGACAATGGAGGGTTAGAGGGAGGTGGTGGAGAGGTAGAGATGGGTGTTGTTAGCATACATACAGCATACAAATTGTGCACCTCTCAGGCTACATTAAAATCTATGAGAGCACACATCTTCGCTGCCCATAAGATGGGTATCTTTTGTTGGGGTGGAGACACATTGTTGAAGAGTAAACAAATCTTTACTTGACATCTAACTATGATACTGTGCTTGATACTGACACCAGGTGCCCAAAATGAAAATTCCCCAGCACATGACATCCCTCGCTTCAATAGCATAACATCCACATTTTTTTAAAATTCCCTGTTTAAAATTCAAAAAACATCTATCATATTTGTGCTTTAATGCACTTGCCAACATATATTAGGATATGGGTTTATAAACATAATCTGTCGTGCAGCTATTTCCCAATTTCTGTTACACAATTTTAGGAGTAGAAGTAGCACTGTCAGTGGCCTGGAGCCTGGACACTAGAAGAATGGTACATGTTGCAGGGAGATATGAAGAGGGAAATGAGAAATAATAACTCAAAAATGTGAAGTAGCAATAGACCATAACACACAATCTCCAGATTAAATTCACACCATTTTTACATTGATACCAGAGTAGATCATCACTCCAGCAGAGAACCATGACGTATGTACATCTCTATCCCCATATTTGAAGGCCTGAACCCAAAGTCTTGTCCTTCAGTTGATCTGGCTATACTTCAAAAAGTAAGCCATTGGTTGTGAAGCACTTTAGAATCTCCTGAGTGATAAAGCACTGTATAAATACAAGTTCATTTATTCTTTCTTTACAGTGCAATTTTGAGGAATCCTGCTCCCATTGTTTCCAATGCAGTCACTCCAGGATGCTACCCATCAGTGACATCATGGAGCAGCCTAGTAGGCAAGGTGGCAATATAAGTGGCCTGTGTGTCCCCAGGCAAGAGATGGGAAAATTCATACAGGGTTTCTACTCCCATGGAAATTAACACTTTTAAAATGTGAAAACAGATTTTGATAAGCCAATCGCTTTCCAGTATAAAGTGGGGGAATACTATTAAAAAGTAATCTCCCTGGACTTAACTTCCTCTTTAAGTCTCCATATACAGTAATTTACTTGCCATAAAAGTCTTAATACAAACTGCCAAAAGTACTTTGTATGATCTATTCACATCTGTACACAGCAGAGAAAACAGTTTTATTAAGAAGGAAACTATATGTAAAGTAATCTGTGGCAGTTTATGCATGTAAAGAGCTGGCATGGAACAACATATTTCAGATGCTGAGCAATGCATTAAATATTTTTAAATACAAATCAATCTTCCATTTATCTAACAAGTGCAAAACCCAACCCCTGCAAATTTTAAGAAGTTTTTCACCACGATGCTTATGATAATGCTACCTCTTTGCAATACATTAACTGTCACATCCCAACTCCTTGATACTTACTGAGTGAAAGCACCACCTGACATGGTACTGAACTATGTAGGCCAATAGGTCCTAGCTCCAATTCCTAGTCTCTACTAAGTTAGCTGATCTTCCCCAGGACAAGTGGCCTCAGTGCAGTGAATGGGATAAAAAAAAAAACAGGCCCCGATTACTACCCAGTGACATCTGCTGGAAAATGCACATGTCGATATTGGGTGAACACAGGATCAGACTTATCTAGGATATCCTCCACAGTTAAATAGCCTACTAACATTTAAAAATAAAAACTGGCTACTTGGAAAGATACCAAAGAATAGCCAATGCTTGTGGAGTTATGCGCCAGAGTCATTAGCTTCAGGAAAGATAGGGAGAAAAAAATATCGAACTAAACAGCAGATTAAGACAGCACAAATTTGAATCTGGTCATGATGTGGAGATGCCGGTGATGGACTGGAGTTGACAATTGTAAACAATTTTACAACACCAAGTTATAGTCCAGCAATTTTATTTTAAATTCACAAGCTTTCGGAGGCTTCCTCCGGTGAATGTTGTGGAAAAACATTCCATAACATTCACCTGAGGAAGGAGGAAGCCTCCGAAAGCTTGTGAATTTAAAATAAAATTGCTGGACTGTAACTTGGTGTTGTAAAATTGTTTACAATTGAATCTTGTCACTAGCTTAATCTTTTTCCTATTTTATGGCGTCACCTTTTGCACCTGTACTTTATCTCAAAATATTTCATTCAATGCAGTCAGTTGGAACTGCTACTGCAAACTGTGAATTTACTTAGAGCCCAGCAGCATTAACTAAGTGAAGGAGGACCATAGTATGGCACAAATCCAATTTGCTAGGTACTTCTGCAGGTTTTACTTTTTCAAATGCTATTATTACTGCACTTGCTGCTCAGCATTACTTCTTTCAGAAATGAACTTTATCCTGAGGCAGTGATTCATTTTCTCAATTACTGCTTTTCATACCTTCCCCTACCTAGTTTAATTTTAAGATTTCATTTATGGTGTTACATTTCTCACACAATTTTCTCTTTTTTCTCCCCCCTCTCCTGAAGGCAGTAACTTATGTTACGTTACAGCTTCACAGGCACTCAGCTGCCCCCCGTATATCCTTGAGTGGGGATTCTTCACATATGAGCCTAGATGATGAACAGTGATGTGTTACTTAACCATGGAAAGCATTGCAGCTGAGCTTGATCCAAGTCCCACCCATTCAGTTTCCAATAGCTAACTCTACACAGCCCATGGGTCAAATCTTATACGTTCCTGATCTATGTTATTTAATATCACACCAAGTAGTGCATTTACCCACGATCTATCGGGTGGGTGGCTTAATTTTTTTTGACAATGTCCTAGTAATATCATTTTCTACACCTATCAGTTTTGTCACCTCTATCTTTCAAAGTTATGATGTTCCATGCAAGTTGGTCAACTTTAAGAATCTGATTTCTCTCCTCACTTTTGTCACACTGGTCAAGTAGAAAGTAATTTTCTCTGTAACTTTGCCATTTAAATCAGGTGTCTACTTCAAATTCTATGTATTTATCTACAACAGAGTTTAAAATAAAAGCAGGATAATAGTTTTCCACAAGCTAGTGTTTTACATTGAGACACCCAAGTGAAAGGCCAAGAACCAAAGCAGATCATACTTGGGTTTCAAAAGGCTGCAGATTGTAAGAGGAACAGACTGAGGGGGCTAAGGAGCTTCACAATAAGCTTTCTGGGAAAGAATGATACTTTGCAACTTGCCCCAATTTTAACACCGTGAAGATACAGGGAAAGGGAACAACAATTTGTGCACATTTGAAGTTTAGTAGAAATGAGAAAGGAAAATTCAGATGATTGTAGTAACCTTTTCCACTGCAATTCCATTTTATTTATGCACTGCATGATCTGAAATATATTATGAGAAAAGGCCAGACTATCAAGCTCAATCCTACAGACAGGAACAATCTGCACTGTCATACTCTCTCCAAGTTAATTTTTTCTTAAGAAAAAGAGCAACAGTGTGCGACCTAACTGTACAACAAGCTGTTTCCAAAACAGTAACTCTCAGACAGACAACATGCTTACTGCTGCACTTGTCTGTCACTGATCTGCCTCGGGATTAACTCATATGCCAATAAGGCTGGATGAATTAAAGGGCGTGCTATCCATTAAAATCAGATCTGTTTGGAGATGGGTTTATTTAAAAATAAAAACAAAGCAGAAACCTCAAAATGCCCTAATATCAAAAAAGCCTCCAAATCAGTTTTCAAAATTCAACTTGTTCCTGATGTAAAGGTAAGGGCTAAAGCGGCCTACCCGTTAAAAACAGACATCTGTACGCGCGTACACACACAGCGGCAGTGTTCACACTATCACAGTAACTGAAAACGTTATTTCCAATCTGTCGTTTTGCGCCAACATGCATTTTGCTGGGAGCTGTTACATTTTTTGATGTGGAAAATCTGACAACAGGAATTTCCACATGCAATGAACTTTTTGTTTGGAAGTACAGAAACAGATTAGACTCATCACTGTAAAGATGTTTTTCTCTTAGGTTAGCAATGAGCTGCGGGATTGTGAGGGTACCACCAATCCAAGTTCCAACTGATTATGGCTCACTCCTCTGAGTTTACAGGAACTTGAGCCTGTGTTAAAAAGATTGTTGTCAGCCAATAAGAACATAAGCACTTAAAACAAGTGTCAAGAGTCATAGAACTCAGCACAGAAAGAGACCATTCAGTCCCTTATACTTAGGCTTTTCTAAAAATCTAGTCTATTTCCCTGTATCCTTTTATAGAATCATAGAATTTATGCAATTATTTCCATAAAGCATGGTGTCTTTCCTGGCCCCCCAAATTTTCCATCTCTCCTTCAGATACTGACTTTAGTTGGAGTACAATTCTATTGGTGCCAACAGCCCTCTTACGGCCAATCTTAATATGCGAGCCTAGACGGGAAGCGTTAACACGCTTTTCAAATGCAGGGAGGAATCACAGCCCAGTCCAAACCAATCCTCATCCAACACCTATTCCCACCTGCAACCATTCAGCAGGGATTACTGGATAGTGATCAGAAGTGGGAACACTGGCTAACTTTTGTCCTCCCTAGCCCTGTGGCACTGAGGCCAATTGTTCTGCCTCACTGCACTGTGTTCTTAACAGAAAGATTTCTTCAGCTCCTATGAAAAGAAACCTAATCATAACTGAGATAAAAACATAAAATGCTGGAAAAACTCAGCAAGTCAGGCAGCATCTGTGGAGAAAGAAACAGTTAATATTTCAGATTGATTAACTTCTTCCAATTCTGACGCAAGGTTAAGATTTAACAGTTTTTAAGCAAATACATAAGACCATAAGAGACAGGAGCAGGAGTAGGCCATTTGGCCCCCCGAGCCTGCTCCGCCATTTAATGAGATCATGGCTGATCTGATTTTTACTTCAACTCCACTTTCCTGCCCTTTCCCTATATCCTTTGACTATCTTGCTGATCAAAAATTTGTCTAACTCAGCCTTGAATGTATTCAATGACTCAGCCTCCACAGCTTTTTGGGGTAAAGAATTCCAAAGATTCACGACCCTCTGGGAGAAGAAATTCCTCCTCATTTCCGTCTTAAACGGGCAACCCCCTATGCCCCTTAGTTTTAGATTCCTCCATGAAGGGTAACGTCCTCTCAGCATCTACCCTATCGAGTCCCCTCAGAATCTTGTATGTTTCAATAAGATCTCCTCTCATTCTTCTAAACTCCAATGAGTATAGACCCAGCCTGTTCAATCTTTCCTCATAAGACAACCCTTCCATATCCGGAATCAACCTAGTGAACCTTCTCTGAATTGCCTCCAATGCAAGTATGTCCTTCCTTAAATAAGGGCACCAGAACTGTACGCAGTACTCCAGGTGTGGTCTCACCAGCACCCTGTACAGTTGTAGCATGACTTCCCTGCTTTTTTACTCCATCCCCCTAGAAATAAAGACCAATATTCCGTTTGCCTTCCGATTACCTGCTGCACCTGTATGTTGACTTTTTGTGTTTCATGTACGAGGAAACCCAGATCCCTCTGTACCACAGCATTCTGTAGTATTTCTCCATTCAAATAATATTTTGTTTTTTTATTTTTCCTCCCAAAGTGGATGACTTCACATTTTCCCACATTATATTCCATCTGCCAAATTTTTGCCCATTCACTTAACCTGTCAATATCCCTTTGCAGACACTTTGTGTCCTCATCGCAACTTGCTTTTCCACCTATCTTTGTATCATCAGCAAATTTGGTCACAAGACACTCTGTTCCTTCATCCAAGTCATTGATATATATTGTAAATAGTTGAGGCCCCAGCACTGATCCCTGCAGCAGAAGTTAAAGATTTAACAGTTTTTAAGCAAGTACAGAGCCAGGCAAAGGGGAGGGTGGTGGGGAGGGGGGGAATGGAAAGAACTAAAGGGAAGGTCTGTGATAGGGTGGAGGGCAGGTGTGATTAAATGACAAAAAAGGGATGATGTGTGCCTCCTTGCCTTGCACTATCATCCCTTTTGTCATTTAACCACTCCTGCCCTCCACCCTATCACAGGTCTTCCCTTTTGTTCTTTCCTCCCCTCTGTGCCTGGCTCTGTACTTGCTTAAAAACTGTTAAATCTTTACCTTCTTCCAGTTCTATCGAAAGCTCACTGACCTGAAACATTAACTCTGTTTCTTTCTCCACAGATGCTGCCTGACTTGCAGAGTATTTCCAGCAGTTTCTGTTTTTATTTCAGATTTCCAGCATCCACAGTATTTTGCTTATCATAACTGAGAACACCGCTTTAAATGCTCACATTACAGACTATGACCTCAATCTGTCCGCACTGTATAATTCAGTGCTCACGATCATGACAAACTCTCTGCTGCATTATGCAATACTAGTATTTACAATAATAGTCACTAGGCTCATTTAGCTTACCGGTACTGCACAATAGAAATTACATGCCATTACGCTTCTTTTAATTCATAAGCACAAATTGCTCCCATCTATCACCACCAACGGCAGAGTGGTGACCACCAGTACTGCACCTTAGTGCTGCCCAGTTCAAAGCACACTCTCCAAACACAACAAAGGAGAAATTCCTGAAGTCAGCCACTGGGTGTTTGCACAGTTTAAGCGGGCATAGCGCAAAAGTTTCACAGCACATCAGTGTGTTCTACTGAAATTCTAATGACAATACAGAGTGACGCTTGCACTTGCTCTCAACTGAACATACAACTTGGGGTCAATTCATATCATTGATATTGGACTGCTTCTAGAGGAAAAAGGGAGATTGGAAAACGGATCCCACAGCTGCTAAGTACATCATAGCTCCAATGCAATGTGCCACACAAAGTACAAAGAGGATCTGTGTCTTGATTGTCTACTTGGTTATCTTCTGATCAACCTGTTCTGTCAGAAGGTGGTGCAAAAAAGAGGACAGGCTATTTTTCTTGGAGAATGGGGAGAACTAAAGGGCATGTCACCCTAACCTACAAACCGTTATAGAACTGCATTGCCACAGACCTAGATTATAGTGTGGGGCAATTTAAAGATGCTTTTGTATTGGTTTAGTGCTATTATCTCTCAACATGCAGGTCTCCACAACCATGCTACCACCAAAGCAAAATAATCAAGGCTGGCAATCAGGAAGACCTAGTGAAAAGAAAACACTAGTCTTCCCAGCCACCTGCCTTCACAGATCTGGCAAGTCTACTTCAGCATTTCTGCTGGCTGCATGAGACTCATGCAGTAGGAACTGACTGCATAAACTCATCACTCAACCAATATAAGGAGAAAATATTAATTTAAAAAAAGAGAAACTTTAGCTTATCTAGCAGCAATCACTTATGTAAACCAGATCTGTTGATCCATCAGATTTCCCTGTTCAACATTTAAGACACCACTTGAATGGACTTGGTCAACTTACAAATTGCAAGTGTGCTTATTGTAGTGAGGTTTCTGCAATTCCCACCTCAGTGGCAACACAATACACTTGCGTATATGGATCTCGTGTCTGTTCACCCCAAGCGTTTGCACATTCTTTTGTCCTTTTTATATTTCCGCACCAGCTTACCGATGATCTTTTATGTCACCTGTTTGCTATTAAGCCGTTTACAGATCATTTAACCCAAACCATATTGTGTACGTTCATATTTGGTCCAGCACTTCACAGAATTAATACACATGGTAACGTAGTCCCCTGGGGATTGGTCGTTGAGGCCAGGAGAAGGGGGTAGCATGAATGGGGAAGAAAAGGAAAAGGGTGGACAACTCTGGATTAACAGAACTTAAAATACTTCCCTTCTCCACCTTGAAGCTTGGTCTTGTTTCCAGACTTTCTATAAATAAATGTGAAGAATATTTCTAATCCAAATTTCTTTTCACAACCCTGTTTAAACCTATCCTAGCAGCCATTGACAAATATGTTTTCAGTGCTTGTATTTTTTTTTGCTCTTTTTCAGTAGGAATGGCAAAGACAAACCGATGCTACTACAGCCAGATTTTTGTTTACGGCTTAGTCTATGTTCAAACTCCTGCACTTTTCAATAAAACATGCTCTCATTGCCTTCAATAATGATCATTCCTAATGGGATATTATTTCTGATTTCACCTTCATCTCAAACCGTACTCTACAATGTGTCAGCCAGCTCATCATGTCCCCATTAATAAACCACAACTATCTTGCAGGCAGAGCCCTAGTTTGAAGAACTGCTCTAAGGCATTAAAGACAATTAAACAATCAACAAATGCAACTCAATGTTTATAAATGTGCTGCCCCGAATTGAACTTGCACATATATATATGGACATTCCCAACAGGAGTCAGTGAGATCAAACATCTCACTCTTGTTTTCCAAAGTAACAAATTCAGTGTTGCTGATGGGTGTATTTAGTGTGTTAGTACCAATATGCTATGAAAAAAATTGCATGTAAACCATCTTTTAATATGTGATATGCTTCTTAGTGCATCACACCAAACAGCTCCCAACACGAGTGCTTCATAATAGTGTTATACAGTTTAAAATGCTCTCTCCTAACAACAATAGAATCTATAATTGTACAGCTCAGTATTTTACAGTTTGAGTGGACATTGCATAAGTTTATATTATGCTGTCCTGAAATTCTAATGACGATACCAAACACATTTTGAACTCGAAAACTATTAGTTTATATTTCACTGCAGGTTAAAGGAGAATACACTTTGCATTTACTGATTTAGGTTAGCAACAACATATTCAAAGCATATCAACATTTCCCCATTTGAAACAGGAAATTAAACATTCATATCACCACAGCCAGAGAATCAGAGTATACTAGTAAATGTCAATGCAAATTGGGGTAAGCAGAAATTAAGCCTCAAAGATTAAACAGATATGTATTTTTATTTCCCACTCATGATTTTAAAAAAAAGGAAGAGCTTTGGAAAGCAGTACACATTGAGGAGTTTGTGCAACACTCAAACTACACAAGCTCTGGTCGTGCAGTTATTATTTGCAGTTATCAGCTTTGGTCACATGGTAGCACACTTGCTCGAGTCTCCACTCCTGGACTTGAGCACATAATCTAGGCTGGCACTCCAGTTCAATATCGTCAGAGGTGTCATTCTTTGGATGAAACTTGAAACCAAGGACCCGTCTACCTGTACAGGTGGACGTTAAAGATCCCGTGCTACTGTTCAAAGATCAGGACATTCTCTTGATGTCCTGGCTAACATTCATCCCTTAATCCACACCAACAATAATGGATCAACTGCTCATTCACCTCATTACAGTTTGTGGCATTTTGTTGTGCGCAAAATAGCTGCCACCTTTGTTTACACAACAGATACCATAAGTCAAAAATAATTGAATGTGAAACACTTTGGGACATATGAATTGTGATAAGGCATTATATAAATGAAGGTCTTCCTTTTTCACATCCTCCAAACTGCTCGACGTATTAGGGCCTCGTAACACTTGAACCACTATTAGTCCGGTACTAATTCAGTATGAAGTACAGTACCTCATACATCTTGGGCTGAGTGACACTGCACAAGGAAGTAAAGCCATTAACAAAATGTTGGAATTTCATAGTTTTCTTGACCTAACAATGGTTTTGCCATCCATCCATTTTTAAAGTTTTGTTACCAGTTGCTGTTCCTATTGACGTTTGACCTGTAAATGCCAGGCACAGAACCTACTCAAAGCACAGCTACACAAAGCTTTGTTGGAGGCAATTGGTCTCCCATGATATCGCTTGCATGTTGTCTGGAGTTCAATTATCTGCTAAAATGGAGGTGTCCCTTTACATCCACTATTAAAGAAGCGCAGGAGCAGGGGCGGGAGGGGGGTGTAGTCTGAACAGGCACATCCTAAGTTCAATTAGAAGCTAGTTTCTGTTGATTTGGCAGCCACTTGTAAATCTCCAGCTCCTGTCCTTTCCAAAAGGACAGGTTATTAAGTTCAGAAAAACCAGCTAACTTGTAAACCTTTTGGAAAGGCCAGATTATTAAGTTCAGAAAAAAACAGCAGTAAATGACTGGCTTTTAAAAAAAAATTACAATTGACACTTTCAAGCGTGACAGATGCTGGCAAATTAGATGCACAACTTTCATATGCATCTTCAAAGATTCGACAAAATACAGAAGCATCTACATTTCATATATTCACATGAACACAATGCTGTGTGATCTCAGCCCCACTGCATAATATCCACATCAGGTTGCCAGTTATACTCACATTTCCTCATACACTTCATCCAGTGCTTGACTATGGAGGTGTAGTGTTTCTTGTTCTCGAGGATCCAGGAGGACAGGCCTTGGATACTGTCCATCGTGTTGGTGACCATCAGCAGTTTCTTCTCCAGCGTCGCTTCCAGACCACTCGAACCGGCAGAGCCGGCTGCAACGGCCGCCATCTTTCCCCCCCCTGCGCGTCACCTGGGAGGGGGGAGTAGGGTCGTCGCAGGAGACACACGCGTGTGTGCGTGCGTGCGTGTGCACGCGCACGCACGCAATACCAATAAACACGCGGGCGCGCACGCAATACCCTCCGCCACCAAAATAAACACGCGGGCGCGCACGCAAACAAAGTGAGCGGCGCGCGCGTAAACGAGAGGAGCGGCGCGCGCCCGCCCGCCGGTTTTGTTTTAATCACACACCCCCCCCCCCCCCCCTTTCAATTTACCCCCAACCCACACACACGCCAACCACCCACCCACCCAGATCAAAAGCTCGGTTGTTAAAAAAAAAGGGGGGGAAATTTATAAATTTAAAAAAAAAACCGCGTAGCTGGGAAAACGGAGCGTTCCCCGATTAATTCCTTCACGCGCAGTCGGGTGAGGGGGGAGGGGGTTGGTGAGGCGGGGGGAGGGGAGGGGAAGGGGAAACCGTTAGCTTATGCGCCTGCGCACACGGGGCGCAAGCTTTCCCCCCCTCTCTACACTTTCGCGCGTACGGTCTGGCCTCGCGCTCTTTCTGACGCATGCGGAGTAGCCCGCTCTCGCGCTCCCCCCCCTCCCCCTCGCGCGCGCACCAACCGACGGACGGACGGCAGGCAGTTCACGCGCGCGTGCCGCTCGGAGCGGACAACACGGTGGCCGGAGCTCGAGGAACGGCCCCCCTCGGGATATTTCCCCCCCCTCCCCCTTAATTAATTTGGTGGATTTATTTATTTATTTTATGAGGTGATTTATTTTTTTTATTCGCTGGGAATCAATTTTTTTTTAAAAAGGAAGAGGAGGAGGGGGGAAAAAAACGGACTCAACACCAACCAACCGCCGCCCCCCCTCAGAGCGCGCTCTCGCCCGCCTGTCTCCTGCGACTTGAGGTAAGCACTAATCACCCCTCGGCCGGCCGGTTGCTTGCTTGCTTGCTGCTGCTTCTTCTTCTCCTGCTGCGGGTGTATCTATATATAATGTGTATATATATGTTTTCCTTTTTCACCGTGCTTCCGGCGGTAATTCCAGTCACGATCTCCCCCTTGCCATCAGGGATTGCGAGGCGCTAAGACCCCGACTCTCACCGCCGCCGCCGCCATTTTACCTCCGCTCCGCGCACTTCGCAAGCGCGCGCGCAGAAACGGGCCGTCGGACCGCGCCATTCGGCGCCCTTGTTCGGAGGGGTAAGGAGGCGGGGCAAAGAAAAAAAAAGCCGTGCTGGGGGGGGGGGGAATAAAACTAACCGCCTACCGGGTTATTCACTACGAGGAGGGGCCCGTTACGCCTCGCAAACACCGTGCGGGCCGACAGGCTTCTCATCGCGGCGAGGTTTATTTCCGAATCATCGCCCCCCCCCCCCTAAAGCAGCGGCATGGTTCGTCCCTAGATGTACGGGACGCCGATGGGACCAAACCCCAAACGCGACGCCGCGCAGGTTACGCGGGTTCGTCCCGCTGTCTGGCGTTCAAAATTTTAAAGGACGTAACGTGGGCTTGGAAACTTAAAAGGCACGGTCATACGTATAAAATATTTTTTTTTAAAAAATCTTGCGCCTGCGTGCGTTTCTTGTCAACTTTTCCACTGTGATTCTTATCTCTGCATTTCATAGAATGATACAGCACATAGACGAAGTCCCCAAGTAAATACGTCGCAAAAATTCTAATTGGAGACATTACTGATTTCATAGTCCGAAACCTGCAATCCTTGTTATTGAACAGCAATTGATTCAAGATTATATAAAGTTAATTTTGCATTGTTTATAGCAATATGCATGCAATTGTCCACTGTATGTCAGGAACTTTATCAGCAGGGCACAAGTCAGTAAGTTTTTTAAAAAAAATTGGGGTTAACATCAACATCATTTTCATTTTTTCCAGCAGGTTTTATTTTTTTTCTTTAAACATTGAATATTGACATCAGAGAATGGCTTGGATGGGTTACGGAGCCTAGCAGTACAAATTGACAGAACTGAATTAACCTAACATAAAGCTAAAACTGAAGCAACCTAGATTAATAATTGTATCAATTAACCTGGCACAGGCACGATGGGCCGAATGGCCTCCTGCATGGTGCTGCATCATTCAGTGATTTACAGAAGGAGGCCATTCGATACTGTCCTGTCAGGCAGTAATTACACTCTTATCCTACAGACACGCTCCAAATAAAACAGAAAATACTGCAAACACCCAGCAGGTCAGGCAGCATCTGTGGAGATGAGAAAGGTCAGTTTACCGTTTCAGGTCAATGACCTTTCATCCTACTGTGTAACACAGTAGGCATAGATAGAGTGACAAGTTTACATAGGCAGTTCCCATTATAAATGTGGACATAGGACGTTCATAGAATCTTACAGCACAGAAGACGGCCATTAAACCCATCCTGCCTGTGCCATTTATAATGGAATGGTAATATACAGAATGGACAACTTTAAAACGGGGGACTATTATATATGAGCACCCTACACCAATATCTCCTGTCCTAACCCAGCTTCACCTGAAGACCACAACAACTTGCATTTATGTACAGCAGTGCCTCGAACATAGAAAAATGTCCCAAGGCACTTCACAGAGGAGTAATCAGATAACATTTGGTCTTGCCTCCCCATATGCAGTACCGTGGGAGACTGACATATATATATATATATATATAAAATCAAACCTAAACATGTAGGCCTGATCACGTAAGGGTAATGGGGCATTAATGAACCCATAGGTTTTTTACAAGAATCCAGCTGTCATGGTTATTTTTTCTGGAACTCGGATGATAGCAGGGATGGGACAATATAGTTATAATGAGAAACTTGGGTTACTGGAAAAGGGGGAGGGGAAATCTAATAGGTTCTAAATTATGTAAAGGTAAATTTATTTCCACTGGTCAGTGAATCGGCAACAAGGGCACATAAACTCAGGATTAGTAAAGGGGGGAAATTAAAGGACATTTTTATACAATAGAATATGGAATATTTGCCATAAGAGGTGATTGATGTCGAGCCAATTGCAGTGTTTAAGAGGGAATTAAATGAACACTTGGAAGAAAATTATGAAAGGAAAATAGGGTTTCAATGGATGTTAAATTTGGAGCTTGCAGTGGCACAGGCACAATGGGCCAGGATGGTGTCCTCTGATTACATTTCTACGAAAAACACAAAACAAGTCATCAGCAATTTACAGAGCGGTATTCTAGATACACAATAGGTCTTCAGCCCATACTATATTCTATTAGCCACTTAGGGTATTTATAGTAATGCGTGGGGACAGGTGAAATAATTACCAATAGCGACAGGAACCTCACAACATCAGCAGCCGTGTGTTTCCCCCCCCCCCCCACCCCACCCCTCCTCAATTTCTGCCCTCTTTTCAAAAGCATTGACTCATAAAATTGTCCAACTCAGCAGAGACCAGGGAATGAAAGGGTTTACACCCGAAACAGTAACCCACCTTTTGTCTTTTCAGATGCTGATGGCTGCGCAGTGTATTTGTATTTAATTTTTACTGTCATGGTTGATGTAGCTCCGAGCCGCACAAGCTGTCACACATATTTGTTAAAAAGTGATAACAGACCTGCAGGCTATCCAGTTCTGTGGCAGAACATCCCTGGGCAAATCCCACAGATTTCTACACTGCCTGTTTGCTACTCGAGCATCAGAATTTTGCACTAGAAATCCCAGAGACTGAAATTGATGGTGTCAGGGTAAGTGATTTGCTCTTGCACAAATGGTAATTAACGTAACATTCATGGGAACATAGGAATTGCTGGACAAAAAAAGACCAAGGTGCATCTAGTTCACCTTCTACCATCCTGGTAGTCACATGATACAACAATAATGGAGTTGTTGACTAATCATAGCAATCAATTAGTCTACAACAGACCTAGAAATGGCTCGAGGAAAACCCCAGTGGTGGAGAGCTTTGGGAACCATAGGCCCAAAATCACCTGTTGCTCCCAAGCCTGCTACACTTACCAGTAGGTAAGATTGTAGAAGAAAAATACAGGATCTAATTGCACTGCCTCAAGTGATTTAAAGGAGGATCGACTGTTCCACGGTGCCCTCATTAAGGTTTTAATAATTACAATGCAACATTTATCTGTTGCTCTCTTCATTTCCACTCAAAGACACTTGAAGACTGGCCATTTGGGCGAGGTGCTGGAGGACATCCAGTGCCCATGGAATTGTCCCCTAACAAGAGTCAGTACTCTGGAGAGGAGATGATTTGTGGAAAATAAAGCCGAACCAGATCCACCTGTTTTCGGGAAGAGGAGGACACAACACCAGAAGTACTTAATCCCTTTGCTACACCATGTAAACAGTAACAGCAACCACCTATATATAAACAAATTTAATTTTTGGTTGTGTTTTTGTCAACATTTATCATTGAAAAGGTCTATGTAAACATTTGGAATGGAAATCCTACATATAATTATTTTTAACTATGTAGATGGAGGCTCTAGTCACTATCTGGTACTGTGGAGCAAGTTTCTCTCTGACCTCCACTGCCATCTTGTACATATAAAAAAAATTTAATCAACTGCGGGAAATGTCATGGGTAATTTACTATTGTTAATAAAGAGGACAAACATGGTTTATCTCCAAAAACAAAATTTATTGATAAAATAGTTACAACAAAATGGAAGCCATCACTGCTCCAAATTAGGTATTTAACTGAAGGGTCCACACAGGAAACCAATCTCCCACTACCTGTAGAACTTGAGGTCTAAGGCATCCTGCAGCATTCCTAGAAAAATTGAATATTTTGAACTTTATATCCAATTCGTCGATCTCTTGTGTCACACAAGTGTAGTTTTCAGGTGAAGTGAGGTTAGAGGGTGGGGTGGTAATTGGGCCCATGGGCATAACTTGGTACCCAGTTTAAAGTCACACATGGAACCATACTCTGCAGGAGGCCATTCGGCCCATCGTGCCTTTGCCAGCTCTTTGAAAGATCTATCCAATTAGTCCCACTCCCCTGCTCTTTCCTCATAACCCTGCGAATTTTCCCCCTTCAAGTATTTATCCAATTCCCTTTTGAAAGTTACTATTGAATCTGCTTCCACCGCCCTTTCAGGCAATGCATTCCAGATCATCATAAAACGCTGTTTAAAAAAAAAATTCTCCTCATCTCACCTCTGGTTCTTTTGCCATTGTCCTTATTTTTATAATACTTTGTTTTGATATTATTCATAGTTAAATAGCAAAACATACAGCAATTTGGGAAGCAAAAAGTAGTTGGTTGGAGCATTGAAGCTTCTCTGCAGTGCTGGCTGAGGAGCTGCAATCATAGAATCTTACAGCACAGGAGGCCATTCAACCCATTGTGCCTGTGCCGGCTCTTTGAAAGAGCTATCCAATTAGTCCCACTCCCCTGCTGTCTC
Organism: Heptranchias perlo; assembly: GCF_035084215.1. Lineage (NCBI taxonomy): Eukaryota > Metazoa > Chordata > Chondrichthyes > Hexanchiformes > Hexanchidae > Heptranchias > Heptranchias perlo. The sequence goes on along the minus strand of NC_090368.1, from coordinate 2,437,818 downwards.
CCCGTAGCCCTGCAAATTTTTCCTTTGACGTACTACCACCCAACATGGGTAGGAGGGTGTAATTAGAGCATTGCATGGTTACATAGGTGGTTTCCATTGTAACTGTCAGCGTGGGAAATGAGTGCAGATGTGCGGTTTTTAATATATTATAGATGGATGTCAGCATCAGGTAGTCCTAGCTCAGGTACAGCACAAATTAGATGCAAAAGAAAACTGGATCTCGCCTAAGTCCAGCCTTAGACAATAATTCTCATTGCAGCGGTGACATATCTGTTTTGCGAAAGGCACTTTATAGATGGTAGGCTTCCCTAAGTGGACTTGCAGTGAGATTGCCCACTTAGTGCCAAATATTGGCATTTTTTTTTGCTGTTAACACAAGTTTTAATCCAGTTCCCACAAATCATAAGATTCCCCTGATCGTTTCAGTTGGCCAGCACACCACCTAGTGTGGAACTGAGTCATCCAGACCAGGAAAGACCCAGGTCCAATCCATGGACAGTAGTATGGACCCCCTGTAGTTGTTCTGAGCTAGTTTGGGCAGGAAGAATCACTCCTGATCACTGTCCATTGACCCCTACTGGAAAGTCCCCATGTGTGGACATTAGGTAAGGAGAGGATAGAGTTGCTTTGCCCTCCATAAAAAGAAAAAGACTTGCATTTATATCGCACCTTTCATGACCTCAGGACGTCCCAAAGCGCTTTACTGCCAACTAAGTACTTTTGAAGCGTTGTCACTGTTGTAATGTAGGAAACGCAGCAGCCAATTTTCACACAGCAAGATCCCACAAACAGCAATGACCAGATCATCTGTTTTAGTAATGTTGGTTGAGGGATAAATGTTGGCCCAGGACACCAGGGAGAACTCCCCTGCTCTTCTTCGAAATAGTGGCCATGGGATCTTTTACGTCCACCTGAGAGGGGCAGACGGGGCCTCAGCTTAACGTCTCATCCGAAAGACGGCACTTCCGACAGTGCAGCACTGTCCTCAGTACTGGCACTGGGAGTGTCGGCCTAGATTTTTGACCCCATGACCTTCTGACTCAGATGAGTGTGCTACCCACTGAACCACAGCTGACACGGTCAATTAGCCTGCTGACACACATGGGCAAGGTACTGGAGATGGGCAGCAATCAGTGCCTTTGAGAAAAAAAAATGATGGGTTGGGGGGAACCTAGTTTTACAGCAGTCAGGGAAATACCATTCTGGTCCTGAACCTCTGAGCTGTATTTGGACCAAAGTACCACAGTACCACAGACGAAGGGGTAGTTATAACAAACTATCCCACCACACCCCATTTTCAAAGATGCTGATTGTAGCTGCATCGGCACCAATTGCCGGTACAACTGGTCGTATCTGACCATATCCAGCCACCACACACGATGAGTGATGATCAGGAGCAGGTTACCCCACACCCTCACCCAAGGATGCTGAGGCCAGCTGTAGCATCCCTATTCCAACCCTGGTTCAGATTAGCTAACTCGGTGCGGACCAGGGATTGAACCTGGGACCTTCCTGATCTGCACCACCGTACGGTTAGTAAGTTAGACAGCAGGACGTGGGGTGCCCGACCAGAAAGGGTGGTGGAAGTAGAATCCAGAATAGTTTCTAAAAATTTAAAAGGGGTGTGGGAAAAGGGCAGGGGAATGGGACTAAAGGGAGAGCTGTTACAGTGAGCTAGCACAAGCACGAGGGGTCAAATGGCCACATTCTTTCCCCCAAAAGGCTGTTGATGCTGGGTCAAGTGAAATTTTCAACACCGAGATTGTGTAAGGGTATTAAGAGATATGGAACAAAGGCAGGTAAGTGGAGTTGAGGTACAGATCAGCCATGATCTATTAGAATGGCGGAACAGGCTCAAGGGGCTGAATGGCCTCCTCCTGTTCCTATGCTCAGATGATGTGCCTAACGACAGGATTCACCCACACAGAAACCAATTACCTTTGACGTAAAGTTTAGCTGTTAGGGTTTGTTGAAAGTTATTCACCTTTCAGTCACCAGAGTGAAAGGATGGCTAACGGGTCAGGCACTATGTAACCGTGCTAAACTGTTGCTGAGACAACCTGCAAAACACTGCACAGGCACTTTAGAAAAAAATAATTAGTCTTTATTATGAAACTCCAAGCTGTAACCCTCTACAGCACTGAATCACATCTGAGCAACTCCTCGTCTTTTACAGGCTGTTAACACGCTCTGAGGTTTTCTCTTTAAAGGTAACAACTGGTTGTTAATGAGATTATTCAGGTAGAGCACAGGACAGGGGGAATGCAATGGAAGAGTCACCGTAGAACATTGTGGGCCACAAAATAAAACAAGCAACTCCTCAGAGTGCGCATTACCCTGCTCGTCAAATTCAGGGAGTGACAGAGCTGGAACAATTTTCGACATTAAATGTCTCTCCCCTCCCCAAGGCCAGCATAAAGCATTCTCAGGCAGGTTAGATGCAGAGCAAAGCTCCCTCTACACTGTCCCATCAAACACTCCCAGGGCAGGTACAGCACGGGTTAGATAGAGAGTAAAGCTCCCTCTACACTGTCCCATCAAACACTCCCAGGCCAGGTACAGCACGGGTTAGATACAGAGTAAAGCTCCCTCTACACTGTCCCATCAAACACTCCCAGGGCAGGTACAGCACGGGTTAGATACAGAGTAAAGCTCCCTCTACACTGTCCCATCAAACACTCCCAGGGCAGGTACAGGGTTAGATACAGAGTAAAGCTCCCTCTACACTGTCCCATCAAACACTCCCAGGGCAGGTACAGGGTTAGATACAGAGTAAAGCTCGCTGTTACACTGCCCTAGCAACACGCCTTAACCTCAGCATCCGAACAGCACCACTGTCACATTTCCAGCTCTCACACCAACACCCTTGTGCCGTTCAAGAGTGTTATGGTCCCCGTCCCCCAAAGGGCTGCAATTGCCCCTAAACCCATTGCATCTGGGGCCTCTACAGCCAGCAGAGAGGGGAGATTTTCATCCCATCAGCCCAGGTGGGATCCACTTCCCCGAAACATTTGTTTGTGACCACAGCCACCACTCACTGGGAATACAGTGCCACCGAAACAAGAACATTTGGGCGGAGGGGCCATCGAGGAGACAATAAAACGAAGAGAGAGAGAGAGAGAGAGACTACTTGGAAGAGAAAAACTGCATTTTCAGGAGAACTTTGTCACATCAGACTTGCAGGTTTGCCCAAACCACATTCATCTTGCATTTTGGAAGGACAGTGCGGGATTACTGTAGGTGGAAGTGGGAGGATTAAACACTCCAGCCGCACTCAGCAGTGAAACTGCTCCAAGTTTGAGTCTCAGCGCTGATTTCCACCAGCTCCCCCATCACCTTAAAAAAAAACTTAATTGTTACGATCAACTTCCTATTTTTTTTAAAAAAAGAAACAGGTTCTATATATCTCTTCAATGGGCGAATCCAAAATGGAACAGAATATCCCAGATTGGAGCCGAGTTAGCCAATCTCAGCTGAAGCAGAGTGGTGCCCGATATAATTAGCCTCAGCACCTCTTTGGGGGGGGTGAAAATCAGCCAAGCTCAATCGCGATACAGTCCCTGTGTGCGGATGTCGGGTGAGGGCAGGATGGGGCTTGGCAGCGATGCACACACGGTCGAACAGTTTGCTGACACTCATTGCCTAGATGCAAACGTAGAGAGTGTCCTCTTAATTCCACAACGTACCCCTTTTGTTGGGGGTGGGGGAAGGGGGGGGGGGGGGGGAGAAGGGGGTTAAATGAACCTTGTAACAGCTGGCTCTGCATGGCACTGGCAGCAGCTGGTTAAATGTTAGTCACAGGGTGCCCGGGAAGACCAGAAGAAATAAAGCTGTTCAGAGACAATTAAGCTTAAACATTGTAGAGAATCGCAGCTCTCAAAACGGATTGTAAAGGGGACCCTGGCTGATGAAACCAGCCAACCCCTCTCTTTAAATGTGACCGGTCACAATTCCACTTTTGCACCACTCAATATTTCCCCAATACTTTTTCTACCAGATTTATCCTCTGTCAACACTGCTTTTCTTTTAATTAAAATGGGTCAAAGGACTGCGCATCTTCCAGTTTCCTACGTGCTCTAACGACATCACGGCCGTGCACAAAATGACTGCACGAAAGATAGCGGTATCTATAAGTGGAGAGAATATTGAATCCTGTATTTTCGGATAAGAGTGTTTTATGAACTCTCTGGCTTTTTCAGATCCAGATGAAAGCCCACCATCCATCTTAAGCCAAGGCATCTCCTCCTCCCTCCCAACCCCAACACCCGTGAAAAATCCAAACCGCCAGACAGTCTAAAGATGCAGATCGGAGTATTGCCGCCTCAGCCCTCTGTGACCTCCAGCACCGATTCACTGAGCGCCAGGTCCCAGTACTGTTCCACTCCGTATTTTTTGAAGTGCTCCCGTGCCATGCTCTCTGTCGGACACTGCTTGAATTTCATGTCGCCAAAGCTTCTCTCCTTTGCCGTTCCCTGGAGAAAGACAAGAAAGGAGAAAGATTTCAATGTATCAGAATTGAGATCCCGGCAGCAGCTGCAAACGCTCCAGAGCAGCAGTCACTCCTCATTCACGACATCGCATCGAGGGGAGTCCTTTAAAAACAATTTCCTCCCTCCGACAACAACTTGCATTTATATAGCGCCTTCAATGTAGTATAACATCCCAGGGCACCTTACAGGAGTGTAAATCAGACAAAATTTGACACTGAGCCACGTATGGAGATATTAGGACAGGTGACCAAAAGCTTGATCAAAGAGGCAGGTTTTAAGGAGTGTCTTAAAAGGAGAGAGAGGCGGAGAGGTTTAGGGAGGGTATTCCAGAGCTTAGGGCCCAGGCAGCTGAAGGTACGGCCACCAATGGTGCGGCGATGCGCAAAAGGCAAGAAATGGAGGAGCGCAGGGATCTCGGAGTGTTGTAGGGCTGGAGGAGGTTACAGAGATAGGGGGTGGGGGAGGGCCATGGAGGGATTTGAACATGAGGATGAAAATTTTAAAATCGAGGCGTTGTTGGACTGGGAGCCAATGTAGGCCAGCACAGTGACACAGAGTGCCCAGTGACAAGAAAATATAAATAGAAAATGCTGGAAGCTCATAGCAGGTCAATTGCAATCTGGCTAAAGGAAAGACCGGTTAAAGTTTCGGGTCTTTCATCAGAACTATTTGTGGGGCAGTGACTGCACCAAAAACATCAAAGTTTCTTTTCTGCTGAGCATTCCTGGCACTTTGTATTTTTACTTTGGTGTTTTCTGTTTCACTCTGCAATAAGAGATGACTGAGATACCCCAGTAAATATTCCAGCCATTCCTTTTCTCACATAATCTCCGGAATTTACACGGTCAGCGAAATTTCATAATTTGTCCGTAGGTAGTGGAACTTGACAGCGAAAAGTTTCCCCATTTTACGGCAATCCCTCTTAAGTAACCCTTCAGGGGATCGGTTGCTACACAGTCCCGTTAAGGACACTGATCAAGGCCTTCCCCCGACAGCTATGTTTCACAGTGACCAGTTGAGCCATTCAGCTGTGCCTTTAGTTTATCTCGGTTACAGCAGCTGCTACAAGTGGCCCCAGTTTTGGGGGGGGGGCGGGGGGAACACCAAGGACTCCTGATCGTTCTCCAGTGACCCTGTTGCATATGTGGAGTCGGGTGAGGGCAGGAACAGGTGCAGCTCTAACACCTCCCATGGTCGAATACCCTGCCAGCAGGCACTTGCCCTGCCTTCTCATATAAGAGGAGCAGGCACCAAGGCAAGCAATAAAACCACTCCTTACCTCCCACACCAGCACACACTTATTCATCTTCTTAACAACCTCATCGTCAGACCCATCATCATCTGTCGGGAACGAGAAGGGAAAACCAAAGGCACAAGATTAAAAGCTCTAGAACTGAAAACAAACTAGACTAATTCCCCACTGCAGCGAACAGCATTCAGTAACATCCCTACCCTGCTCCAGTCGACCCACATCCGTAGTAACCTCATGAGTAACCTCGGGCCTGGAACAGGGTTCTGATGTTTAGCTGCTAAACTGGCCTGTCCCTTTTAAGGCCACTGCTCCAAATAAGCAAATCCAGGCAATTGTGCATCAAGCACAGAAGGAGGCCTTTCGACCCATCGTGCCTGTGCCAGCTCTTTGAAAGAGCTCGCCAATTAGTCCCACTCCTCCAGCCCTTTACTCATAGTTGTTTATAAACTGCTGAGGTCAGTCAGAGGGAAGGGAACTGTAAGCTTCAGGCTGCAGGTCAATGGAAAGTTTTTATTCTGTCGCTGTTTTAGATTAAACTTTGGGAGCCTGCTCCCAGCGTTTACACCGCAAAATCCAGCTCTTCTATTCTGCCAGCAGGCTCGGGCACATAAATATATTCCCTGTCTTTAACTGACCAACGGCACAAACTCTGACTCACCATCGTCCCGGGAAGTGGCTGTCTGTTCATCCCATTTTATACGATGTAGCATCAAGCGTTTGAACTTCTTCTGCGCTTTTGGACCTGATTGGACAAGACAGGCAACAACTCAAAACCCCGACTCTGCTTTTTAACCCTCTCCCTCTTCCTGAAGGTGCAGATTCTTAAAGGTGGTGGTGCTGCAATAACTGCACCCCATCAAGTGGTCATGCATCAGGCGCAAGCCCAGTGAGTAAAGCTCCCTCTACACCATCCCATCAAACACTCCCAGGGCAGGTACAGCACGGGTTAGATACAGAGTAAAGCTCCCCCTACACTGTCCCATCAAACACTCCCAGGGCAGGTACAGCACGGGTTAGATACAGAGTAAAGCTCCCTCTACACTGTCCCATCAAACACTCCCAGGGCAGGTACAGCACGGGTTAGATACAGAGTAAAGCTCCCTCTACACTGTCCCATCAAACACTCCCAGGGCAGGTACAGCACGAGTTAGAAACAGAGTAAAGCTCCCTCTACACTGTCCCATCAAACACTCCCAGGGCAGGTACAGCACGAATTAGAAACAGAGTAAAGCTCCCTCTACACCGTCCCAACAATGAGCCTTAACCGTTCAAATGCCCCCTGCTGTACAAACGTGATATATTCCCATTTCTCATCGATCGCCTTTGAGTAAAATCAACAATTTGCTGCCAGATTAGGGACGCACCGCTGGGCCCAGTGGGACTGTCCCAAACTCAGAGAGGGGGAAAGACTTTCAGCCCATCCCTATAGGCTGGACTGCAGCCGGGTGTTGACGGTCAAGGTCCAGCCTGCAACTACCCAGTCCCCACATTGCCTCACCTCCCTCCACCACCACCACGTTAACGTCTTTGTGTAGGACCACGGTGCCCGTCAGGTACAGCTGCCCCGCGTTCGTCTCCACCTTGAACTTCTTCGCTGAGTTGCTCAGATTTCGGATCCTGTAGGTAACAAAGGGTGAAGCCACGTTACTGCAATTCCAGGGAGCACACTCAACGAGGGGGGAGCTGCTCAACAGGGTCCCCCTGATGATAACCTCCCGAAAGGATTCTACCGATAGGGAGAGATTATTATTATGGGCACGCCTCAAGTGCAGTACTGAGGGAGCGCCGCAATGTCGGAGGGTCAGTACTGAGGGAGCGCCGCACCGTCGGAGGGTCAGTACTGAGCAAAAATTGGTGTCAGCGCTCCTGGGCTGGGGAAAGGGGAAAGTAAAATATAATCAGCCAGTACTCCCGCTCCTGATCACTATCCAGTGTGTCTGTCGTCATCGTCCCGTTCCCACCCCCACCGGAGAGTGCACGTGTGGGTGAGGATGATCAGCTCAGTTGTGATGCCCTCCACAGTTGAATAATCCTCCGACGGTCACCATCGGGGTTAGCACAAGATGAATGGCCATTTCAGGCAAGATACCGGAGGGCCTCGAATGGCAGAGTCGCCGCCCCGGGGGTGGGTACTTGGGAGGGTAAAAAAGGGGACATTTTCCCGCCAGTGAAAACGACAAGGCTGTTAAACCTCCGGCGGAACTCCGAGCTCACCTATAGACGGCAATGTGGGCTCCCTGCGACACGTCTTCCTTCAGTTTCTTCATTTTCTTTTCTCTCCGCTGGTCTGCCGTCAGTTTCCGGGCGCTGTTCGCATCGTGATGAGCTCTGGCGGCAAAAAAAAAATGATTATACTTGGTGAGGGTGTCCACGCGATTCTCACCTGCGACTGTCTCCAGCTGTACGGCCCGGTCACACCCCCTGGCAGACTACTGCTCACTCTCCCTCTTTCGGTCACCGTACGCTGCCTGCACCTCGAACCCTCTCTCTAACCCACTTTGCCTCCCTCGCTGTTCAGACTGTACCAGCATGAAAGGCCGGTTGGATAAGGTACCAGGGCATCGACTGCCCCTGTGGAGCCCAGAGCCCCAGCAAGGAGCAGGTGCTTATAGGGGAAGAGGGAATGTGGGGAGGGGGTGAGGGGAAATCGGATGAGGAAAAGAATTAAAGACCTCGACACCTTGTCATTGGACATAAAACGTGTACAGTTTTGGTCTCCTTATCTAAGGAAGGATATACTTGCCTTAGAGGGTCACTAGATTGATTCCTGGGATGAGAGGGTTGTCCTATGAGGAGAGGTTGAGTAGAATGGGCCGATACTCTCTGGAGTTTAGAAGAACGAGAGGTGATCTCATTAAAACATAAAAGATTCTAAGAGGCCTTGATTGGGTAGATGCTGAGAGGACGTTTCCCCTGGCTGGAGAGTCTAGAACTAGGAGACAGAGTCTCAGGATAAGGAGTCGGCCATTTAGGACTGAGATGAGGAGAAATCTCTTCACTCAGAGGGTTGTGAATACTTGGAATTCTCTACCTCCAGTGGGCTGTGGATGCTCAGTCGTTGATTATATTCAAGAATCAGATCGATGGTTATTTGAACACTAAGGGAATCGAGGGATAGGGGGATTGTGGAGTTGAGGTCGAAGATCAGCCATGATCTTACTGAATGGTGGAGCAGGCTCGAGGGGTCGTGAGGCCTACTCCTGCTCCTATTTCTTATGTTCTTAAAATGACAGCCGCTCAAAAACTAGACAGGTGTTCACTCCAGTCGAGCGCTCCCCTCCACCCCCCCACTCATTCCCTGCACAACCCCATCCCCCCCACCCCATACCCCACACTTACCCTCCCCCACTGCTCCTCCCCCCCCATACTATCCCCTCCATCTGTCCACCCCTCCCCCACCACATCCGCCTCCCCCCCACACTACACCCTCCGCTCCAGTGTTTCAGCCCATTCCTTTCCAACCCCCCACCCCCAACCCCGCAAACACATGCTCACTCACTTTAGTCTCTTTGCCATCTGCGCCCTGACGTGAGCCTCGACCTTGGTCGGGTCCTGCACGGCTTCGGTCCCGAGCACTCGCATCAGATTGGAGATTCGCACTGCAGAGAGAAAGAAGGGGTGGGGTTAGGAAAGAGTTGTGGGGGGGAGGAAGGGGAATGTCACGGAGAGGCTGGGGTGACACAGTCGGCGTGTCCTTACCCTTCGGTTCGGGGGGGGGCATGAGGCCCAGGCGGATCTTCTCCTGCATTTCCTTCAGCCCTTCTCTCCGGGTCTGGCGACGAAGCTTCTTCTGTTCCTTCTTGGTCAGGTAAACACCGAGCGTCACTGGCTTGTCCATGTCGACTACACAGCGAGAAAAGCAAAGACCATCGATCAGCCCGGGGAGGAGTCTAACGCGGATCTCGCTCTGTGCCATCACGAGGATTTTGGCGACATGCGATGGAGGCCGTGCGAACACCATATACGCGGTATTTCTAACATGTACGTAACCGCACTTGCCGTATGCACCTGCGCAGCACGGCAACTTCTGCACAGTCGAAGCCTCTGAGTCAGAAGGTGGGTTCCATCCCCCGCACCAGAGACTTGAGCGCATAATCCAGGCTGACACTCCCAGTGCCAGTACTGAGGGAGTGCTGCACTGTCGGAAGTGCCGTCTTTTGGATAAGATGTTAAACCAAGGTCTCGCCTGCCCTCTCAGGTGGCAGTAAAAGATGCCAAGGCCATTATTTCGAAGAGCAGGGGAGTTCTCCTCTGTGTCCTGGGCCAATGTTTATCCCTCAACCAACATCACTAAAACAGATTATCTGGTCACCTGTTTGTGGAATCTTGCTGTGCGCAAATTGGCTGCTGCGTTTCCCACATTACATCAGTGTCTACACTTCACAAAGTACTTCATTGGCTGCAAAGCGCTTCGGGACATCCTGAGGTCGTGAAAGGCACTATATAAATGCAAGATCTTTACCTTTTATTCAGCTAACGTTTACTTTCCAGGCTCACATGACAAGTCATCAGAGCTGGGACCTTCAGGAGAGAAGACTGGGGGGCGGGGAGGAGGGAACAAAACGTTGTCTCGTTCACTCTACTCCCTCCGCTCCCCACCTGACCCCGTGGCGTCTATGCTGAAAGCTCGGTGACGTACGTACCTGGAGGGCTGATCTGAGTCGGGTGCTCGACGAGGTTCGTGATTCCGTGAAAATTCTGTTCCTTCGACAGGTTCTCTGGAGTCCTGCAGGTGCACACGTAGCGTTTCAGTCAGAACAAGGGAGGAGAAATACAGAGAAACACCAAGATAGCCGACCGGCACAGAAAAGGGTGGGGGCCCTGCTCTCTCTCAATATACAAGCTATTTGTTCTTGGAATGCGGGCGACACAGGCGGGGCTGCATTAATTGCCTTTCCCTTGTCAGCCTGGTCACTCCAGAGGGCATTAAGAGTCAACCCCGTACTGTGGGACTGCAGTCAATTGGAGGCTAGACCGGCTAGGTGCGAGAGGTTCCCTGCCCTGATGGACATTAGTGAAACAGACAATCCACCAGGTGTACTGAACTGAATTTTACAACGCGCCATGTAAGGTGAAGTACTGGCGGGCTTTGAACTCATGACCTCTGAGACGCCAGTCCAGACCCGTGTCAGCCGTGGGTCAGCGGGTAGCTTCTCTCACCTCAGATCTAGAAGGTTGTGGGTGCAATCCCCACTCCAGAGACTCGAGCCCACAATCCAGGCCGACGCTCCTAGTGCTGCACAGGCGGAGTGCTGCACTGTCGGAGGTGCCGTCACACCAAGGCCCCGTCTGCCCTCTCAGCTGGACGTAAAAGATCCCACAGCCGCTATTCAAAGAACAGGTGTCCCGGGCCAATATTTATCCCTCAACCAACATCAATCTGGGGCAGTATCACATTGCTGTTTGTGGGATCTCGCTGTGCGCAAATTGGAGGCTGCGTTTCCTACATTACGACAGTGACTACACTTCAAAAGTACTTCATTGACTGTAAAGCGCCATGGGACGTCCTGAGATCGTGAAAGGCGCGATAGACATGCAAGTTCTTTCTTTCTTTCTATAACCACCACACTACCGTACCTTGAATAACTACCGCATTAAGCCCTGGCCGGAAAGAGCATCAACTGAGGTCAGGATCTGACCCGGCTGTGCTGCCCCTCTCCCCACAGCCGAATACCCTCTCCGACACTCACTGCCGAGACCAATGGCCGCTTGGACGAAGCACCCACGGAACCCCGTACCCCAGCAACAACCAGCGACGTCAGAGATGGGAAGAACGTTGGGGAAATACAACGCAGCAGTGAACAAACGCCCCGCCTCCCTTGACCTGCAATAGTTTTGTTTCTTGTGCTACTGCCCGACGGGCCAGTAGATGGCGGTGCCACGCCAGATTTCGGTAAGATGCCAGTGAACTATGCACCATCGCCGCCATCTGCTGGCGCGTGGCTGAAAATTCAACTCAAGGGTAACCCCCCCAATGCCACAGGCCGTCAGCGGTCTGAGCTCCCTCCCACTCCCGCAGCTCCTGGTCTCCAGGGGAGCATCCGAGGAGAATTCCAGACGTTCCCTTTCACAGAAGATTTCTAAGCAGCCATGGCAGGAGGTCTTGGATGTGAGTGCGTGGGGTGCAGGACACAAGGCAGTGTGACAGTCAAATCCACTGACCACATCACAGCCCACCGGTGTAGGAGGAAATCAACTTTTTCTGAGTTGAAGTGAGTCCCTCATCCCTCCTCAGGAGAAAGGGGGCAGGAGAAGACTTAAAATTAATTACCACACATCTGTAATTCCATTGATTTCCTGCATTCAGGAAGCAACCCAGTTTGAAACTCACAATTCAATCCCTCCATGTATAATATACGAGTCCCACCACTCAATTTCTGGCACCTCTCCCTCCCTCAGCTCCTTTTTGGGGGCGATCAGAGCCAACTTGGTGGAGGTCTGGATTCCCGTCTTCTTGGCTGCTTGTGCAATCTCGGTCTGTAGTTTCTCCAGCTGTGCCTGAACGCAGAAAGAAAAGACCGAGTTAGTGATAACTTTTATCTCCGCAGAGATCGCAGCCGTCAGAAGAGAAAGGGGCGGGGTAGGGGATGGAACAATTAAGAGAAAACAAAAACACACAGACGAGGGACTTTTATCTTTTAGTCGGGACCGCGTTCACGGAAACCAGAGGTGAAAGGATAACATGTGACATTCTGAGTCCCTCGTGCCTCGAGTAGAACGGGCCTATACTCTCTGGAGTTTAGAAGAATGAGAGGTGATCGCACTGAAACATATAAGATTCCGAGGGGGCTTGACAGGGTAGATGCTGAGAGGCTGTTTCCCCTGGCTGGAGAGTGTAGAACTAGGGGGCATAGTCTCAGGATAAGGGGTCGGTCATTTAAGACTAAGATAAGGAGGAATTTCTTCACTCAGAGGGTTGTGAATCTTTGGAATTCTCTATCCCAGAGGGCTGTGGATGCTCAGTCGTTGAGTACATTCAAGAATGAGATCGATAGATTTTTGGACTCTAGGGGAATCAGGGGATCGGGCAGGAAAGTGGAGTTGAGGTTGAAGATCAGCCATGATCTGATTGAATGGTGGAGCAGGCTCGAGGGGCCGTCTGGCCTACTCCTGCTCCTATTTCTCACGTACCTTGGTTCGTATCCTCTGGGCTATCTTCTCGAACTTGCCCCTCTCGTGGAACCTGAACAGCCTCTTCTGCCGCTGGGAGGGGAGCACGGGGACGCGGGGGTCGTAGAAGGTGTTGGACTCCAGGTCGTCGGTCGGCTTCTCCTTCAGCAGGAGCTGCTTGAACTGTTCGCGTTTCACCGCCCGGATGTTGGCTTTCAGGGTGGGCATCCGGTGAGTCAGCTCCACCTCCTTCCCGGTCGCGTCCACCGTCCGCCCCTGGTCATCCAGGATCAGGGGCGTAGGTTTCAGGTGCTCCTTAGACTCGACTTTGCTGTGTGTGGGGGAAGAAAACAAAGGAACCCGCGTTAGGGTCAGGTTTTAATGCGTCAATCTTTATAAGAGGTTGGAAAGGAGTGGGGATGCGGGAAGTTCCACATGCAATATAAAAAACTGCAGTCCCACCTAGCTGAATAGCCAAATGTACCATTCATCGGGGAACCAGTCATAGGACCGCGGTCTCAGCAGCAGCACGTAAACCTCAAGCTTTCATTTAAAGGCGCAGGCATACTAGAATCAACGGGACCCGGGTTCAGTCCATGTGTGACAAGGTGGGGGATATCGGGTACTATATTTTTACATTTCTTTCCGAAAACAACGCTTTGGGACTCAGTGTACGGGTAATTGGAGACACGACATGTGGTAAGTGTCGGAGGCTGGGGAGGAACAGGTGACTTTAGATCGATGGTTCCCAAAGCTCTCCACCACTGGGGGTTTTCCTCGCCTCATGTCTGGGACTAATTGATAGAGACTGATTGCTGTGATTATAGTCAACAACTCCATTATCGTCGTATCCTGCGACTGTCAGGGTTGTAGAAGGCGGACTAGATGGACCTTGGTCTTTTTTTGTTAGCAGTGACCCCCCCCAACAGTGTTCGAGGGTACGCCCCTCACCCAGTGCTGCAGTGCCCCCCCCCCCCACCCAGTGCTGCAGTGCACCCCCCCACCCAGTGCTGCAGTGGCCCCCCCCCCCCCCCACCAGAGCCGCGGGGGAGTAGGTGGCACAGATACTCACGGAGGGGCGATGCCCATGGCGTGGAGGTTGGCGAGTCCCACCAGGTTGGTGCTCTGGAGCAGCCCCGGCTTCAGGGACAGCTGGGTCTGGATCCGAGCCTGCAGCTCCGCTGCCTTCTTGGCCTTCTCGATGGCGTCGTTCATGAAGGAGGCGGCCTGGGACGGCTGGATGGTCTGTCCCATCGGAGGCAGGTCCGCAGTGGGAGCCGGGGCCGAGACCCGCTGGAGGAAATAGAACCCACGTTTAAAAAAAAGGTCAGAAAGACAATGAAGGTCATTCATCAAAAGAAAGAACTTGCATTTCTATCGCGCCTTTCGCAACCTCGGGACGTCCCAAAGCGCTTTACACCCAATGAAGTCGTTTTTTTTTGAAGTGTAGTCACTGTTGTAATGTAGGAAACGCTGCAGCCAATTTGCGCACAGCAAGATCCCACAAACAGTGATAGTGACCAGATAATCTGCTTATTTAGTGATGTTGGTGACTGGCCCCAGGACACCAGGGGAGAACTCCCCCTGCTCTTCTTCACAATACCGGCCCCTCGAGTCTGCTCCGCCATTCGATTAGATTGTGGCTGATCTGTACCTCAACCCCATTTACTCACCTTTGACCCATATCCCTTGACACCCTCACCGTACCAAAATCTAACTATCTCAGTCTTGAAAACTTCAATTGACCCTCTCTCTCTCTCCCCCCACCCCCCTCCCCAGTATCCACAGCCTTTTTCGGAGGGGGGGGGGCTGGTGGAGAGAGTTTTCCAGGTTTCCACTACCTCTTGTGTGAAAAAGTGCTTCCTGATTTCACTTCTAAATGGCCTGGGTCTAATTTTAAGATTATGCCCCCTTGTTCGAGATTCAAGGGAAATAGGGGAAGAAGGGGAGAGGGTCACATGTAGCCCAGACTATAGCTTTGACAACCCTGCTCTAAAGTTGTTGCCTCAACTTATCCCACTACCCTCAGTAAAAGATTCAGTCATTAATTTCAGGGAAACTACTGGGAAATTCCTCCCCGACTCCTTAAGGCTCCAGTTTGAATAGCCCAGGCCCGGAAGAATCACAGAATGATTCGGCAGAGAAGGAGGCCCCTTCTTGCCTGTGCTGGCTCTTTGAAAGAGCAATCCAATCAGTCCCACTCCCCCTACTCTTTCCCCATCGCCCTGCTAATTTTCCCCCTTCAAGTATTTATACAATTCCCTTTTGAAAGTTACTATTGAATCTGCTTCCACCGCCCTTTCAGGCAGCGCATTCCAGATCATAACAACTCGCTGTGTGAAAAGTGTCTCATTGCACCTCTGGTTCTTTTGCCAATTATCTTAAATCTGTGTCCTCTGTTATTGATCCTCCTGCCACTGGAAACAGTTTCTCCTTATTTACTCTATCAAAACCCCCTCATGATTTTCAACACCTCTATTAAATCTCCCCTTAACGTCTCTGCTCTAAGGAGAACAATCCCAGCTTCTCCAGTCTCTCCACATTAACTAAGTCCCTCATCCCCGGTACCGTTCTGGTAAATCTCCTGTGCACCCTCTCCAAGGCCTTGGAGGGACCATTTCCATCCATTGAGCCAGTCCCACAGATCTCAAACCCCACCTTATCTCTCATAACCTACAAAAGTTCCTCTCCAGCTCAGCACAAAGCCACAATCAGTCACAGCACGGATTAGCTGCAGAGCGGAGTTCCCTCTACACTGCCCCTCACCAACGGAGCTCTGCCCCAGCCTCGGAGGCTCCCACTATTGGACCAGCGTGACATTTCACCTCTACCTGCGGGAACGATGGTGTGATCAGACTGAGCTGCCTTTTCCGCTCCTCGATCTGTTTTGTCGCTGCTTCCATCATCTGTTTGATCTGTAACACACAGTGAACAGAAAAAAATGAATTTAAGGTTAAACATACTAGAACTAGGGCAGCAGGTTAAAAACAAATCAAGCAGCTATTCTGTGTACAGAAAACAAATCTCAACTAAGTTTTGCAAGAGGAGGTTGATTGCACTAAATAGAATGTCAGTAAAGCTCCCTCTACACTGTCCCATCAAACACTCCCAGGGCAGGTACAGCACGGGTTAGATACAGAGTAAAGCTCCCTCTACACTGTCCCATCAAACACTCCCAGGGCAGGTACAGCACGGGTTAGATACAGAGTAAAGCTCCCTCTACACTGTCCCATCAAACACTCCCAGGGCAGGTACAGCACGGGTTAGATACAGAGTAAAGCTCCCTCTACACTGTCCCATCAAACACTCCCAGGGCAGGTACAGCACGGGTTAAATACAGAGTAAAGCTCCCTCTACACTGTCCCATCAAACACTCCCAGGGCAGGTACAGGGTTAGATACAGAGTAAAGCTCCCTCTACACTGTCCCATCAAACACTCCCAGGGCAGGTACAGGGTTAGATACAGAGTAAAGCTCCCTCTACACTGTCCCATCAAACACTCTCAGTGCAGGTACAGCACGGGTTAAATACAGAGTAAAGCTCCCTCTACACTGTCCCATCAAACACTCCCAGGGCAGGTACAGCACGGGTTTGATACAGAGTAAAGCTCCCTCCACTGTCCCATCAAACACTCCCAGGGCAGGTACAGGGTTAGATACAGAGTAAAGCTCCCTCTACACTGTCCCATCAAACGCTCTCAGGGCAGGTACAGGGTTAGATACAGAGTAAAGCTCCCTCTACACTGTCCCATCAAACGCTCTCAGGGCAGGTACAGGGTTAGATACAGAGTAAAGCTCCCTCTACACTGTCCCATCAAACACTCCCAGGGCAGGTACAGGGTTAGATACAGAGTAAAGCTCCCTCGACACTGTCCCATCAAACGCTCTCAGGGCAGGTACAGGGTTAGATACAGAGTAAAGCTCCCTCTACACTGTCCCATCAAACGCTCTCAGGGCAGGTACAGGGTGAGATACAGAGTAAAGCTCCCTCTACACTGTCCCATCAAACGCTCTCAGGGCAGGTACAGGGTTAGATACAGAGTAAAGCTCCCTCTACACTGTCCCATCAAACACTCCCAGGGCAGGTACAGCACGGGTTAGATACAGAGTAAAGCTCCCTCTACACTGTCCCGTCAAACACTCCCAGGGCAGGTACAGCACGGGTTAGATACAGAGTAAAGCTCCCTCTACACTGTCCCATCAAACACTCCCAGGGCAGGTACAGGGTTAGATACAGAGTAAAGCTCCCTCTACACTGTCCCATCAAACACTCCCAGGGCAGGTACAGGGTTAGATACAGAGTAAAGCTCCCTCTACACTGTCCCATCAAACACTCCCAGGGCAGGTACAGGGTTAGATACAGAGTAAAGCTCCCTCTACACTGTCCCATCAAACACTCCCAGGGCAGGTACAGCACGGGTTAGATACAGAGTAAAGCTCCCTCTACACTGTCCCATCAAACACTCCCAGGGCAGGTACAGCACGGGTTAGATACAGAGTAAAGCTCCCTCTACACTGTCCCGTCAAACACTCCCAGGGCAGGTACAGGGTTAGATACAGAGTAAAGCTCCCTCTACACTGTCCCGTCAAACACTCCCAGGGCAGGTACAGCACGGGTTAGATACAGAGTAAAGCTCCCTCTACACTGTCCCGTCAAACACTCCCAGGGCAGGTACAGCACGGGTTAGATACAGAGTAAAGCTCCCTCTACACTGTCCCATCAAACACTCCCAGGGCAGGTACAGGGTTAGATACAGAGTAAAGCTCCCTCTACACTGTCCCATCAAACACTCCCAGGGCAGGTACAGGGTTAGATACAGAGTAAAGCTCCCTCTACACTGTCCCATCAAACACTCCCAGGGCAGGTACAGGGTTAGATACAGAGTAAAGCTCCCTCTACACTGTCCCATCAAACACTCCCAGGGCAGGTACAGCACGGGTTAGATACAGAGTAAAGCTCCCTCTACACTGTCCCATCAAACACTCCCAGGGCAGGTACAGCACGGGTTAGATACAGAGTAAAGCTCCCTCTACACTGTCCCGTCAAACACTCCCAGGGCAGGTACAGGGTTAGATACAGAGTAAAGCTCCCTCTACACTGTCCCATCAAACACTCCCAGGGCAGGTACAGGGTTAGATACAGAGTAAAGCTCCCTCTACACTGTCCCATCAAACACTCCCAGGGCAGGTACAGCACGGGTTAGATACAGAGTAAAGCTCCCTCTACACTGTCCCGTCAAACACTCCCAGGGCAGGTACAGCACGGGTTAGATACAGAGTAAAGCTCCCTCTACACTGTCCCATCAAACACTCCCAGGGCAGGTACAGGGTTAGATACAGAGTAAAGCTCCCTCTACACTGTCCCATCAAACACTCCCAGGGCAGGTACAGGGTTAGATACAGAGTAAAGCTCCCTCTACACTGTCCCATCAAACACTCCCAGGGCAGGTACAGCACGGGTTTGATACAGAGTAAAGCTCCCTCCACTGTCCCATCAAACACTCCCAGGGCAGGTACAGGGTTAGATACAGAGTAAAGCTCCCTCTACACTGTCCCATCAAACGCTCTCAGGGCAGGTACAGGGTTAGATACAGAGTAAAGCTCCCTCTACACTGTCCCATCAAACGCTCTCAGGGCAGGTACAGGGTTAGATACAGAGTAAAGCTCCCTCTACACTGTCCCATCAAACACTCCCAGGGCAGGTACAGGGTTAGATACAGAGTAAAGCTCCCTCTACACTGTCCCATCAAACGCTCTCAGGGCAGGTACAGGGTTAGATACAGAGTAAAGCTCCCTCTACACTGTCCCATCAAACGCTCTCAGGGCAGGTACAGGGTTAGATACAGAGTAAAGCTCCCTCTACACTGTCCCATCAAACACTCCCAGGGCAGGTACAGCACGGGTTAGATACAGAGTAAAGCTCCCTCTACACTGTCCCGTCAAACACTCCCAGGGCAGGTACAGCACGGGTTAGATACAGAGTAAAGCTCCCTCTACACTGTCCCATCAAACACTCCCAGGGCAGGTACAGGGTTAGATACAGAGTAAAGCTCCCTCTACACTGTCCCATCAAACACTCCCAGGGCAGGTACAGGGTTAGATACAGAGTAAAGCTCCCTCTACACTGTCCCATCAAACACTCCCAGGGCAGGTACAGGGTTAGATACAGAGTAAAGCTCCCTCTACACTGTCCCATCAAACACTCCCAGGGCAGGTACAGCACGGGTTAGATACAGAGTAAAGCTCCCTCTACACTGTCCCGTCAAACACTCCCAGGGCAGGTACAGCACGGGTTAGATACAGAGTAAAGCTCCCTCTACACTGTCCCATCAAACACTCCCAGGGCAGGTACAGCACGGGTTAGATACAGAGTAAAGCTCCCTCTACACTGTCCCGTCAAACACTCCCAGGGCAGGTACAGGGTTAGATACAGAGTAAAGCTCCCTCTACACTGTCCCGTCAAACACTCCCAGGGCAGGTGCAGCACGGGTTAAATACAGAGTAAAGCTCCCTCTACACTGTCCCATCAAACACTCCCAGGGCAGGTACAGCACGGGTTAGATACAGAGTAAAGCTCCCTCTACACTGTCCCATCAAACACTCCCAGGGCAGGTACAGGGTTAGATACAGAGTAAAGCTCCCTCTACACTGTCCCATCAAACACTCCCAGGGCAGGTACAGCACGGGTTAGATACAGAGTAAAGCTCCCTCTACACTGTCCCGTCAAACACTCCCAGGGCAGGTACAGCACGGGTTAGATACAGAGTAAAGCTCCCTCTACACTGTCCCATCAAACACTCCCAGGGCAGGTACAGGGTTAGATACAGAGTAAAGCTCCCTCTACACTGTCCCATCAAACACTCCCAGGGCAGGTACAGCACGGGTTAGATACAGAGTAAAGCTCCCTCTACACTGTCCCAAAATGTACCTCGGCCCCACATGGAGGGGGAGTGGAACCTGGAGCCTGGCTCAGCACCGAGTGTTTCAGTTACCCTTTGAGCCACCGGACGGAGCTCCGCACAAGACTGGGAGAGGGGTGAAAACACAAGCCACGCGTGACTGACCTGAATCTTTGTCAGCATCCCCGGGCTCTCTGTCGGCGGGCCGGGGATGATTTCATTTTCCTCCACCTCTTCAAACCTCGGGATCCGTTTCCTCTTGGAGGACAATTCCCGCGTGACTTCCGAGTCTTCTCCAAAGACTTCCTGCCGGCAGCAAAAGAAAAGGATGAGCCACACATCCAGCTTATTGAGGCTCTGCAGGCAACAGCAACTTGCATTTATATAGCGCCTTTAACGTCCCAGGGCGCTTCACAGGACCGTAATTCAGACTAAAACTTGACACCGAGCCGCATAAGCAGATATTAGGACAGGTGACCAAAAGCTTGGTCAAAGAGGTAGGTTTTAAGGAGCATCTTATAGAATCATAGAATGGTTACAGCACAGAAGGAGGCCATTCGGCCCATCAAGCCTGTGCCGGCTCTTTGTTAAGAGCAATCCAGTTAGTCCCATTCCCCCGTATCCCTGCAAACTTTTTCCTTTCAAGTATTTATCGATTGAATCTGCTCCCACCACCCTTTCAGGCAGCGCATTCCAGACCATAACCACTCGCTGTGTATAAGAGTTTTTCCTCGTATCGCCTTTGAAGGAGAGAGAGGCGGAGAGGTTTAGGGAGGGAAATCAAGAGCTTAGGGCCTAGGCTGCTGAAGGCACGGCCGCCAATGGTGGGGTGAACAGAGTGGGGGATGCACAAGAGGCTAGAATAGGAGGAGCGCAGAGATCTCGGAGGCTGGAGGAGGTTACAGAGATAGGGAGGGAGGCGAGGCCACGGAGGGATTTGAACACGGGGATAAAAATTTTAAATTCGAGGTATCATTGGCATCAAGAGAAATATCAACGTGTGTTAATGGAGGCAGAGCTGACCCACAATGCTCAAAGAGATTGAATCTCCTCTATCATCTAAAGCAAGATAGAGGAGATTATGGTTTATGAGGGGTCTCGATAGAGTAAATAAGGAGAAACTGTTTCCACTGGCTGGAGGGTCGGTAACCAGAGCTCACAGATTTAAGATAATTGGCAAAAGAACCAGAGGGGGAGATGAGGAGAATGTTTTTTTAATGCACTGCCTGAAAGGGCGGTGGAAGCAGATTCAATAATAACTTTCAAAAAGGAATTAGACAAATACTTGAAGGGGAAAAAAAACTGCAGGACTATGGGGAAAGGGCAGAGGGAGTGGCACTAATTGGATAGCTCTTTCAAAGAGCCAGCACAGGCACGACGGGCCGAACGGCCTCCTGTGCTGTACGATTCTATGATAAGAGGTTTCGCCGCCAGTGTAGGCATCGCACTCTGGAAAACCAACAGGTTGAACATGAAGCACAGAGAGAGGAATAGCCCAGCCACGACTCCCCTGGCAGCACGATCAGCATTTCAACCGGGTGAGGCACCACACAGAGGCGGGGTACCGGAGAGCGACGGGCACCCTCTGAGCCGCACCCCCTGCAGGAGGCGCACAGAAAGGGCAGTGCCAACCCCTCGCGGCAGACGCTCGGCTTTCGGGGGGGCGACCGGGCAGGCTCCTAACCTTCAGCTCTCTTTTCCGGTGCTTCTCGCTGCTGGACTTGGAGTGCCGGGTGTTGCGGCCTTCTTCCACCGCCTCGAAGAGCCTGTCCACGAATCGCACCGTCGAGTCATCCAGGAACGGTTTCAAGTGCTCTGCGGGAGAAAGGAGGGGTGGGGGGGGGGGGGGGGGAGGAGGTTAGCGGTGCACCGTGTCTGGTTCTCTCCCTTCACTGCCCACCACCTCCTCCCCCCAACACAACCTCTCGTCCGATCGCAGAGCCGCCGGCAATCCTCCCACCGCCCCTCACCCAGCGTCATTGGCGAACCTGGCCGCTGAGCGCGAGGCTATTCCGTCACAAGGGGCATCACGGCGAAGCCTAATCATCACTCTCGTCTCTCCCCCACCCCCTCCCCATCAACAACATTCGGGGATACAGTATCTGAGTAATTGGAGACATGGCGTCTGGTAGGAGGCTGGGGAGGAACAGGTGACTGTGGACCTCCGGTTCCCAAAGCTCTCCACTGCTGGGGGTTTTCCTCGCCTCATGTCTGGGTCTGTTGTAGACTGACTGATGGAGATTGATTGCTGTGATTATAGTCAACAACTCCAATATCATCGTATCATCCAGGATGGTAGAAGGCGAACTAGGTGAACTTTGGTCATTTACATAGAATCACACAGAGCCTACAGCACAGAAACAGGCCAATCGACCCAGAGTCTATGCCGGCGTTTATGCTCCACACAAGCCTCCTCCCACCCTCTCAGCATATCCTTCTTGGTCGAGCAATTCCTATTAACCGTCTCTCACACACTAGGAGAGTGGATCTTTCCCCTCCCTAGCCAAAGGGCACCGGGGCTTATTATAACACCGTGTCCGACCTCAGCACAGACCTGTGATCTCAGCACCGTACCCGATGATGCTCCAGCCAGCCTGGCACGGTAGTTAACATGGATTAAAATACGAGCTTTGCCACGGTGTCCTTGGGTGACTCCGGGGACGGTAGAGCTGGGCTGGGCTCGCTGCTCTCACTCCTGTACCCAAGCCCAGCGCCGAGCCGCGGGTCCGCAAAGGACGCTACCACCTTACCCACTGTTTTCTTCTTGTCCATCCCTTTGCCCACGCAGTTCAGTGCGGCCGTGACCACGGTCTGCTCCGAGAACCCCAGCACCCGCTTCACCGTCTTCTCCACCCACGGCTTCAGCTCGTCAAGATCACGTTTCGACAGCGACAGTGACATCTCTGCAGGCGAAAGGGGGGCAAAGGTCAGAGAGAAGGTGGGGGGGGGGGGGGGGAGCACAAACCAAATCATCGCTGCAACCTGCACGCCCGTAAAGGTCAATTAGTGGCACTCTCGCCTCTGAGTCAGAAGGTCGTGGGTTCGAGTCCCACTCCAGAGACTTGAGCACAAAAATATAGGTCGACACTCCCAGTGCCAGTACTGAGGGAGCGCTGCACTGTCGGAGGTGCCGTCTTTCGGATGAGACGTTAAACCGAGGCCCCGTCTGCCTGTTCATTGAATATCCCATTTACCAGCAGGGAGTTCTCTCAGTGCCCAGAGCAACTTCCATCACTCAATCAACACCGCTGAAAAACATATTAGCATGTCATTCTTTCATTCGCGGTTTGTGGGATCTTGCTGTGAACATATTGGCTGCTGCATTTGCCCACGTAACTTGCATTTATATTGCGTCGTTAACATAGAAAAAAAACGTCCCAAGGCGCTTTACAGCGTCATAAGGGAACAATGGACACTGAGCCAAAGAAGGAGATGTTAGGAGGGATGACCAAAAGCTTGGTCAGAGGTGGATTTTAAGAAGGGTCCTAAAGGAGAAGAGAGAGGCAGAGGAGTTTAGGGAGGGAATTTCAGAGCGTAACAATGAAAAGAATGAATGAACTTCCATTTATAGAGCACTTTTCACAACCTAAGGATGGCCCAAAGCACTTTACAGCCAACAAAATACTAAGGGTAGTCACTGCTGTAATGTAGGAAATGCTGCAGCCAATTCGCACACAGCAAGATCCCACTAACAACAGAGACAAATGACCAGGTAATCTATTTTTAGTGGTGTTGGTTGAGGGATAAATATTGGCCAGAACTCCCCTACTCTTCTTCCAATAGTGGCCGTGGGATCTTTTATGTCCACCCGAGAGGGGCAGACGGGGCCTCGGTTTAACATCTCATCCGGCAGTGCAGCACTCCCTCAGTACTGCGCAGGGAGTGTCAGCCTGGATTAAGGGCTCAAGTCTCTGGAGTGGGGCTCGAAACCACAACCTCCTGACTCAGAGGCGAGAGGGAGAGAGTGCTACCCACTGAGACACGGCCGACATCAACTGCTATTCAAAGTAAGCCATTGATTGTACAGAGCTTTGATGCATCCTGAGGATGTGAAGTGCTATATAATGGTAAGATTTTTTTTTCTTTAAACATTAAAGCACAAACTGCCTATTTAAGCATCTGTCGAGTACCTAACTAAGACAAGACACACTTCTCCTTCAACCTCCGAACATTCAGAGAGTAAACACATATCCCCATGTGGTACTGAGCCATTCTGGCCCAGAAGATGTCGGCTTGGATTTTCTCAGATATGCGGGATGGAATCATTTAAATGACAACTCTGCTCTGGGTCACTGGGAACTCTTAAACTTTGACACTCTCTTTCACACCAGAGACAAAACAAGGGGGCTGTTTCAGAGGGTGGTGGGAGTGATATATTTACATATATATATATATATATATATAAAAATGCACAGACACCTCTCCCAACACCCTCTGAAACAGCTCCCTTGTTTCACAACTGAGAAACTCAGGTGAGGGAATCGAGCCACCAAGGTTGAAGAGCAAAGGAGAAGAGGGGTAAATCAGGTAGTGAATAGGTGACACCAAATTTGGATTTTGAAAGCCCTTACAATGTAGCAGGAAGGGAAGACTGAGGGGGGGGGGGGTCCCATGGTTTTAAGATCTAGGGAAGAGCTGAAGATCCAAAGAGGGTGGGGAAGAAATAAAGAATTTGTTTTAATTCACTCCCAGGAGGTAGGCATTATTGGCACGGCCAACATTTATTGCCCATTCCCATCTGTCCTGAGTTTGATACAATTGAGTGTTTTGCTAGGGCACTTCAGAGGGCAGTTAAGAGTCAACCACACTGGTGTGGGGACTGGAGTCACATACAGGCCCAGACCGGGAAATGACCGGCCGGTTTCCTTACTTAAAGGACATTAGTGAACCAGTTGGGTTTTTACGACAATCCGACAGCTTCATGGTCACTTTTTATTTCTAGATTTTCTTTTAAACTGAAAAATTCTCAAACTGCCCTGGTGGGATTTAAACTCACGTCCTCTGGATTATTAGTCCAGTAACATAATCACTATACCACCATACCCAGTCAAAAGTGATTACAAGAATGAGACGGGGAGTGAGCGTAATAAAAAAAAATCCCCATCTCTGAATATCAAAGTGGGACTAAGCGTCTGAGAGATGGCCGTGGTGTCTCAATCTGCCCCCCCACCCGAGAGATCCAGGAGGTAATAGAGGAGACTTGGTTCTTAAAACAATCAAAGATTTCACTATTTAACATGGGTGAGCACGGGATTAGAGGACACGAGCACAAAGCACATAGGCTGCGATCAAGGTTAGGGACTATTAAAAAACTTTCTATTCCCCTCACAGCGTTGTGTATGTGGAACAGACCCCCCCAAGGGAACGGGATGGATTCAGGGTTAATTGGCACCTTTAGAAGGAGTTGGGTCAATGTCTGTTGAGGAGGGTCAAGAAATCAACAGAACTGCTTGATGTATTTGGGAAGGGTGTTAAGGGAAGGAACTTATTATTCCTTAAAGTAGGGATCACTAGGTGCTGGTGACAGAATAATTAAACACAGACTCGAATGGAGGGGGACCAACTCGAGGGGAGTCCATGGCGGAGTTGGTCGAGAGAAAACTGTTGGCCAACACACTGGGAGATGCCACTGCCCTACCAACAGCATCACAGAATCGTCCACATCTTCCTGAACAAGCGGATTAACCTTTCATCTAAAGAACAACATCGAGCGTCATCCTAGATTGGGTATTTAAGTCCTGATTTGGGGCTGGAAAACCACGGTCCGCCTGGTCGAGAGTAGCACAGGCCTGATACACAGTAAAGCTCCCTCCGCACTGCTCACACTTAAAGGACACGCTGCAGCGTCCCGGTGCCATTCCAATCCCAACCGGCACCCCTAATTATCAGAGAGATCGCCAGTTAGGGGTAGTTTTATGCTGCGGACTCCCATTCAGTGGGAACTGGACTGAGACTAACAATACTAAAGCAGGGGAAGAGCTTCATCCAATCAGTCTAGGGTCGGACTGAACCTCAAAGCCCCTCAGGTTAAGGCGCTGGAACCGCTGCCTCACGAAGCCCCCCCACCCCCACTACAACTTTGCTTATTACTTTATAAACACCTGCCTCGTCCCCACGGCACGAAGCGGGCTCCCCCCACCGGCACCCGTTCTTCGCCCGAGGCCAGGCAGCCAGCACGCTGGTCGACTGTGGGGGGCATCGCAGAAGGGCTTGATTACCGCCCTTTGCCCCAGGGAGGGGGGATAGTGGAGGGGAGGGGGTCACTGGACTGGGGGGCGGGGGCAGGAACCCTCCCCCTCCTGGCTGATTTATCCTCCTCCTAACCCCGAATCCAGGGTGGTCCTGCCTTCGGGGGGAGGCCGCAACCCGAATCTTCACCCTGGAAGTAAAATCGGTCGCAGTGAAGGGGAACTGAGGCCCCGGGACCAGCAGGGATCAGGGATCAGGGACCAGGGATCAGGGATCAGGGACCAGGGATCAGGGCCTTCCCCTCCCGCCTGACCCACCTCAGCCCCGGCTGCCTGCGAGACTCGCGCCCCTTTGGGGAAGGGCTGATATTCCAACCCCTCCTCGCCCCCCTCCCCGTGGCCGTGGCTGTGGCTGTAGCCCGGGCCCAAGCCTCAGGCCTCGGCCTCACTCACTCACCCGCTCCCGGCGCCGACGTCCAACCCGCGAGAATGATCGGGACCGGAAGCCGGTGTCGCCGCCAAACCCGTCCGCCACAACCGGAAGCCGGTGTTACACCAAACTAAGTTCGTCCGGCAAAGCCTTGGCGGTACGGAGTAGGGGAAGGGGGGGTGGTGTCGCCGCAAAGGCGGTCCGGGTGGAGGCGGGGAGGGGGGGTCGCACCCAATTGAGTCCCGGATCAACGGAAGTTGACGAGCCAGCGGGAGGGTTCCGGGGCCCCGAAGAGGCGCAGGTTCTGACCGCAGTGAGGGGGAGGAGGGGAAATGAAACGTCGAGTTCAGAGGGCCGAAGCCCCGGGGTCAGTTGCGCGGGGCCGAAGCCCCGGGGTCGGTTGCGCGGCACCGCGGTGGGTTTTCGAGGCCACTTTGGGCCCGGCCGCTGGGAGGCGCCAGAGGACCGCCGGAAAATTCCAGAATGTTCAGAGAAAGTTCCAGGAAAATCCTAGAGGGTTCCAGAAAATTCCAGGAAAGTTCTAGAGGGTTCCAGAAATTCCAAGAAAGGACCAGAGGGTTCCAGAAAATCCCAAGGAAGTTCTAGAGGGTTCTAAAATTTCCGGGGGAGTTCTGGAAAGATCCAGAGGGCTCCAGTGAATTCAAAGATTTCACCGAGGAGCGCTAGAAAATTCCAGCACGTTTGGAGAGAGTGCCAGAACATTCCAGAAAATATCTAGAGGGTTCCAGGAAATTCCGGGAAGGGTCTAGAACCTTCCAGAAATTCACCCAAAAAAAAAAAAGGGGGGGTATCCAGATGCCGGGCGTTTTACCCGAGAGTCAGGGCGCTCTAGGAAATTTGAGTAGATGCGGGAAACCGTTTCCGGAGAACTTTCGGGAAAGATCTGGAGGGTTCTGGAAAATTCCAGAATCTCACACCTTTCGCCAGGGATTCAGAAGGTTCTAGAAAAATCACTCCGATTTGGAGATTTCCGGATACATTCACCAGGCGCCTTCTTTTCCTCCGTACCCTGTATATTTACGCTGCTACTTCAGAGTTTACTGAAGATCCTCAAAGACTATCCGTCACCGGTGATGAAAATATCTGAACTCAAGTCCTAAAGTCTGGCAGCTGGGCCCGGATCTAACCGACCTTCATCCGGTGGGATTGTCCCAGCGGTTTCTTGGAGCAACAATAGGTCCAGTTTGAGCGTTTAGGGCAGTTTCCTTGACACCAGTAAGTGCTGTATCAAAGTTAGAAATTTAATTTTTAGATTTTTGTTGGGTGTCACGGGTTACGGGACCAAGGCGGGTAGATGGAGTTAAGATACAGATCAGCCATGATCTATCTAATTGAATGGCGGAACAGGCTCGAGGGGCTGAATGGCCGCCTCCTGTCCCATGTTCCTTCCTAATTCTGCTGCGTATAAGCTGCTTTCTTAGTTGTCCCTTTTATCATTTCAGTGCTGGATTATTCAGAACCCTTAACAACAATATAATACAATATGCAAACCCGACAAGTTTAAACCTGGATTAGACCCAGACATAAACAAAAAGGGACACATTCCAAACTAATATGTTGTTCTGGATTTGGTATTTCTGTGCTGTAATTTAATATTTATAAAACCTAAAAAGAGCCGCCTTGTATTCAGACAAATCCCCCAGGATGTTTGAATTTGATTTGATTGACTAGGTCCTCCCCTTGGATTCTCAATTTGGACGATAGCTCCTGGTATGAATCCATTTTCTGTGGGTGAACCTGGTTTTTAAACCCCGTAGGAACCTTAACAGACAGAAAGAAACCAATTCCATAATACATTAAAAATGCTTAATTTCTGTCATAGTTCCACCCCCAGTCTCTGCTGATGAGCTAGTCTCAGCAGAAAGACTTGCATTTATAAAGCGCCTTTCACGACCTCAGGACGTCCCAAAGCACTTTACAGCCAATGAAGTACTTTTGAAGTGTAGTCATTGTTGTAATGTAGGAAACACGACAGCCAATTTGCGCACAGCAAGATCCCACAAACAGCAATGAGATAATGACCAGATCCTCTGTACTTAGGTGAGGGATAAATATTGGCCCAGGTCACCGGGGAGAACTCCCCTGCTCTTCTTCCAATAGTGGCCGTGGGATCTTTTATGTCCACCCGAGAGGGGCAGACGGGGCCTCGGTTTAACGTCTCATCCGGAAGACGGCACCTCCGACAGTGCAGCACTCCCTCAGTACTGCACTGGGAGTGTCGGCCTGGATTTTGTGCTCAAGTCTCCGGAATGGGAATTGAACCCATGACCTTCTGACTCCAAGGTGAGAGTGGGACCCACTGAGCCACGGCTGACACCAAGGGGCTAAAATTGGCCTCAGTGTCCCTAAACTAGTTGGGGGTGGGGTGAAAAGAAGGGTTCCTGCTCTCAAATGCTATCCAGTGACAGCAGATGGAATCGGTGATGCATTTATGTGTGAGAGAGCGTATGGACACTTACTGAGGGCAGGGTCAGGCTCAGCAATAATGCCTTCCATGGTCGAGCAGCCCGCTGACACATGAAGAATGGACGGGGTAAAGGAGGGCAACCAGGGTACCCCCCCCCTCCCACCCCAGAAAAGGTCAGGAGAGGTCAGGTGGGGAATTGGAAGAAAAGATATTGAGATAAAACCTAGTTTGTTAGAAATTGCTTTATTGGTGTTGCATTTTAAGCAGACAGGATAATGTGACCAGATAACAGAATTCAATACAAATTTAGAGACCTCCTCCACACAGTGCAAATTAAAACCATACTATTCACATCCAAACCTTTGGCCTGTACAGCTGGAGATCCAGCAGTGAGTCCCTCACATCCCATACAGATATACCACAGATGAATTCTTTAAGCAATACAGATATATTTCCCATTTTAAAAAGCCTATAGCCGCGCCCCCCCATCAGTTTAAAAAAATTGTTGCATTTATATAACCCGTTTGAAAGCATTGCTCCCAATTTTTGAAGTGCAGTCACTGTCATTATGTAGGCAAACGGAGCAGCCATTTTACACACAGCAAGATCCCACAAAGATCAATGCTCGGTTCGGCAGCATTGATTGAGGGAAGAACGTTGGTCAGGACACTGGGGAGAACTCCCCCTGTTCTTCTTCAAAATAGTGCCATGGGATCTTTTACATCCACCTGAGAGGGCAGACAGAGCCTCGATTTAACGTCTCACACGAAAGACGGCACATTCGACAGTGCAGCACTCCCTTGGTACTGCGCTGCGAGTGTCAGCCTAGATTATGTGCTCAAATCTCTGGAGTGGGAATTCATGATTGGAGGATCTCTTTCTCTCTCTCTCTCCCTCTCTCTGACACGGTCTGTCCTTGTCTCTCTCTCTCTCTCTCTCTCTGTCTCGCTCTATATTACTCTGTTGTCTCTTGTTCCTCCTTTCCCTCTGTCTATGTCCCTCTCCCTCTCGCTCTCCTCAGTATGTCTGTCCATCTGTGTCTGTTTCTGTCTCTCTGTGTCTCACTCTCAATAAATCAGTGTCTCTGTCTGTCCGTCTCTTCCTCTGTCTTTGTCCCTCTCCTTCTCTCTGTTGCTCTCAATCAGTGTCTCTCTATTTCTGTCTCTCATGTTGCTCTCTCCCTCTGTCACACAGTCTCTCTCTCTGCTGCTCTCGGTCAGTCTGTGTCTCTCTCTCTCTCAGTCTCTGACTCTCTGTTTCACTCTCTCCATCACACTCAGTCTCTCTCTCTGCTGCTCTCGGTCAGTCTGTGTCTCTCTCTACCTCACTCTCTCAGTCTCTGACTCTCTGTCTGACTCACTCTCTCTCTCTCTCTCTCTGTCCTTTCTCCACTCTGCAGGGTACTGACCAATGCACTCCATACTCTCCGATCCCTGTTCAGGTGGATTTTTGCCAGCCTCTGCTCTTACACTGTCCGTTCCATCACATCACTCAGGCATGTTCCAAATTGGCCACTTGAGGGCAAAAACATCTGTGAAAACTATACACCAGTGAGACTGCCCTCCGCAAGGTGCAGGGAAAGAACTGAACTGGAAAAAATACAATAGAGTTTATCAAAAGTGAAAAGCTGATGTTTTCAGCCATAGAAAACAAAGCATTTAACATTTTATTTTATGTATTTCACCGCTCGCCATCGCGAATCCATCCCCCGTGACCCTTTATTCCCCGCCCTTCCACGATACTCAGTACATATTCTTGGAGGCCACCTGAATGTGTGCCAGGTAACCAGAATCAAAGCAAGAGGCTGCGTCCTTCGAGCAGCACTTCAATTGGTCTTTCCAGGTCCTTCGCTTAACGCTGCACATGCGGGCAGGGAAAGTTCTTTTCTGTGTAGAGAAGGAGAAGGAGAAATTAAACAGATAATTTGAGGCCAACCCACGCTTCTGTTCAGTGCGAATTGCCTTGGTGACATTTCCCAACTTCCACTCCCAAATATTCTGGCTACAATTTAATTTCTAATTTTGCATCATTAGCACTGGGGGTTTGAGGCACTCAGTATAATCATCAAACACTCCCAGGGCAGGTACAGCACAGGTAAGATACAGAGTAAAGCTCCCTCTACACTGTCCCATCAAACACTCCCAGGGCAGGTACAGCACGGGTTAGATACAGAGTAAAGCTCCCTCTGCACTGTCCCATCAAACACTCCCAGGGCAGGTACAGCACAGGTAAGATACAGAGTAAAGCTCCCTCTACACTGTCCCATCAAACACTCCCAGGGCAGGTACAGCACGGGTTAGATACAGAGTAAAGCTCCCTCTACACTGTCCTATCAAACACTCCCAGGGCAGGTACAGGGTTAGATACAGAGTAAAGCTCCCTCTACACTGTCCCAACAACATGCCCCAGCCACAACCTCAGAAGAACACCTCTTACTATAGTAATGTGGCATATTTCAATCTCCCACTTCAGCAATCCTGTGGCCTCTCGGAGCGAGAGGATATTTGGTTTGAGTTAAGAAATAATAGAGGTGCCATTACACTACTGGGTGTATTCTACAGGCCACCAACTAGTGGGAAGGATATAGAGGAGCAAATTTGCAGGGAAATTACAGAGAGGTGCACGATCCATAGAGTAGTGTTCACGGGGAACTATCCGAATACAGACTGGGATAGTAATACTGTAAGGGGCAAAGAGGGGGAGGAATTTTTGAGGTGTGTTCAGGAGAACTTTCTTGACCAGTACGTTTCCAGCCCTGTGAGGAAGGAGGCATTGCTGGATTTGGTTCTGGGGAATGAGGCGGGCCAAGTGGAGCAAGTGTCAGTGGGGGAACATTTAGGGAGCAACGATCATAGTATCATAAGGTTTAGAATAGCTATGGAAAAGGACGAGGAGCAATCTAAAGTAAAAATACTCAATTGGAGGAGGGCCAATTTCCGTGGGATGAGAACAGATCTGGCCCGGGTAAATTGGAATCAAAGATTGGCAGGCAAAACCGTAATTGAACAGTGGGCGGCTTTTAAAGAGGAGACGGTTCGGGTACAGTCTGGGTACATTCCCACGAGGGGGAAAGGAGGGCAATTAAAGCCAGAGCTCCCTGGATGACAAAAGAGATAGAGAGTAAGATGAAGCAGAAAAAAGGGGCATATGACAGATGTCAGGTTAATAACACAAGTGAGAACCAGGCTGAATATAAGAAGTACAGAGGGGAAATGAAAAAGGAAATAAGAGGGGCAAAGAGAGAGTATGAGAATAGACTGGTGGCCAACATAAAAGGGAATCTAAAAGTCTTCTTTCGGCATATAAACAGTAAACAGGTAGTAAGGAGGGGTGGGGCCGAATAGGGACCAAAAAAGAGATCTACTCATGGAGGCAGAGGGCATGGCCGAGATACTAAATGAGTACTTTGCATCTATCTTTACCAAGGAAGAAGATGCTGCCAGAGTCTCAGTAAAGAAAGATGTCGTTGAGATACTGGATGGGATAAAAATTGATAAAGAGGTACTTGAAAGGCTAGCTGTACTTAAAGTAGATAAGTCACCTGGTCCAGATGGGATGCATCCTAGGTTTCTGAGGGAGGTAAGGGTGGAAATTTCAGAGGTACTGGCCATAATCTTCCAATCATCCTTAGATACAGGGGTGGGGCCAGAGGACTGGAGAATTGCAAATGTTACACCCTTGTTCAAAAAAGGATGTAAGGATAAACCCAGCAACTACAGGCCAGTCAGTTTAACCTCGGTGGTGGGGAAACTTTTAGAAATGATCATCTGGGACAGAATTAACAGTCACTTGGACAAGTGTGGATTGATTAGGGAAAGCCAACACGGATTTGTTAAAGGCAAATTGTGTTTAACTAACTTGATAGAATTTTTTTGATGAAGTAACAGAGAGGGTTGATGAGGGCAATGCGGTCGATGTGGTGTATATGGACTTTCAAAAGGTATTTGATAAAGTGCCGGATAATAGTCTTGTCATCAAGATTGAAGCCCATGGAATAAAGGGGGCAATAGCAGCACAGATACGGAATTGGCTCAGGGACAGGAAACAGAGAATAGTGGTGTTTTTCAGACTGGAGGGAGGTGTACAGTGGTGTTCCCCAGGGGTCGGTGCTGGGACCACTGCTTTTCTTGATATATATTAATAACTTGGACCTGGGTGCACAGGGCACAATTTCCAAATTTGCAGATGACACAAAACTTGGAAATGTAGTAAACAGTGAGGAGGATTGTGATAGACTTCAAGAGGATATAGACAGGCTGGTGGCATGGGCGGACACGTGGCAGGTGAAATTTAACACAGAAAAATTCGAAGTGATACATTTCGGTAGGAAGAATGAGGAGAGGCAATATAAACTAAAGGGCACAATTCTAAAAGGGGTACAGAACAGAGAGATCTGGGGGTATATGTACACAAATCATTGAAGGTGGCAGGACAGGTTGAGAAAGCAGTTAAAAAAGCATACAGGATCCTGGTCTTTATAAATAGAGGCATAGAGTACAAAGGCAAGGAAGTCATGGTGAACCTTTATAAAACACTGGTTCGGCCACAACTGGAGTATTGTGTCCAGTTTTGGGCACCGCACTTTAGGAAAGATGTGAAGGCCTTAGAGAGGGTGCAGAAGAGATTTGCTAGAATGATTCCAGGGATGAGGGACTTTAGTTACATGGATAGACTGGAGAAGCTGGGGTTGTTCTCCTTGGAACAGAGATGGTTGAGAGGAGATTTGATAGAGGTATTCAAAATCATGAAGGGTCTAGACAGAGTAGATAGAGAGAAACTGTTCCCATTGGCGGAAGGGTCAAGAACCAGAGGGCATAGATTTAAGGTGATTGGCAAAAGAACCAAAGGTGACATGAGGAAAAACTTTTTTACACAGCGAGTGGTTAGGATCTGGAATGCACTGTTAGGGTGGGTGGAGGCAGATTCAATCATGGCCTTCAAAAGGGAACTGGATAAATACTTAAAAGGAAAAAATTTGCAGGACTACGGGGAAAGGGTGGGGGAGTGGGACTAGCTGGATTACTCTTGCATAGAGTCGGCATGGACTCGACGGGCCGAATGGCTTCCTTCCATGCTGTAACCTTTCAATGATTCTGTGACTCGCTAGATTATCCCAAATT
This sequence comes from Heptranchias perlo, assembly GCF_035084215.1. NCBI lineage: Eukaryota > Metazoa > Chordata > Chondrichthyes > Hexanchiformes > Hexanchidae > Heptranchias > Heptranchias perlo. The sequence continues at coordinate 2,403,902 of NC_090368.1, read as the reverse complement.
CATTACCGATAGTACTCTGTTACCAACAGAGAGGGGAAGCCTTCATCCCATCAGCTGAGATGGATTTGAACTGAGGGTTCAGAGGTGAAAGGCCAGTGTCTAACCCAAGGCTGCACCCAGTCTTTAGCTTCTTGTGTCCCCACTCTTTGTGGTGATTTACCAATCTCAAACTGGCCACCAGGGGACAGTGCTGAGCATTGGACGGGGCATTTCCTCACATTTCCAACAAACAGCTCCCCTGGTGGCTCAGCTTGGTAAAGATACTGTGCAACTGGCCTATCAAATCGAGCAATGTCCTGGGGTCAAAGTAACGGGCTGTGCTGTGAAAGCCCACCTCAGCCCAGTGGTAGCTGAGGCACTAGAGTTGGCCTCAGTTCAAGGGAAGGGCATCAGCCGGGGCTCCTGCACCTGATCACAATCCCGGCTGGATCGGGCTTGTCCGTGATGCCCCACGCAGTAGAATAGCCACCAGGCACCCTGCGGGGTCACATCCGAGCAACACCCCGTGCCTTTCGGAGGGGGAGGAGGGAGGGATGTGTGAATCGTAAAACAAGACATAACCTGACCTCTGTGACTCCACAGTGAACCTTCTGCTCCATCGTTTCAAGGTTGCAGCAGTCTTCCTGTATATTCCTCACCAGGATGGATGCAGGCCTGAAAGAAAGAAAGAGAAATAGTCAATCAGCAAACACTTCTCTTTTTAAATGTCTTATTTTCAACGACCTTCCCTCGTCCAACTTTCTCCTCACGCTTGGGTCCAGCTCCACGGGCCTCAGGACCCACCCACACCTCACCCCTGCGGAAAATCATAATGTGTCGGCCTGGACAGAGATTATTGACAGGTTGTGCGACTGTGGTAGCCATCACAGCCTAGCCCAACGTTCGCGCATCTTCCAACAGGGGTCACTGGGAAACAATAATGAGTGGGAGCTCAGCTCATGTCCCTCCTTAGGCAAGAAGCACAGAATTCCATTGTAGCACCCCTCTTATACCCTGATTGTGATAAGCCAGGCGGGTTATTTAACAGTGAAACCATCAGAAAGAAAAATGCCTCTCATGCTGTCCCTGCCCTGGGAGTGTTTGATGGGACAGTGTAGAGGGAGCTTTACTCTGTATCTAACCCTGTACCTGCCCTGGGAGTGTTTGATGGGACAGTGTAGAGGGAGCTTTACTCTGTATCTAACCCTGTACCTGCCCTGAGAGCGTTTGATGGGACAGTGTAGAGGGAGCTTTACTCTGTATCTAACCCTGTACCTGCCCTGGGAGTGTTTGATGGGACAGTGGAGGGAGCTTTACTCTGTATCAAACCCGTGCTGTACCTGCCCTGGGAGTGTTTGATGGGACAGTGTAGAGGGAGCTTTACTCTGTATCTAACCCGTGCTGTACCTGCTCTGGGAGTGTTTGATGGGACGGTGTAGAGGGGGCTTTACTCTGTATCTAACCCTGTACCTGCCCCGGGAGTGTTTGATGGGACAGTGTAGAGGGAGCTTTACTCTGTATCTAACCCTGTACCTGCCCTGGGAGTGTTTGATGGGACAGTGTAGAGGGAGCTTTACTCTGTATCTAACCCTGTACCTGCCCTGGGAGTGTTTGATGGGACAGTGTAGAGGGAGCTTTACTCTGTATCTAACCCTGTACCTGCCCCGGGAGTGTTTGATGGGACAGTGTAGAGGGAGCTTTACTCTGTATCTAACCCATGCTGTACCTGCCCTGGGAGTGTTTGATGGGACGGTGTAGAGGGGGCTTTACTCCGTACCTAACCCATGACCTAGGAACATCTGATGGTGACCTTGGGGCAAAAGGTTCAGTCCTCAAAATTGACTTTGATCTGCACTTAATGATCAGCCAAACTACAGAATAAATTTAGAAGATTCCCCACTTACTTTTTGCTGAGCAGTTTGAGAGAGGTTTGGCACAGTATCCGCATTGTTTGTTCCATCACATTTTGCAGACTGACTGTCCCAATCTCACGGTCGTACTTGGGGTAAGGGGCCTCTTCCCTGAAGCAGGAGTGCCGTTGGTGGCCGTGCAGCTTGCAGCAGTGGTAATGTTTATCCTTCACAGAGAACTCTCTCTCACAGAACTCATTGAGCACCTCCTTCCACTAGGAACGGGGGGGGAAGAGAGGGAAAAAAGGGGAAGACAGCAGGATAAAAAAGGTATGGAGGGAAAGATAGAAAAAGTGAGGAGGAGAGATGAAAAAAAGAAGACAAAAAAGGGGGAGGGAGAGGAAAAAGGGGGAGAGAGGGAAGAAGACGGGGAGAGAGAGAAAAATGGGGTGGATAAACACAAAAAGAGAGAGACAACGAGTGGAAGAGGAGTATTCACGCAAGAAACAGAGAATTGAAACAGGAAAAGATATGCAGAGAGACGGAGACAGGTACACAAGAGAAGAAACAAATAGAGCAGGAAGATGAGGTAGAGGGAAGGTGAGTGGGAGAGGGAAGGTGAGTGGGAGAGGGAAGGTGAGTGGGAGAGAGAATTTTTTTTGCATTAATATAAGTTCTGTAAACTTGAGCAGTATTTGCACACAAGCTGAACAAGGGCAAAAACCTTCCGTGCATTCCACATGGAACATTCTGGAAACATTCCCTATCAGGTCACAGACTCTGTCATTGCAACAAAGTGGACAAATGAAAGGGTTTCCTTCTCTTCCCAACCAATGATTTTCCTCCTCGTCTAAAGGTGCCGGCTCTCACCGGGATACAATTCCACAGGCAGCAGAGTCCTGCAGCACCTCACCCAAGTGGCCGTTCTTCGTGCGCGAGTGTCGGCCGGCTATTTGACTGTGGTTGGCATCACATTATAGCCGGGATCACCGGTCCGCAGGGCTCAGTTCTGCTCTGGGCTAAATTTTTGCCCATTCAACCACTGGTGAAATCAGCTCAGTGACACAAAGCTGGTCTCCTAATCAAAGGGTCAGAGCTTTAGGAACATAGGAACAGGAGGAGGCCGTTCAGCCCCTCGAGCCTGTTCCGTCATCAATTAGATCATGGGCTGATCTGTATCACCAATTACGTGGACCCATCAATTTCTTTTTTGAACTGAGAAGCCTAGGTGAAGGGCCGAGGCCCACAGTGCAGGGCAGCAGCAAGAGTAGGAGAGAAGGTAAATCAGGAAGTAGTGGTAAAGTGTTGGGTGAGACCAAGTCTGGAGGAGGAATGCAAGGCTTGAGGGAGTTGTGGAGATTAGGAGATGTCGAGAGGAAAAGAAGTGATTGGGACTAAAGGAGTAATGGGCTTATTGGAGAGAGCTTTAGTGACGGAGGAGTCAGTTAAGACGGTGAGGCCAAGTACGTCAACCGATAAAGAGGGACTAAGGGTAAAGCCATGAACGAGATGAGGTGGGAGATGTTGGTTAGACTTCGACAGATGTGAAGAATTGAAGGAAAAGCAGCGGATGGAGAAGATCAAGATATAGAGATTCAGCCACTGGAGGGCGGGAGGGTGTGAGAGGGGGTGGAGGGTGTGAGAGGGGGTGGAGGGTGTGAGAGGGGGTGGAGGGTGTGAGAGGGGGTGGAGGGTGTGAGAGGGGGTGAGAGGGGGTGGAGGGTGTGAGAGGGGGTGGAGGGTGTGAGAGGGGGTGGAGGGTGTGAGGGGGCTGGAGGGTGTGAGAGGGGGTGGAGAGTGTGAGGGGGCTGGAGGGCATGAGTGCTGGGGGGCAAGTGATGAATGTAGAGTGGAATCATTAGCTAAAGATGAAATAGAATGGAGGAGGCCATTGATAGAGAGAAGGAATGGAGAGGGAAAGGGCCCTGAGAAACTCTGGGTTAACAGGAAGGCGAACCAGTGAAGGATCTACCAATTACAGCAGGGGAAACCAGATCACCAGGAGCACAGATAGGGTGCGACAGCACATAATGGCAACTTGTTTTGAAGTGCACGGTGCCAGCCCTTGTCAGGGAAAGAAAGAACTTGCACCTTTCACAACCTCAGGACTTCCTATAAAAACATAAGAAATAGGAGCAGGAGTAGGCCATTCGGCCCCTCGAGCCTGCTGCACCATTCAAAAAGATCATGACTTCAACCTCAACTCCACTTTCCTGCCCGATCCCCGTTTCTCTTGATTCCCTTAGTGTACGAATAACCATCGATCTCAATCTTGAATATACTCGACGACGGAGCATCCACAGCCCTCTGGGGTAGAGAATTCCAAAGATTCACAACCCTCTGAGTGAAGAAATTCCTCCCCATCTCAGTCCTAAATGGCCGACCCCTTATCCTGAGACTATGCCCCCGTTCTAGTCTCTCCAGCCAGGGGCAACAACCTCTCAGCATCTACCCTGTCAAGCCCTCTAAGAAGTTTATATGTTTCAATGAGATCACCTCTTTCAATGAGGTCCCAAAGTGCTTTACAGCCAATGAAGTACTTTTGAAGTGTAATCACTGTTGTAATGTAGAAAACCTGACAGCCAATTTGCGCACAGCAAGATCCCACAAACAGCAATGTGATAATAACGAGATAATCTGTTTTTTGGTGATTTTTTTTGAGGGATAAATATTGGCCCAGGCCACCGGGGAGAACTCCCCTGCTCTTCCAATAGTGTCCGTGGGATCTTTTACATCCACCTGAGAGGGCATACGGGGCCTCGGTTTAACGTCTCATCCGAAAGACGGCACCTCCGACAGTGCAGCGCTCCCTCAGTACTGGTCAGCCTGGATTGTGGGCTCAAGTCTCTGGAGTGGAGACTCGAAGCCGCGACCTTCTGACTCCAAGGCGAGAGTGCCACCCACTGGAGATGTCCAAGACATGAGGCAGCAGCGTGTTTAAAGTGGGCCCATGAGATCATCACTGGGAGCTTTGTACCACAGGCATTTACCGAGCCGAGCCCCTTCAGGAGTATTCTCTCCGCGCCTCCCCCTACCTGCTCTTGTGCACAAGTCCATGCGTTGGGGCGTTTGCAGCATTTGGTGTAGCCGGATTCAATCCGATTAATGATCTTAGCCCGACGGATCAGCCAGCTGTAGCCGGACTTTGGCAGAGACTTGAGGGAGTATCGGGGGCGGAACTTTTTCAGGCGGCAGATGTTGAGGATGTTATGCTGGTTGGGCTCTCCGGGAGGGAAGTTGATAGTCGGCATCCTTATCTCCGACCCGGTCCTCTGACTCTGAGCGACTACTTCCTCTCTCTGCCAGTCATGATGTGCGTAGCTCGGAGACGGAGCTTCACTGGCAAAGCAGTCGTATCGCTTGTCCACCGTCACTTTACAGCAATGGTAATGCCTGGTTTTGATGGAAAACTCCTCCCCGCAGAACTGGTGAAGCTCATCCTGCCACTGCGGAGACAATCAGGACAGAATTACATAGAAGTACATAGAAATTACAGCACAGAAACAGGCCATTTGGCCCAACAACTACTTGCATTTATATAGCGCCCTTAACGTAATAAAACATCCCAAATCGCTTCACAGGAGCGTTAATCAAACAAAATTTTTGACACCGAGCCACATAAGGAGATATTAGAACAGGTGATCAAAAGATTGGTCAAAGAAGTAGGTTTTTAAGGAGCGTCTTAAAGAAGGAGAGGGAGGCGGAGAGGTTTAGGGAGGGAATTCCAGAGCTTAGGGCCTAGGCAGCTGAAGGCATAGCCGCCAATGGTGGAGCGATTAAAATCGGGGAGGCACAAGAGGCCAGAATTAGAGGAGCGCAGAGATCTCGGAGGGTTATGGGCTGGAGGAGGTTCCAGAGATAGGGAGGGGGGCGAGGGCCATGGAGAGATTTGAGAACACAGGATTGAGAATTTTAAAAACAGTGGAGCGCTTGTAGGGATAACTGAGGGTAGATGCCCAATGGTCCAACAAGAGGAGGGGAATAACTTACCACTGTCAGTGCACAGGCGAGTTTTTCTGTTTCATTTAGCTTGTGACAGCACTTTGCGTAACCGGCCTCCGTCTGATTGACTGCTGCGACCTGCCGGTGGAGGTAGCCATACCCGCTGGACGGCAAGTGCTCGGGCCCATAGGTCACGCGTTCCCCGAGGTGACGGCAGATAGCCCCAATGTTACCGGCGCTGGGACGCCCCAGAGGAAAGATGTGTCTGTGCCTCTTCTCGGCTGAGTGGCAGGGGTGGGAGCCTCTGCAGCCCGGCAGGTATTGGAAACTGCGGGGGCGATGGACCGTGCTGTTCGAGGAAGCTTCATGGTGAGAGTTGAACAGAGGCAGAGGCATCTCAATCTCGCGCTGCAGCATGTCGCGATGGTCTGTCATACCGTTTAACGGGGCCTCATTGCCCTGCTCATCATCTATATAAATAAAAAAAAATTATTAATATTGGGGGGCCAGAAACACACTCAAGTTCTTTTCCCTTTGACATTTTTCCTCTTCTAAGACGCCAACTCTTGTTGGGTCACCATTCCATGTGTATTGGATAAAAGAAAAGAAAGACAAGGATTTCTACAGCTCCTTTCACAACCTCAGGACATCCCAAAGTGCTTTACAGCCAATGAAATACTTTCTGAAGTGTAGTCACTGTTGTAATGTAGGAAACGTGGCAGCCAATTCACGCACAGCAAGATCCCACAAACAACAATGCAGTGTTAGCTAGAGATCTCGGAGAGTTGTGGGGCTTGTGGAGGTTACAGAGATAGAGAGGGACGAGGCCATGGAGGGATTTGAACACGAGGATGAGAATTTTAAAATCGAGGCGTTGCCGGACCAGGAGCCAATGTAGTTCAGTGAGCGCAGGAGTGATGGGTGAACGGGACTCAGTGCAAGTTAGGATACGAGCAGCAGAGTTTTGGATGAGCTCAAGTTTACAGAGGGTGCAAGGTGGGAGGCCGGGCAGGAGAGCATTGGAATAGTTGGAGTCTGGAGGTAACAAAGGAATGGCTGAGGGTTTCAGCAGCAGGTGAGCTGAGGTAGGAGTGGAGATGGGCGATGTTACGGAGGTGGAAGGAGGCGATCTTGGTGATGGAGAGGATATGGGGTCAGAAGCTCAGCTCAGGGTCAAATAGGATGCCAAGGTTGCGAATGGTCAGACAGTGGCTACTTCTCTGACCAAACTTCCTAATATCTCCTCCTTTGGATACACATACATTTTTTTCTGATTACGCCTCTGTGAAGCGCAGTGGGACTTATTTCTACATTAAAGACTCTATATAAATGCAAGTTGTTGTGAGACTGTCATGTGTCAGGTACTTGTCATGTGGAGTCAGGTCTGATGTCACTGACCGAGTAGCCGACAGCATTTCAGCAGCAACGAAATCCCTCGCCAACTGGAGACAGTGACTCACTTCCAGTTCCAGCCTGGGGCTTGAAACGGCCCCTCCCTCCGCAGCCCCAAATCTCCTCTAATTATAGAGAGCTGCCGTGTTTGTGCAATTTATAGCCACGCACGACTGCCTATAGAAGCAGCTGTTTACATTCGTACCATGAGAGACAGGCAAGGGAGCGTGTCTGGAAAATGAGCCAGAAATTTTTTTAAAATTGGTCTCGGGATGTGGGTGTCGCTGGCAAGGGCCACGATTATTGCCCATCCCTAGTTGCCCGCAATAGGTGGTCTGGGCTACTTATAGAGGGCATTTAGAAGCAATCACATGGAGGAGAGGGAGAGACTGTGTCAGGGGCGAGTGGAGAAAGTCGGGGGGGGGGGGATAGAAAGTGAGAGGGAGCGAGAAAGAGAGAGGGAGAGAATGAGGTGGGGAGAGTGACAAGGAGAAAGAAAGAGCAAGAGGCGAAGAGAGCGAGGAGGGGGAGAGAGAGCGAGGAGGGGGAGAGAGAGCGAGGAGGGGGAGAGAGAGCGAGGAGGGGGAGAGAGAGCGAGGAGGGGGAGAGAGAGCGAGGAGGGGGAGAGAGAGCGAGGAGGGGGAGAGAGAGCGAGGAGGGGGAGAGAGAGCGAGGAGGGGAGAGAGAGCGAGGAGGGGAGAGAGTGACAGACAGAAAAAGAGTGAAGGAGAAGAAAGATAGTGATGGTTAAGGACAAGAATGAATGGGGAGAGAGTGAAAGGGAGAAAAAATGTGAGGGAACACTGAAGGAGAGAGTGTGATGGGAGAGAAAGAAAGGGATTGAGGGAGAGAGGGAAAGCAAGGGAGGGAGGGAGGAAGAAAGTTTGACAGGAGAGAGAGGTGAGAGAAAAAACTGAAGGAGGGAAGGAACGTCTGTTGGGAGAGAGGAGGGGAGAGTGAAGGAAGTTTTAAGAGAGGGAGGGAAAGAGAGAGTGAAAGGGGGAGAGAGGAAGAGGGTAATTACAAAGAGGAACGAGTTGGGTGGTAGACAGTTACTAAGGTTCAGTTCCAAAATTGAATGCCAGAATAGGCTCAAGATGCTGAATGGCCTACTCCTGTTCCTATGACTAGGAGATGGGAGCGAGGTAGGGGAGGTGGGAGTGAGGTAGGGGAGGTGGGAGCGAGGTAGGGGAGGTGGGAGCGAGGTAGGGGAGGTGGGAGCGAGGTAGGGGAGGTGGGAGCGAGGAAGGGGAGGTGGGAGCGAGGATGGGGAGGTGGGAGCGAGGAAGGGGAGGTGGGAGCGAGGAAGGGGAGGTGGGAGCGAGGTAGGGGAGGTGGGAGCGAGGTAGAGGAGTTGGGCGTGAGATGGAGGTGGGAGCGGGATAGAGGAGGTGGGAGCGAGGTAGAGGAAATGGGAGCGGGATAGAGGAGGTGGGAGCGAGGTAGACGAGGTGGGAGCGAGGTAGACGAGGTGGGAGCGAGGTAGACGAGGTGGGAGCGAGGTAGACGAGGTGGGAGCGAGGTAGACGAGGTGGGAGCGAGGTAGACGAGGTGGGAGCGAGATAGAGGAGGTGGGAGCGAGGTAGAGGAGGTGGGAGCGAGGTAGAGGAGTTGGGAGCGAGATAGAGGAGGTGGGAGCGAGATAGAGGAGTTGGGCGTGAGATGGAGGTGGGAGCGAGGTAGAGGAGGTGGGAGCGGGATAGAGGAGGTGGGAGCGGGATAGAGGAGGTGGGAGCGAGGTAGGGGAGGTGGGAGCGAGGTAGGGGAGGTGGGAGCGAGGTAGGGGAGGTGGGAGCGAGGTAGGGGAGGTGGGAGCAAGGTAGAGGAGTTGGGCGTGAGATGGAGGTGGGAGCGGGATAGAGGAGGTGGGAGCGAGGTAGAGGAAATGGGAGCGCGGTAGACGAGGTGGGAGCGAGGTAGACGAGGTGGGAGCGAGGTAGACGAGGTGGGAGCGAGGTAGAGGAGGTGGGAGCGAGGTAGAGGAGGTGGGAGCGAGATAGAGGAGGTGGGAGCGAGATAGAGGAGGTGGGAGCGAGATAGAGGAGGTGGGAGTGAGTGAGAAAGCAAGATAGAGTGAAAGAGTGAGAGTGTGTGCAAGCGGAAGTGTGAGTCATGAAACTAATAAATAAGAAAGCTGTGAGTTCAGCTCAATGCGTCACTCTTGCAAAACTCACCATTCATCTTCCCCACAAAGTTCCCACACATACCAACAACCCCCCCCCCCCTCACCACATTCAGCCTGATTCACATCTTGATCTGAATCTTTTGTGCAGAAGCTTTCTCTAATGATCGCTCCACCTCAGAACCTGCCATTCTACATGTGTGGTATAGTTTGGCTTCTATCGGGGCCATGGAGAGTGACAATAAAAATATAGCAGTGGGTGAATGCACTGCCCAGTGTGGTACTGAACTGCAACAGTGAGATAGCTGAAACACATGCATTTCTATCGCCCCTTTCACGACCTCAGGACGTCCCAAAGCACTTTACAGTCAGTGTAGTACTTTTGAAGTGTAGTCTCTGTTGTAATGTAGGAAACACGGCAGCCAATTTTCACACAGCAAGATCCCACAAACAGCAATGTGTTGATGACCAGATAATCTGTTTTAGTGATGTTGGTTGAGGGATAAATATTGGCCCAGGACACCGGGGAGAACTCCCCCTGCTCTTCTTCGAAATAGTGGCTGTGGGATGTTTTACATCCAGCTGAGAGGGGCAGACGGGGCCTCGGTTTAACGTCTCATCCGAAAGACGCCACATCCAACCGTGCAGTGCTCCCTCAATACTGACCCTCCGACAGTGCAGCACTTCCTCAGTACTGACCCTCTGACAGTGCAGCGCTCCCTCAGTACTGACCCCCCGACGGTGCAGCGCTCCCTCAGTACTGACCCTCCGACAGTGCGGCGCTCCCTCAGTACTGACCCTCCGACAGTGCGGCGCTCCCTCAATACTGACCCTCCGACAGTGCAGCACTTCCTCAGTACTGACCCTCTGACAGTGCAGCGCTCCCTCAGTACTGACCCCCCGACGGTGCAGCGCTCCCTCAGTACTGACCCTCCGACAGTGCGGCGCTCCCTCAGTACTGACCCTCCGACAGTGCGGCGCTCCCTCAGTACTGACCCTCCGACAGTGCAGCGCTCCCTCAGTACTGAACCTCCGACCGTGTGGCGCTCCCTCAGTACTGACCCTCCGACAGTGCAGCACTCCCTCACTACTGACCCTCTGACAGTGCAGCGCTCCCTCAGCTGCTCCCTCAGTACTGACCCTCCGACAGCGCAGCGCTCCCTCAGTACTGACCCTCCGACAGTGCAGCGCTCCCTCAGTACTGACCCTCTGACAGTGCAGCACTCCCTCAGCTGCTCCCTCAGTACTGACCCTCCAACACTGCAGCACTCCCTCAGAACTGACCCTCCAACACTGCAGCACTCCCTCAGAACTGCATGCGAGTGTCAGCCTGTTTTATGGGCTCACATCTCTGGAATGGGACTGAAACCCACAACCTTCTGACTCAGAGGCGAGGTCGCTACCCACTGAGTCACAGCTGGCACCAGTAATTGATCCCAGATAGGGCAGCAGTGGATCTCAGTGCTTTCTGGGCTAGGTGTGGGAAAGAATCAGTCAGAGTTCTTGCTCCAGATCACTACTCAGTGAGACAGGGACAGGGTGTCAATTGGGGATAGGATCATCTTGCCAACCCTCATTCATGGAGAATGGCCACTGGAATGAGGTGGCTGGCGGGGGGCGGGTGGAGGGCAGCAGATCCGGACCTGAATCCTAGTAACTCATGCAAGGTGGGGGAAATCAAAACCCCAGTGTTTCGTCCAACTCTCTCGCTGTGAGTTCTGTTTCAGTTTTTAAAAAAATCACAACAGTGTCTCCCGATCTGGGAGGCAACACATCCACTTCCCGCCCCAGTGCAGTCAAACTTTGGTGTTTGTTTCAAAACTTTTTAACAACTGTCGCACCATATATAAACTTTGCTGAAACAATAAATAAGGTCAAAAGTTTTTTTGATTTAAATAAAAATATTTCTGGAGACTTACGAGCTTCGGCGAAGTTGGAAGAAGTGAAGAGGAAGAGTTGAGCGAGGAAGAGCCGCCCCCACATCATGTCCTTCTCTGGGGTTCCTTCTGTCTCCGTCCTGTGATCAACACTGGTTGTATCTCAGACCCGACCCGGGCTATATATCTACGTCGTGCGGGCGGAGGCAGATGTCTTCTGTCTATCTGACTGTGGCTTGTGTCTTTTGTGACAGTTTCTGGAACTCCTCCCAACTTGTAAACACAGAGGCAAAACTAAAACCCTTTCATTTCCCAATTAAAATCTTTCATTTCCCAATTCGCTCTGGATTTCTAAAGCGTTAATCCCACCACACCTCAGACCCACAATACGCCCCAAAGAACTCAGCCAGGGTATTAATACTCCATTTGACACAACAACAGGATATTTCCATCCCAGGTCTCGCTGGAGAGCTGCAAGTGGCTTTTGTACTATGATTCCAAGGGAAATCCTCTTGCCAAGTGGCCATTAGTCACGTGTGAGCCTAGTCAATGAATGTTAAAGGGCAATTCAACCATGGAAAGCATCACAGCCAAGTCCCTCCCTGTTCTTGCCCAAACAGCCACAAATATTTAAGGGGAAGCTAGATAAGTAAAGAAAGACTTGCATTTATACAGCACCTTTCATGACCTCAGGACGTCCCAAAGCACTTTACTGCCAGCGAAGTACTTTTTGAAGTGCAGTCACTGTTGTAATGTAGGAAACGCGGCAGCCGATTTGCACACAGCAAGATCCCACAAACAGCAATGTGATAATAATGACCAGATCATCTGTTGTGTGATGTTGGTTGAGGGATAAATATTGGCCCCAGACACCAGGGAGAACTCCCCTGCTCTTCTCCAAAATAGTGGCCACGCGATCTTTTACAACCGCCTGAGAGGGCAAACGGGGCCTCGGTTTAACGTCTCATCTGAAAGATGGGCACCTCCGACAGTACAGCACTCCCTCAGAACTAATCGCACCTCTAGCCAAGCTGTTCCAGCACAGCTACAACACTGGCATCTACCTGACAATGTGGAAAATTGTCCAGGTATGTCCTGTCCACAAAACGCAGGACAAATCCAACCCGGCCAATTACCGCCCCATCAGCCTACTCTCAATCATCAGCAAAGTGATGGAAAGAGTCATCGACAGTGCTGTCAAGCGGCACTTACTCACCAATAACCTGCTCACCGATGCTCAGTTTGGGTTCCGCCAGGACCACTCAGCTCCAGACCTCATTACAGCCTTGGTCCAAACATGGACAAAAGAGCTGAATTCCAGTGGTGAGGTGAGAGTGACTGCCCTTGACACCAAGGCAGTATTTGACCAAGTGTGGCACCAAGGAGCCCTAGTAAAATTGAGGTCAATGGGGATCAGGGGGAAAACTCAACAGTGCTGGAGTCATACCTGATTGTGGTTGTAGGAGGCCAATCATCTCTGCAGGAGTTCCTCAGGGCAGTGTCCTAGGCCCAACCATCTTCAGCTGCTTCATCAATGACCTTCCCTCCATCATAAGATCAGAAGTGGGGATGTTCACTGATGATTGCAATGTTCAGTTCCATTCGCAATTCCTCAGATAATGAAGCAGTCTGTGCCCGCATGCTGCAAGACCTAGACAACATCCAGGCTTGGGCTGATAAGTGGAAAGTAACATTCACGCCAGACAAGTGCCAGGCAATGACCATCTCCAACAAGAGAGAGTCTAACCACTTCCCCTGGACATTCAACAGCATTACCATCGCCGAATCCCCCACCATCAACATCCTGGGGGTCACCATTGACCAGAAACTTAACTGGAACAGCCATATAAATACTGTGGCTACAAGAGCAGGTCAGAGGCTGGGTATTCTGCAGCGAGTGACTCACCTCCTGACTCCCCAAAGCCTTTCCACCATCTACAAGGCACAAGTCAGGCGTGTGATGGAATACTCTCCACTTGCCTGGATGAGTGCAGCTCCAACAACACTCAAGAAGCTCGACACCATCCAGGACAAAGCAGCCCGCTTGATTGGCACCCCATCCACCACCCTAAACATTCACTCCCTTCATCACCAGTGCACTGTGGCTGCAGTGTGTACCATCCACAGGATGCACTGCAGCAACTCGCCAAGGCTTCTTTGACAGCACCTCCCAAACCCGCGACCTCTACCACCTAGAAGGACAAGAGCAGTAGGCACATGGGAACAACACCACCTGTATGTTCCCCTCCAAGTCACACACCATCCCGACTTGGAAATATATCGCCATTCCTTCATCGTCACTGGGTCAAAATCCTGGAACTCCCTTCCTAACAGCACTGTGGGAGAACCGTCACCACACGGACTGCAGTGGTTCAAGAAGGCGGCTCATCACCACCTTCTCAAGGGGCAATTAGGGACGGGCAATAAATGCCGGCCTCGCCAGCAACACCCACATCCCCAGAATGAATAAAAGCACAGATCAGGAATCATCTGATTGGCACCTTCTGGTTGATATGACTCGATCACGTGATACAATTACCCCTGAAGCCACCAGTTAGTAAAATGGTGAGACAAAAAGCAGAGTAAGCGAGTGATTAATAGATTGTGAATGCTTCACTTCATGGGTCAATGGTGATGGTAGATGTTTGTTCAGTAAATGTCCAGGTGTGAAGTACATTTACCTGTATTGTGTGTAAGATGTCTCCTACGACAGTTAGTGCTGGTGGTCAAAACAGTGTTGTCATAGTCACTTCTGTGGTTAGTCAGCAATTTTTATTGGACAACACTGATTTATAACCTCAGCTTGGCGGCCTCTTTGGAGCCAAGATTGATAATTTAGCCTTTAATTAAGTGCTATTTTGTAGCACGTTCCATGCATTCCCACAAGTAGAAAATAGATAAATCGCCAGGCCCGGATGAAATGTATTCCAGGCTGTTAAAAGAAGGGAGGAAATAGCGGAGGATCTGACCATCATTTTCCAATCCTCCCTGGTTACAGGCGTGGTGCCGGAGGATTGGAGGACTGCTAATGTTGTGCCATTGTTTAAAAAGGTAGAAAGGGATAGACCGAGTAATTACAGGCCAGTCAGTCTAACCTCGGTGGTGGGCAAATTATTGGAATCAATTCTGAGGGACAGGATAAACCGTCACTTAGAAAGGCACACAAAGGGTGGTAGAAGTTTGGAACTCTCTTCCGCAAACGGCAATTGATACTAGCTCAATTGCTAAATTTAAATCTGAGCTAGATAGCTTTTTGGCAACCAAAGGTATTAAGGGATATGGGCCTAAGGCAGGTATATGGAGTTAGATCACAGATCAGCCATGATCTTATCTAATGGCGGAGCAGGCATGAGGGGCTGAATGGCCTACTCCTGTTCCTATGTAATCAAGGACTGTCAGCATGGATTCGTTAAGGGAAGGTCGTGTCTGACTAACTTGATTGAATTTTTTGAGGAGGTAACAAGGAGGGTCGATGAGGGTAGTGCGTTTGTTGCAGTCCACATGGATTTTAGCAAGGCTTTTGACAAGGTCCCACAAAGTACATGCCCATGGGATCCAAGGGAGAGTGGCAAATTGGATCCAAAATTGGCTCAGTGGCAGGAAGCAAAGGGTAATGGTCGACGGGTGATTTTGCGACTCGAAGGCCGTTTCCAGTGGGGTTCCACAGGGCTCAGTACTAGGTCCCTTGCTTTTTGTGGTATATATTAATGATTTGGACCTAAATATAGAGGACATGATTAAAAAGTTTGCAGCTGATACAAAAATTGTCCGTGTGGTTGATAGTGAGGAGGAAAGCTGTGGACTGCAGGAAGATATCAATGGACTGGTCAGGTGGGCAGAAAAGTGGCAAAATGGAATTCAATCCGGAGAAGTGTGAGGTAATGCATTTGGGAGGGCAAACAAGGCAAGGGAGTACACAATAAATGGGAGGATACTGAGAGGTGTAGAGAAAGTGAGGGACCTTGGAGTGCATGTCCACAGATCCCTGAAGGTAGCAGGACAGGTAGATAAGGTGGTTAAAAAGGCATACGGGATACTTTACTTTATTAGCCGAGACATAGAATATAAGAGCAGGGAGGTTATGCAGGAACTTTATAAAACACTGGTTAGGCCACAGCTTGAGTACTGCGTACAGTTCTGGTCACCACATTACAGGAAGGATGTGATTGCACTAGAGAGGGTACAGAGGAGATTTACGAGGATGTTGCCAGGACTGGAGAATTTTAGCTATGAGGAAAGATTGGATAGGCTGGGGTTCTTCTCTTTGGAACAGAAGAGGCTGAGGGGAGATTTAATTGAGGTATATAAAATTATTAGGGGCCTAGATAGTGTGGATAGGGAGGACCTATTTCCCTTAGTAGAGAGGTCAATAACCAGGGGGCATAGATTTAAAGTAATTGGTAGAAGGATTAGAGGGGAGCTGAGGAGAATTTTTTTCCCCCAGAGGGTGGTGGGGGTCTGGAACTCTCTGCCTGAGAGGGTGGTAGAGGCAGAAACCCTCAACTCATTTAAAAAGTACCTGGATGTGCACCTGAAGTGCTGTAACCTACAGGGCTACGGACCAAGTGCTGGAAAGTGGGATTAGGCTGGGAGGCTCATTTTCGGCCGGTGCGCACACGATGGGCCGAATGGCCTCCTTCTGTGGCGTAAATTTTCTACGATTCTATGTTTCTAACTGCGTTGAGACTGCCCCAAACTTATTTCACATGTAGGATGTTTACAGATGGCTAAGAGAGGCTATCAGCTCAGCAGTCTGGGCTGGATTTGAAATTACAGGCCTGTGTTGTAAACGACTGCCACCCACCCAGATTGATGGTTAAAGTGTCAAACAGGTTTCTATCAAGAACATCCTTTATAAGTTGACTCCCCGATCGGGGAAAAGCCTTGCTCTACAGTTGCTAGGACATGGTGATGTATTACATTATTAGTAAATATTTAGTCAAGAATAGTTGAGAAGATGCCAGAAAAATCTTTCGAAACGTCGAATTTTATCTTTGGCGTTCTAGGCTTAATCCACAACATGTTTGTTAATTTAATGGCTTTCCGCAGGGTAACATCAGTGAAAATTAAACACTGCAACTGTCTCAGGGTTAGGGAGGGGAGAGTAAGCCTGGGTACCCTGGTGTATCAGCTGTCACTCAGTGGGTCCCACTCTCGCCTCTGAGTCTGAAGGTCGCGGGTTCGAGCCCCACTCCAAAGACTCGAGCACAAAATCCAGGCAGACACTCCCAGTGCCGGAGGTGCCGCCTTTTGGATGAGACGTTAAACCGAGGCCCCGTCTGCCCTCTCAGGCGGATGTAAAAGATCCCACGGACACTATTTCAAAGAAGAGCAGGGGGAGTTCTCCCCGGTGTCCTGGGCCGATATTTATCCCTCAACCAACATCACCAGAACAGATTATCTGATCATTATCACGTTGCTGTTTGTGGGATCTTGCTGTGTGCAAATTGGCTGCTGCATCGCCTACGTTACAACATATTTCCTACTACATGTCATTGGCTGTAATGTGCTTTGGGACATCCTGAGGTTGTGAAAGGCGAAATAGAAATGCAAGATTTTCCTTCTTTTTTTTACTGTGGGTTGAAATCTATCCAATGAAAAAAAAAGCAAAAATAATGAGGAACATTTTTATTCAATGGATAAACTGACCAAAACTGAAAGATTTATTTTTAAAAATGACTCCAAAAATGCATCATCTCCTCCAGTGAATTCACAACGAGACTCAGTACTTCAAAGGTCATCAAAACAAAAGAAAGATGATGAGTGGAATGGATAAATGTGCTGATACTGGCACTCTGCACATTCCAGGAATCAGGATTCACACTGACTACTCATTCTCTCAATCACTGACCATTTACAAAAGCTGGGAGCCATCGTATCAACTTGGGTTATAATAAAACCAAAAGGTTAAAACTTATCTACAACAAACTACCTCAGGAGGACTGTCCTGTAGGCACTGGAGAAGGTGCAAAAAAGTTTTACAAGGATAATACCAGAACTGAGAGATTATATCTATTAGGAAAGACTGAACAGGCTGGGACTCTTTTCTCTAGAAAAGAGAAGGCTGAGGGGTGACGTGATAGAGGTCTTTAAAATTATGAAGGGGTTCGATAGGGTAGACGTAGAGAAGATGTTTCCACTTGTGGAGAGACCAAAACTAGGAGGCCATAAATATAAGAAAGTCACTAATAAATCCACCGGGAAATTCAGGAGAAACTTCATTACCCAGAGAGTGGTGAGAAAGTGGAACTCGCTACCACAAGGAGTGGTTGAGGTGAATAGTGTAGATGCATTTAAGGGGAAGCTAGATAAACACATGAGGGAGAAAGGAATAGAAGGATATGCTGATAGAGTTAGGTGATGTAGGGTGGGAGGAGGCTCCTGTGGAGCATTAACACCGGCATAGACCAGTTGGACCGAATGGCCTGTTTCTGTTGCTGTAAAACTCGATGCAATTCAATGTAATGGCTCCACTCTTACCCGTACCAGTGCAGTCAGCCAATCTCATCCAAAGGCCTCTCTGCCCATCCCACCTATGGCTCCATCCTTGGCCCCTTCCTGTTCCTTGTCCACATGCAGCCCCTTGTGGGCTTTATCAGCCAGCACAGGGTCAGCTTCCACATACGTGCTGATGACACCCTGATTTATTCCTTCGCCATCTCTCTGGAGTCCATGACTGTCACCGTTCAAGTTGGGGATGGCACAGAATTTTCTCCAGCTGAACACTGGCAAGACTGAAGCCACCTAGATCATCTCACGCAAGAAAGTGCGCACTTCAAGCAGCAATTCCATCCCAGTGACCCAGTCAGGCCAAACCTGAGCTGAGCTGCAAATTCATCACCAAGACATGCTACCTTCACATTCACCAAAAGGGAAAGGGAGAAAGCTTATCATGTCAGCCCCTCCCAGCCCCACGATCTCCACCACCGAGAAGGACAAGAGCAGCAAGATCACTGCAACAGCATCACCCCCCCCCCAGTCTTGCACCTTCCTGACTTGGACCTGTATTTTACCATTCCTTCGACGCTGGGCCAGAATGCTGGATTTCCCTACCTAACACCATTGTGAAAACACCATCACCACAGGGACTGAGGCAGTTGAAGGCGGCCCACCACCACCTTCGCAGGGCAACCTGGCACAGCGACACCCACATCCCGAGAACGAATAAACCGTTATCCCGTGATCCCTGTTGGAAAGTGCGTGTGTATGGACGTCCGGTTAGGACAGGATTGGGCTCAACTGTGATGCCCCTCACAGTCCAGCCTTACACTTGAATAGTGTTGAGCTGAGCTACTGACTGGCAGCGCGGGTGAAGGTGGGGGGAAGGGACAAAAAAATACTTGTCGAGGACATAGATTTTTTTCCAAATTATACATCCCATTAGAAGTTGACTTCAACTACAGATCAACACAAACCCAACCTCAGGGAGGGATCAGCTGGTTTCCTGGGTTGATTTAGTCAGGTTCTGACCATTACACATTATAACAACCATTTCTTTTCCTCCAGTTCCCCAGAGAATTACCCTTTACTATCTCAATTTTTTTTATTTTCTCTCTCTCGATAAGTGTCAGCCATCGCTCAGTGGTCAGCACTCTCACCTCTAAGTCAGAAGGTCGTGGGCTCAAGCCCCACTCCGGAAACTTGAGCCCATAACACAGTGCGGCGCTCCCTCGGTACTGCCCCCTCCGACAGCGGGGGCGCTCCCTCGGTACTGCCCCCTCCGACAGCGCGGCGCTCCCTCGGTACTGCCCCCTCCGACAGCGCGGCGCTCCCTCGGTACTGCCCCCTCCGACAGCGCGGCGCTCCCTCGGTACTGCCCCCTCCGACAGCGCGGCGCTCCCTCGGTACTGCCCCCTCCGACAGCGCGGCGCTCCCTCGGTACTGCCCCCTCCGACAGCGCGGCGCTCCCTCGGTACTGACCCTCCGACAGTGCGGCGCTCCCTCGGTACTGCACCAGGAGTGTCAGCCTGGTTTATGTGCTCAAGTCTCTGGAGTGCAACATGAGCCACAGCTGAGCAGGGACTTTGGGCTGGAGGTGAATTATGTCAGCCAGTGAATGTCGTTAAGTAGGCAAGTCTTGTGTCCGACTCATTGTCGTTTGGTGCAGAACGGCAGTAGTGTGCAAACGGTAATAAGTATGGGACGGAGTGATATCCTGCAAATTTCTATACTTTTACCAGCTTCTGAACAGATTAGAGTGATAACAAATTACTTGTTCTGTCAGTGAGCTGAATAACCAGTTAATCTGTATTTTCTTTAATGGTGTTGATTGAGGGAGGAATGTTGGTCAGGACACTCCTTTGAATAGTGCTGTGTGATCTTTAACACCCATCTGAAAAGGTAGGCTGACATGTCATTCGAAACACCAGGTTACCCTGAATGGAGCTGGTACATCCCCTTTAACCATCCACGGTACTTTACACATAAGAGAGTCATGGCCGATCTGTACTTCAACTCCATTTACCCACCTATGCTCCATATCCCTTGATAGCCTTACCCAACAGAAATCTATCCATTTCAGTCTTGGCAGCTCCAATTGTTCCTCAGTATCCACAGCCTTTGTGGCCGGGGCGGGCGGGCAGAGAGGAAGGAGGAGGGAGAGAAAGAGTTTGCACAATTAGTCCCAGCCCATGCTTGCAAAAGAAGCAAAATGCATTGGGTGCTAGGATACTAACACAGCCTGGGGGCCTCTCACTGGTCAGGCTTGAAACAAAATTCAATAAGGTAATCAGAAAAACAACATACGCAATGTTGAATAAGTACGACTCTGTATCACTCCCAAAAACCTGCTTGTAAGCAGTACGCAGCCAGTGAGATTAAGTAAAGTTTCTGAGATATACAGGGTGACGAGTGGTAACAGAGGCTTTGTGCTTTTGCCAATTTTCTCAATAACAACAAACTTGCATTTGTACAGAGCCTTTAATGTAGAAAAAAATTCCAAAACGCTTCACAGGAGCGATCATCCAACAAAAATTGACACTGAGCAAAGGAGATATTAGGACAGGTTACCAAATGCTTGATCAAAGAGGTAGGTTTTAAGCAGCATCTTAAAAGGAGAGAGGTAGAGGTGAAGCAGCTTGGGGAGGAAATTCCAGAGTTTAGGCAGCTGAAGGCACGGCTGCCAATGGTGGAGCGAAGGAAGTGGGGGATGCGTAAGAGACAAGAGTTGGAGACTCTCACTGGGGTCTAGGTTCCACAGGCACCCTCTAGTACCTCATCTATTCATCACAGGTGAACCGAGCTGCTGTTTGTCGACCGGCTGTTCAACTGCAGGGGCACAGCTGCTAACCCAGGGTGTCCTCACTTCATGTTCCCTAAACCTTTATCAGGAGGCTGTCCCTTGGATGCCGAATTCTGGCTATTCCCCCGCCCCAACATCAGTTGCAACATCCCTATTGTTCTGGCTGGAATTAGCTAACTTGAACACAGATTTGGCCCTTCCCAATCTGCTTTGATCAGTGCTACACTGGGTGCTGCCATTATACAGGCGTCAGAAGCAGGAACACTTGCTCCCCCTCGACAAGGGGTTTTTCACATTTTGCTCCCCTTACTCTTCTTTCATCCCTTGCACCACATGGCACACAAGAGAAGCTTCACAGCAAGAGAGAGAGAGACACACACACACAGGGGAGAAATGAATAGAGACAGGCAGACAGAGACAGACATAGACGTAGATTCCAGTAACCGTCTTTCCCAATAACAGGAGTTGGATCAGTTGGATCAACAAGCTGGTTGCAAAAGTTTGTAAATGAAGGTGGAGTTGTGAAAGAGAGCAATCTGTTCTAATCAGACACAGACCAGGACAAGAAAGAAATTAATACACTTCAATTTCTCTATGCAATAAATTACAGGGCAACAGCTCTTCCTGCTGGCTGCTAGTCTCCTCTGGTAATCATTCCCTGAAGTCACGCCGCAGCAGCTGATCCAGGATAGACTTCAATTCCAATGAAGAAATTAATCATGCAGGAAGGGGGGGCGAGAATGAGGGAGAAAGAGAGAAGGGGAGAGAGATGGGAGAAAGGAATAGAGAGGGGAGAGTGAAGACACTGTACCCCAGTGTGAAACAACACCTTCAAGAGAGGAGGGAGGAAAATTGGAAAAATAATGAGCTGCTTTACTCAGGGAAGATTCAAAGAATTTTTCCTCATACTGTCCACATCCAATCCCATTGAAGGTTCAAACAGCCAAATATTGTGACTGCTCTCAATGCTTAAAAATTAAATCATCCCATTGATTTGAATACTGAGAAATTCAGAACAATGCAATTGGTAACTGAGTTACACCACCATTCTTTTGGGTTTAAATGATGGAATGGGTGCCGACCGGAAAGTTGCAAAATGACAGCTGAATCTAGGTCCACATTGGCACAAATCCCAGGAACAACAGCTGCCTGATGTTGGAAATGGAAATATGCCGCTAGGTGAGAGTGCTCTACTGAAAATAGGATTAGGGCACACTGTAGGGGGGGATTTTACTATCTAACCTGTGCTGTACCTGCCCTGGGAGTGTTTGATGGGACAGTGTAGAGGGAGCTTTACTCTGTATCTAACCCGTGCTGTACCTGCCCTGGGAGTGTTTGATGGGATAGTGTAGAGGGAGCTTTACTCTGTATCTAACCCCGTGCTGTACCTGCCCTGGGAGTGTTTGATGCAGAAACAGTGTGCCTGAAAGCGACTAACACAGAGATGTCTTGAGTAGAAAGATTCATGAAAAGGTGAGAGTGTTAGTCTTGCCTCCACTTAAATAACAATTGAAATCTGTCTCCCTCCATGAAGTAATGATGTGGAGATGCCGGTGATGGACTGGGGTTGACAATTGTAAACAATTTGACAATTGTAAACAATTTTAATCCATGAAGTAAGGAAAGGTGATTGGAAGAGCGGAGGGAAAGGAAAATAAACAATCAACTCCCTGTTTTAACAAATACTTGTGAAAATTTTAATGCATTTTTGTTACATTCACTCTCACATTCAACACAGAAATCAAACTGTAGAAATCTTTTAAATCTCTGCGACTACAATTTCAATATATAAATAAATTCTAAATAAAAATTACAATTTCTTTTCTTTGAAAGGTGAGAAGAAAACAGCTTCTTTAAAGAATAAACTTTTGACAAATTCCAAAATCTTATAGTACAATATACGAGCATTGTGCATGCACCTTGCAGACACGCCCCCTGCCCGAACCCCCTTACACATCCGAGGGAGGACTGAGCATTGATTCCAGACAGTGGTAATTAATTTCACTCATTCTCCCGCCCAGACTCCTGTAGTTTTACAGTACCCAGGCACCAGGCACCCTGTGAGACCAGGAACGTCAGCAGGATGTCTAATCTGTCCTCACGTGCACTTTCCAGTATGGGCCACTGGATAGCAATCAGGACCTTATTTATTCCCCCCCTACCCACCCCGTCCACTAACCCAGGGGTGCTAAGGCCGATGGTATCACACCCACACCTGCACACTGGTACCTCAGCCGAGATGGGTTCACAGCACACAGTCCAGGGATCAATCCTTGCCCTGCTGGTCTATGGGGCCCTGTACCACACTAGGCCAACAGGGGGAGTGGACACTTCAGTCTCCATAATCATCAAATCCTGTCTCAACATCGCCCAAACACAGGCCTGGGACCATACAAAACTGCAGCCAATCAGACATTTCCTGCTGCCACGAGAGCAGGGATTCAGATTGGGTGCCAACCTGGATGCGCTCCACTCCCAGGTACTGTAGGACCCTGCCGAGATTAGCAATTGCAAATGCTGATTATTGGATCAATTAATCAATACAGTCAACTATCTCCAGGTATTACACAAACATTGGGTGATAACCTCCTCCTGTAATAGAGAAACTACATTAATTACCCCCCACTGGACTTGGTGACCTGATAGAAACACATTCTGCTTAGAGTTCCCCCTTTTCCCCCTCTCAGTTTCCCACCGATTTTCACTGGCCTACCCTCACTAAGTGCTGATTGTTGTCGGAGCTCCACAGGCTCCAAATGCCTTCCACCGGCGAGCCCAGACATTGGGTGGCAACCGGCTATTCAACTGGGCGGGGCATCACGGCTACGTTCGATCCTGTCCTCACCTGGAAAACACACACACACACACACACACACACAGACACTATTTCCATCAGTGCTCACAGAAGCTCCGATCCTCGCCAGCTCAAGGGAACTGAGGCCAACTGAGGTGCCCCAACTGGCTGAGATCAGAATAGACTGGCAATCAGGCCTCTCCTGGTCTGTACTGCTGAGACACTCATCGAATAGCCTGTATATTAAATATCATCCACAACACGTCCCTTACTGGAACAAGCACTCCAAATGGTTCCTCCTCACAGAGGAACCCGCTGGATAGATTATAGACAAGGTCGAAGATTCTAGTTTGACGCACGCTCGACATTACCTCAGGCCACCGGGCCCCCAGCTCATACACATTACAGGTGAAGATCCCAGAGACATGACCAACAGTTCAGTGTGTATTTCCCAACACCAGGCTCTCTGCTGCTAAATGGAACCTGAAGCCCATACCTCTCCTGTCCTACAGTCGGTGACGTTTGCTGGTCCTGCAGGTCCTGACCATCCTCCAGGACCAGGGCGTGTCGGCAGGGTATTCAACTGTGGAAGGCATCACAGCAGAGCCCCATCCTGTCCGCACCTGATATGCTGCGTACACAAAAGTTTCCAGCGAGAGTCACTGCAGTGACCCTGGTTGACTTCTCTCTCCCCATCCCATTTGTAGTTGCCAGACTACCACCATCCCAGCTGGGATGAGCTAACTCGGCACAGACCAGGGCTCAAACCTGGGACCTTATTGATCTGTACTGCTCAGTACCGCACCACATGGTGCGATTAACCATCGGGGGGGGCGGAGCTCTCATGGACCCCATTGTAAATTCAAATGATTCACAAATATATAAAAGTAATAATCAGTTGTGAGGCACAGCCACACAGTAGGGAGCAGATAGGCCCAATTTAACCGTGTGCATTAGTTCCATCACAGCTGCAAATTCTCTCAGCCATTATCTGCTGTCAGATCTGGTCCCGTGTTGCGTGCAGCGGTTTTAAGTTCTGGTGATGTACAGTGTGGTGTATCCAGGACAGGGGGAATGGGGAGTGCAGACGTCACGAGTCACACCAGCGTGACAATCTCTGCCAATGTCCCCAGGTCACCAATGAAACATCACAACACCCAGCGAGAGTATCCCTCTCATTAACTCAGCAGTGTGCGAGGCAGAACAGGTCAAAAGCCTCTGGTCCCCTAACAACGCCCCCCGCCCCCCCCCCCCCCGCCCAACCCAGGGCTGAGCTTGTGCGCCGGAGGATGCGGCATAAAACCGCCACTGATCAAATTCGTCAGAAGGTTGTAGCCGGGACACAAAACTGGTCATCCTTGGATTTACCGTACTTCTCTGTGTCACAGCAGCAACTGTGATACCAGGTGTCCCAGCGGCTTGCTCTGGGTCCAGTCCACCAATAACTTGTTCAACTAGCTAACCTCATTAACCACCACCTCCCCCCCCGCCACTTCGTCTCATCTAATCCAGAGGAATAAACCCCAGATTTCACCGGCATATTTGGATTTAGCTGCCTCACGTCCTGCGCTTGCGATGGAAGCCTTATAAATGGCTCGAGGGGATAGTGACGAACATCTCCCCGCAGCTTGTCCTGAGGGAGACTTTAAACTCGGGGGTGTGGGGGAAGGAGAAAAAGGGGTGAAAGCTGTAAGGGGGGGGGGGGCAGGGCAAACACATGACTGGAAGCCCCAATATCACAGAGCGGATCCTCTTCCCGGGTACGGTCCAGCCCCATTCAAACAAAACCTCCTCTTAAAATGGGCAGAGCAGAGTGGTGGTGAGTCAATGCCACGTGCTCTCCTCAGGCACATTTATTAACAATTAAACTGTAAAGTAAACGGTCTAAAAAGTATAAATTATAAGATAATATCGACATTACCACATTACCTATTTCAACGTCGCCTCGGTGACTGTGTTGGGGGATGAGGGGGCGTCACTGCATTTACTCTGGGAAACGTTCCACAAACCACGGGCACAAAAGAAAATCTCTTTCCCCTGCGGCCAATTACTTAGTGTAGCGGAATACCCCAGTGTACCAAACCGCCTGCCTCCCTACACTGGGTGCATGGCTGCCCCTTACTGTCGCTCGGCGATATCTGCGAGCGGAGGGATATTCCGCAGGGGGAGGCAGTAACCGGAGCACTGGGGGTGGGGGCGCAGGATGCAGGGTACCGCGGGACGGTATCGATCAGGTTAGAATTTACATTCCTCCCTCCTAGGGCACAGTTTAGATATCGGCTGCCCTCCGTTCCCGTAACGAGTGCCCACTGTCGGCGTGCGATCCTGGACCATTAACCATGGTGGGGGCATCACAGCCAAGCCTGATCCTCTCTTCACCGGACAGCCACACACACCTGCATTTTCCAGCAGGGATCATCAGGGGAAACGCAGGCTGATTCTCCCCTCCCTTTCCCAGGGGCACGGAGGCCAACTGTAGTGACCCCAGGTGAGATCAGCTACATTAGCTATAGGCTGGTGATGGGACCTGGGCCCAGTACCTCACTGGGTATGTTATTCTGCCCACTGAAATTCCACTGCAGCAACCGATCTCTCTCCACGGACCTTTCAATTGGAAGTTCACCGAGAATTTGCAGAACTACAAAAGGGGAGACACTTATAATGAAACCGGAGGCCAGTTAGCCGTCTCTCAGGACCTGTGTGTCTCTGGCATTCAACATGCCAGGTCCTGCTTATAAATAAAATGTTTTTTTTAAAAAAAAAACAAACGTTGCTCACTTACTTCTCCAGACCGTTTTGCTTGGATTTAATGAATGCCATCCCGTGAGTCCGGAAATGTGTTTTTAACAGGGACTCGCTCTCGAACAGCTTCCCACACACATCACATATCACCCCGCCCTCCAATTTTATACCCTCAGTTTCTCCCTTGTGCTCCACTATCTTGGCCCCCTCAGACTCCTTCACTCCGTGCACGATGAAGAGGTGGCGGTTTAAGGAAGGGTGGGCAGTGAAGCACAGCCCACACTGGCGGCACTGGTGCGACGAGCTGCCTGTCCGGTGCTGAGGGATGTGCTTGTGGAAATCAGAGAAGCTGTTGGTGTTGTAACCGCACTTCATGCATCGGTACGGCGAGTTCCCGTTCACCTTTCGGCTCTTGGTGGTCTCCGAACCCCAGCGCTCCGTCCCGTCCCGGGAACCAGGCCGCTTGCGAATGGTTGTCTGTTGTGAGTGAGAGAGACGCAGGGAGCGACAGAGAGAGAGAGAGAGAGAGCGCGCGAGCGAGAGATAGATAGAGAGAGAGAGAGAGACAGACAGACGTAGGGAGCGTGAGATAGAGACACGCAGGTAGTGTGAGATCGAGAGAGACACGCAGGGAACAAGAGAGAGACACATGCAGGGAGCATGAGAGAGAGAGAGAGAGAGAGAGAGAGACAGAAGTAGGGAGCGTGAGATAGAGAGACGCAGGTAGTGTGAGATCGAGAGAGACACGCAGGGAACAAGAGAGAGACACATGCAGGGAGCATGAGAGAGAGAGAGAAAGAGAGACAGAAGTAGGGAGCGTGAGATCGAGAGAAAGAGAGAGAGAGAGACAGACACGCAGGGAACGAGAGAGAGACAGAAGTAGGGAGCGTGAGAGAGAGAGAGAGAGAGAGAGAGAGAAGTAGGGAGCATGAGAGAGAGAGAGAGAGAGACAAAGGGAGCGTGAAAGAGAATGAGAGAGACGCAGGAAGAGTTCGAAAGAGAGAAAAAGAAGATTTTAAAAAATTTTAAAGGAGATTTGCTCACAGTGTTGCTCCAGCACGTCTATTGCACTAAAACAGTTCCCCAGTGATGGGTCAGGACGATTAAAGACAGACTTACGGTCATACAGTAAGATGCTATTTGACTGTGGGGGCATCACAGTAGAGTCCAATTCAGTCCTCGCCCAACATGGATACACTCCATTTCTAGCAGGAGTCTCTCAATCTTGATCAGCAACAGAAACACTGGCTGATTTCCCCCTCCTTACCCCGGGCACGAACCCAAATGCTGCCTCAGCCCCGAGATCAGCTAACTCAGTACAGACCAGGGATTGAACCTGGCATCTCCTGGTTTGTAATGCAACCTACAGGCTGCTTTTACTGGGACGGGCACTGGAGGAGCTCTGTTCTGGAGATCTACAATGTACATCCAGTCTGGGTATCGGTACCTTAATGCTCACTCTCTCGAAGAGATTCTCCTGGTCCTGTGTGTGGTCTGCCATGTTAATTCCATGGATGACTTGTAAGTGCTTCTCCAGAGTCAGGCGACTGCTGAACGTCCGCTTGCCCTCGGTGCAGTGCCTGAAACACAGACAGGATATCACAACCCCGCACTTTGGGCGCGCAAACTATTACCTTTAATTTTTAAGAAATGTTTTACCCTCTCCAGCTGACTCCTGCCCTTTTTAAAATACTTGTTCTCAGGATGTAGCAAGGCCGGAATTTACTGCCCCGAGATGGTGGGCCTTCTTCATGAACCGCTCGTACGTTGCAGCGGATTTGATACAACCGAGCGGCTTGCCCACTTCAGAGGGCAGTTAAGAGTCAACCACGTTGGTGTGGCACTGGAGTCAAATATAGGGCCAGGCCAGGTAAGGACGGCGGGTTTCCGTCCCTAAAGGACATTAGTGAACCTGTTGGGTTTTTACGACAATCCGACAGCTTCACGGTCATTTTTACTGAGACCAGCTTTTTATACATTTTTTAAAACTGAATGCAAGTTTTCAAACTGCTATGGTGGGATTTGAACTCATGTTTGCAGGCCTCTGGGTTACTAGTCCAGTAACATAATCACTACGCTACCGTACCCGTATGCTGTGGGGGGCGCTCCCTCAGTACTGGCACTGGGAGTGTCGGCCTAGATTTTGTGCTCAAGTCTCTAGAGTGGGACGTGAACCCACGACCTTCTGACTCAGAGGCCAGACTGCTACCCACTGAGCCTCGGCTGTGTGCTCATGCTATATCCACCCATCGTTACAAAGCAGCGCATGGCTGCGAGGAATACCATGGGAGATTCACTTGTTTGTCAACAGGGAATTTTAATTAGAAGTAGTCAAGTTACCGGCAGTTGTAAACGCGTTTAATCCCCTCGTGGTTGACTCGCACGTGTCTTCGTAAACTGGGTGCGGAGCAAAATGACCTCTCGCAGAGTCGGCACGGGAATTTCTTCATTGCCTGTCAGCAACATCAAAGGTCAAATAAAGCTGAACATATCAGTTACTGTTCTGTGAGGCAGACTTCATACTGCACCCAATCATATCTCAGAAACATCCCAAAGTGCTGCATTTTCAATTAATCACTTTGAAGTGTAGCGACTGTTATGTCAGATCCCACACACAATAATGAGATAAAGTTCATCTATTTCTCTTGATGGTGTTGTTTGAGGGAACAGTTTTAGTCATAGGTAGTTTTACTCTGTATCTAACCCGTGCTGTACCTGCCCTGGAAGTGTTTGATGGGACAGTGTAGAGGGAGCTTTACTCTGTATCTAACCCGTGCTGTACCTGCCCTGGGAGTGTTTGATGGGACAGTGTAGAGGGAGCTTTACTCTGTATCTAACCCCGTGCTGTACCTGCCCTGGGAGTGTTTGATGCCAAAACTGGGTGCCTGAAGCATTGGTATTCTCCAATTTGAGCATTAAAAAAAATTCTCAAGGCTCAAAGCAAATGCAAGCAACTGGAGATACTTCAATCTATAACCTATCGCCATTGAGGTGAGCTACAGAGCTCCCCCCTGCTTTGTTTGTGATTTATGATGTTATCCCAACTCTCGATCACATTACTGTCTGTAGCCCTAACTCCGACCACTCCCGTGTCCCGTACACTGACCTTGCCATGGTCCTTCTTCATGTGCGTCACATACTCCTCCCGCTCGGGGAACCACATCTGGCACTGCCCGCACGTCCAGCCCGCATTCTTCAGCTTCAGTCTCATCTCTTTCCTCCGCTGGAGGCTGAGGACAGCCTTTGGGCTGGAGGACGATTCGTCTGTGGAGGATTCCGAGGAGTCCGGGCTCGACTTGGCCGCTGCTTTGACAGATGAGACTGTCCGACTTTGAATCACGTCCTCGCTTTTCAAGTTAGAATGGGTGCTCTGAGGGAAAGGAACCAGCATTTACTCTCGGTGCTTTGACAGAGATGCCTTACTCCGGTTCCCTCCCCTCCTGAAGGTGCTGGCACGTGCTAGGGTACAGGCTCCAGCCACCAGCCGCCCTCCAGTACCTCAGCTCGTCCTTCACATGTGCCTAGGCAAGTGTTGATGGGCTATTTGACCATGGTGGTGGTGGGGGGGGGGGCAACACAAACAGGCCGTATCCTGTCCTCACCCGACATCAAGCAGGGGGTCACCGGCCAGTGATCAGGAGCAAGAACACTGGCTGATTTCCCCCTCTCTCTAACCCAGGGGGGTCACTGGACAGTGATCAGGAGCAGGAACCCTGGCTGATTTCCTCTCTCTCTAACCCAGGGGTCACTGGACAGTGATCAGGAGCAGGAACCCTGGCTGATTTCCTCTCTCTCTAACCCAGGGGTCACTGGACAGTGATCAGGAGCAGGTACCCTGGCTGATTCCCCCTCTCTCTAACCCAGGGGTCACTGGACAGTGATCAGGAGCAGAAACCCTGGCTGATTTCCCCCTCTCTCTAACCCTGGAGTCACTGGGCAGTGATCAGGAGCCCTGGCTGACCTTTCCCCTCTCTTTACTCCGGGGCATTAACGCTGATTGTAGGCGTCCAGCCCTTTCCCTGATTGAAATCAGCTAACTCAACACAGACCAGGCACTAAACATGGGCTCTTCCTGATCTGTAGGATCTGTCGTTTTACCAGCAGTGGCTTTTCTCCCAACGCAACACCATGAAGCACGTCTGTACTTTCCTGAGATTCCAGGGTTGGGAGTGGGGGTTTATGGAAAAATTGCAGACAATCTTTGATTGTGTGGCATAGAGAGCGAGCTTGGGGCCCTCAGTCTGTGTTCCTTACATCTGCCTTAAATTAAAGGAAGAGTTTTATCTGAGGATGGAATATTGGCCAGCACACCAGCCCTGCTTCTCTTCCAACAGTGGCCATGGGATCTTTTACCCGAAAGGGCAGACGGGGCCTCGGATTAACGTCTCATCCAAAAGACGGTACCCCCGACAGCGCAGCACTCCCTCAGTACTGCACTGGGAGAGTGAGGTCCGATATGGTGCTGGAACCCGCAACCTTCTGACTCCACGCACTAAGAGTGCTGCCAACTGAGCCAAGCTGACCGTAACCCGTAATTCTCCCAGGCAGGTCAGGCTCCAGTTTGAGGTGTAACGAGGGGGAAGGGGAGGTGGAAAGTCCACCGTGCTACCCACTCACCTTGATGTGCTCCATCATGGTCCGTTTCTGGGCGAAAAGCACCGGGCACTGTGGACACTTGAAGACGCTGACCCGCTGCTTGCTCAGGTGCTGGTCGAAGTGGGCGCTCAGCAACGGCTGATGGGTGAAGACTGTGTCACACATGGCGCATTTGTGAATCACCCTGTGAGCGACAGAGAGAGAGAGAGAGAAGGAAAACAAAGTGAGAGGCGAGCAGAGGGGTTTTAGACACCCGCTGCCATGGTAATTAGTAACAGGACAAGGAACGGAGTCACACAGTTTCACTTATCCCTCACTGGGAGGTGATCTCGCTTAACAAGGCTTGTTGTATTAATAGATTCCCCTCCCTCCAATCGTCTCCCCTCCTTTCCTGAATTGGGTGGGTACCCGAATCTCAGAAAGTTAACATGCAGGTACAGCAAGCAATTAAGGAGGGAAATAGTATGTTGGCCTTTATTGTAAGGGGGTTGGAGTATAAGAGTAAGGCGGTCTTGCCACTATTATATAGGCCTTTGGTGAGACCACAACTGGAGTACTGTGTACAGTTGTGGTCTCCTTATCTAAGGAAGGATATACTTGCCTTAGAATGGGTGCAACAAAAGTTCACTAGATTGATTCCTGGGATGAGAGATTGAGTAGATCAGGCCTATACTCTCTGGAGTTTAGCAGAATGAGAGGTGGTCGAAGTGGGCGGGCTTAGTTGCGATGCCTTATATAGTTGAATAGCCCACCAATACGCAGGTCCAGGCTCGCACAATAAAAATGGCCTTGGGGTGAGGTAGAGGAGGGGGGCAGCCACCCATGGAACATAGAATCCTTCAGGAGGAGAGGGGATTTTGCTCTTTGTGTAAATTAGCACTGGCACCATCTCTCCCGAGCGGCACCTCACTTCGACCCCTGCCCGGCGTTACTTACTTGGCTTGCTGATTGCTGACACCCGGGTGCTGCGTGTAGATGTGCGAGTGGGCGCTGGGCGCAGATTTGAACGCCATCGGGCATATCGGGCACTTGTGGAACGCCTCACAGTGCACGTCCTGAATGTGAGACTTGATCGAGGTGATCCCTCCGTACACAACTCCACACTGGGGGCACCTTCGGAGGAAAGAGAGAGGGAGGGAGGTTTAAGCAAGTGCTGGACTATTAATTACGACTAGGTTCAAGAACCCAGGGCTGTCCCGGACGTTTACTGAAGTATCAACAGCAGTGCACTGGTCAGGGTGAGGGTCAGGGGTCAGGCTTTGTGTCCGTCTATCGGTGTGAACCACAGGGCCACATTATAAAAGTCTAAATGCTCCCGTACAGCTGCGTACATCTCAAGTTGCTGATACTACCTGATTATTCTTGGTGTTCTGCTTGGGACAGACTGCACTGCAAATTTTCCAGGATGATCTTGATATCTATTAATGACTTGAGCTTGGGTGTACAGGGCACAGTTTCAAAATCTGCAGATGACGCAAAACTTGGAAGTGTAGTAAACAGTGAGGAGGATAGTGATAGACTTCAAGAGGATACAGACAGGCTGGTGGCCTGGGTGGACATGTGGCAGATGAAATTTAATGCAGAGAAGTTCAAAGTGATAGATTTTGGCAGGAAGAATGAGGAGAGGCAATTACAACAGTGACTACACTTCAAAAGTATTCCATTGATTGTAAAGCGCTTTGGGTCGTCCTGAGGTGATGAAAGCCTCTGTATCAACGCAAGTCTTTCTTTTTCTTTCAGACATTGTCTGAGCTCCTCGGCTCCACTCCAAGCCTATGACAAGCAGCTCCCTGTTGACAGGTTTCACTTGGTAAATGCACCATGTGGCACTGGGCTGATGTTTGCTGAGCACAAGGTCCCAGGTTTGAGAGCTGAGTTAGCTGATCTCAGCCAGGGCGGTAACGGGGGCGGGGGAAAGAGAGCACAGAGGGGTGGTAACGGGGTGGGGGGGGGGGGGTTAAACAAACAATTGTAAATGCACACCTTGCTTTCTGCTCCTGATCACCGTCCAGTGACTCCTGCTGTAATCTGGGTGTGGACGTCGAGCGAGGGCAGGATGGGGATTAGTCCTGATAAGCTACGCGGCCAAACAAGCCATCGACTGCGTCTGGGTTCACGCAGGAGGGAAGGCCACGGGGAGGGGTGAGGTGCCGGAGGGCGAGAGTCCGAGACTACTGGGGAGGAGGGAGGAAACTGTCAAAAAACAAAAAAAACCCCCACACAGGCTGAGCCATGAATCCCAGGATAAGGAGCTCCCGCCCGCAGTCACTTACTTGTAGCCGACTTTGCGGGCGAAATGGAAGCAGACGTCCTTCACGTGACCCTGGATGTGCACTGCCCGGCAGACCCCTCCGCACTCGGGGCAGATGTACGGAGACTTGCTCTTGTGCAGTCGGTAGTGAGCAAAGTAGCTGCACTTGCTTGGAAGCAACATCTGGCAGAGCTGACAGACCTGGAGGGAGGGAGGAAGGAAACGAGACATAAAGGTACAGGATCTAACGCAGGGCTGGCACATCACCAGCAACAGGAGTTAGCTGCTCACTCAATACTGGCGGGAAGAATTCCAGATGTTTACCACCCCTGGTGCACTTAGAGAAGAAAAGGACGCATTAGTGCCATGGACTGAGTGTGAAGGAGCTGAATTAACATCGGTAGAGATGCAGTCAGTAACACAGGGCACTAGATGATCCAGCCATGCCAATTTGTGATTTAAAATAAGTTTCTATGATTGCTTGATGTAGTTCAGATTCACACAGATCAGGAAAGTCCCAGTTGCTGAGTAGTGTGAAAACCGCCAGTGTCCCTGTCCCCTGATCACTATCCAGTGCCCCTGGGGGAAACAGCCAGTGTTCCTGTCCCCTGATCACTATCCAGTGACCGTTGGGGAAAACCGCCAGTGTTCCTGTCCCCTGATCACTATCCAGTGCCCCTGGGGGAAACCGCCAGTGTTCCTGTCCCCTGATCACTATCCAGTGCCCCTGGGGGAAACCGCCAGTGTTCCTGTCCCCTGATCACTATCCAGTGACCCTGGGGGGAACCGCCAGTGTCCCTGTCCCCTGATCACTATCCAGTGACCCTGGGGGGAACCGCCAGTGTCCCTGTCCCCTGATCACTATCCAGTGACCGTTGGGGAAAACCGCCAGTGTTCCTGTCCCCTGATCACTATCCAGTGACCATGGGGGGAAACCGCCAGTGTCCCTGTCCCCTGATCACTATCCAGTGACTCTGGGGGAAAACCGCCAGTGTTCCTGTCCCCTGATCACTATCCAGTGACTCTGGGGGAAAACCGCCAGTGTTCCTGTCCTCTGATCACTATCCAGTGACCATGGGGGAAAACCGCCAGTGTCCCTGTCCCCTGATCACTATCCAGTGACCCTGGGGGGAAACCACCAGTGTTCCTGTCCCCTGATCACTATCCAGTGACCCTGGGGGAAATTTGGGCTAGAGACCCAAATGGCCCTTTTGACCTGCTGCAGTCTGGAATCGTGCGGCAGTGCAAGTCGCTGCTTCGGGGCAGTTCTTTTCTCTGGAGAAGAGAAGGCTGAGGGGTGACCTGATAGAGGTCTCTAAAATTACAAAGGGGTTCGATGGGGTAGACATAGAGAAGATGTTTCCACTTGTGGGGGGGAGGGAGGGGGGGAAAATCAAAAACTAGGAGCCATGAATATAAGAGAGTCACTAATAGATCCAATAGAGAATTCAGGAGAAACTTCTTTACCCAGAGAGTGGTGAGAATGTGGAACTCACTACCACATGGAGTGGTTGAGGCGAATAACGTAGAGACATTTAAGGGGAAGCTAAATAAGCACATGAGGGAGAAAGGAATAGAAGGAAATGCTGATAGGGTGAGATGAAGTAGGAGTTTGGGAGGAGGCTTGTGTGGAGCATAAACACCGGCACAGACCAGTTGGGCCGAATGGCCTGTTTCTGTGCTGTACAGTCAATGTAATTCAGGGGAGGAGGGGCAGAGGGAGGAGGAGTCAATGGTCAGTTAGTAAGTGTACCATGTGCCGTGTATAAAACCACACACTGTAGCAACAGGCAACACTTTCAAAGGCAGGAGGGAAGACTTTCGAGGGGGGTGGATGGATGAGTAAGGGGCTGAAAACAGATATACCCTCCCTCCCCAACCCTATCCCACCCCCCTCACCTGTACAGCAGCACTGGGTGCCCCCAGTTGGAAGTGTGCGGCCAGACTAACTCGGTCGGGGAGTTGCTGATCACATTCCGTGCAGTCGAAGCTGTCGCAACTAATCAGAGCCGGGTCGGGGAACAGCGGCATCACCGGGGAGCTCTGCTGGGACCCCGCGGCAGTGTCGGCCGCCGCGCTCTTCCCCGCCCTGGAGGCTCCGGCTGTTCCCGCCACCACCGGGGACACGTCAGCCTGGCCGATCATCTGGTCCAGGGTGATGGGCTTCATGACCAGGTTGGAGCATTGCATGACCAGCCCCTTGTCCTTGTGCTCGCGGGCGTGCAGCATCAGGCTGCAGCGGTTGAAGAAGACGATTCTCTTGGCGCAGTGGTTGCACGTCACGTCGATCCGCATGCTCCGCCGGTCGTAATGGCGAGCCAGGCTCTTCTCCAGGGCGAACGAGTCCCCGCACTCCAGGCACCGGTACCCAGAGGGGGGGAGAGACAGGCAGCTGTCGGCAGGCGGGTTGAGGTTGGGCTTGTAGGTGGGTAGAGGGTTCTTCCCGTTCAACAGTTTGTGAAAAGCCTCCACCAGGGGGACTTGACTGCGGGACACGACGGAGCCGTTGGCGGCGTGGGTGGTCTTCTGCGGCTGCACCGCCATAGTGCCGTTCACCGACTTGGTGGCCAGCTGAAGGGTGGTGGTGGTAACGTACTTGGGCGTCAGGGCTAGGGTCTTCGTAGCAGTCGCCGCAGAGAGAGTCTGAGGGACCAGATTCAGGCTCGCCAAGTGGACACTTTTGGAAACGGGTTTCGTGCCGCCGGCAACCTTGGCCGGTGCCAGAGTGGCCTTCTGGGCGATGCTGGCCGCCATCAACATGGCGGTGCTGGCATTCTGGAACGTGGATGTTGGCAGGACCGTCCCTTTCATGATGGTGCCATTGCCCAGTTGAAGACTGACTACCTCAGCCCCGTCGCTCCTTGCAGGAGCGGAGGCTGGCATCTCTGGCTTGGACGGAAGCTGACTCGTCTCGGCAACACTGCCTTCTTCCTCTTCCTCTTCCCCTTCCTCCATCCGCTCTGAATCATCATCCGGTGCCATTCCATCCTCTGCTGTTCTGTTTGACCGGAGCTCGGAATCAGACGAAACCCTCGTCACCGTTCGCATGATTCCCCCGGTGGAGGTTTTAATGGTCTTGATTCGCACCTTGAGAGGCCGGGAAGAGCTGGTGGAGGAGGATTCCTTACTGCTGCTGTCGTCCCCGTCGTTGCTCGATACGCTCCGAGGGCTGTCAGGCTGCTTCTTAATTTGCCTGCTGAGGCTCGGTGGTGAAGGAGACACCTTTGGGCTCTCTTTGGATATCGTGGACGCGGGAGGGCTGTGCGACTGCAGCTCAGCTGCCCCGTCAGGGGACTTTACGCTGGCAGACACGGTCACACTCGAGTTTGGATTGGGATCTTGCCACGGTGACACAGGTGAGGTTGGGATAGGGGAGGAGGTGGGATCATCCCTTGCCCCGTCAGGCTCCTCGTGCAGGCTGCCTTCCGGCTCGCTGCTTTGCTCCATCTCCTCCTCCTCCTCCTCCTCCTCCGACTCCACATCCGATTGCTTCTCCTCTTCGGAAGATCCAGCTTTCCCGTTCGTCCTCCTTTGCTCCTCGTCATCCAATGCAAACCGCTGGGAATATTCCACAGGCAATTCTTCCACGACGTCCTCGCTCAGCATTCTGGAATTCGAAGCCTCGGAGTCCGGAGGAACAGGAAAGAGGGGGGACTGTGGGGAGAAGCAGTCGGCATCTTCATCCTGCTCCTCGAGCTTCACGGTGTTCTCAGTTTCCGGGACACTGACCGGATTGAAGGGAGGGAGCCCCTCAGAGTCTTCCCCTCCATGGGGGGCACCCATTTTCGTCTGGATGCTGGTCCAGTTGTCGCAGTTGGACGATGGCGACGCCAACTTTGGTGACCTGGGCATCGAAACGGCCTCAAAGCCGTTGTGCATAGAATTGGCATCAAAGCGATGGGCGTCCTTGTTGTTGGCGGGGGTGGGGTCGCAGCGTTTGGGGCTGACGCTATTCTTGACGATCACGCTGACTGCTGGTTCATCCGGTGTGGTGGCTGGGGCCTTACTGGGGGGTATAGAGGTCTGTTTCAAATGGGCTTCCTCCTGGCCTGACTGGATGGTGTCCTTCGGATCCAGATCTGGGATGTCAAAGGCTGCCAACAGGTCATCAAAATCAGGGGTCGTCATGTCGGCCATTATAGGAAGACTAGTTAAACCTGGAGAAGAGAAAAGAAAAAATTATATATTCCTGGCTAATTTAATATTGAAAAGTACTATCCCCCCTCCACCGTTTCTCCCCCCCTGCCGAAGGTGCTGACTCTCCCTGAGCTACAGTTCTACAGGTGACAGCAATCCTCCCAGTACGTCACCCATGAGGTCATTCTCCCTATGTGAGCCGACACAGCGAGTGCTGCAGGCTCTCGACTGTGTGAGGCATCACAGCCAAGCCCGATCTTGTTCTCAACCGACATCCATGCACATTGGCTTTTTCACCAGGGTCCCTGGATAGCGATCGGGAGCAGGATCTCTTGAACTTGATTCTCCCCGCCCTAATCCAGGGGACACTGAAGCCAACTGTAACCTCCCACTGGTCAAGATCAGTTTACACAAAGACCAAAAGAGCAAACTCGGGGCCTTCCCCGTTCTTGTACAAACACTGGAGATTACAAAAGGAGTAAAACGTCACGTGTTGAGTCACCACTTAACTTCAGTAACTGCTGACGTTCACTCCAGCAGCCGACTCTGTAATTTAATCTGAAATTGGTTAGTGACGGGAAAATAAAAACATCTGTTTACTCTTATTGGTTGTCATGGCGGCCAAAGACTGCTCACAGTATCACTTTCGCCCGTGCTGGTTCCCTCCAGTCTCACTGGGATGTCTGCTGAATCATTATTCCTAGCTGGGGGAAAAGGCACACAGACCAGGGAGAGCAGGGGGGGGGGGGGGGGAGGGGGGAGACTCAGGTTACATCACTGATCCGCAGCGAGCGAGCTGACCGCAGCCGGGGAGGCCGCATGGGATGTACAAGTGATCCCTCAGCTTGCTGGGAGGGGGAGGGGGGAAAAAAATCAAATCACCCGGAGTTTCTGCTCTCAATCGCCATGCAGTGACTCCCGCTGGAACGTGCTGGGATGTGTGTGAGGGTTAGGAGGGGATTTGAACACAGTTGTAATGTTTTCCTTGCAGCCAAATGCCTGTCGGCATGCACAAAATCATACAGCACAAGAGGCCATTCGGCTCATCGTGCCTGTGCTGGCTCTTTGAAAGAGCTAGCCAATTAGTCCCACTTCCCCTACTCTTTCCCCCATAGCCTTGTAATTTTTTTTCCTTTTCAAATATTTATCCAATTCCCCTTTTGAAAGTTACTACTGAATCTGCTTCCACTTCCCTTTCAGGCAGCACATTCCAGATCAGAACTCGCTGCGTAAAAAAAAATTCTCATCTCCCCTCTGGTTCTTTTGCCGATTACCTTGGCTGATGGGGGTGAATTGAAGTAGGGAGGGAGAAGCCTCGTGTGGAGCATAAACGTCAGCATAGACCAGTTGGGCCG
Organism: Heptranchias perlo; assembly: GCF_035084215.1. NCBI lineage: Eukaryota > Metazoa > Chordata > Chondrichthyes > Hexanchiformes > Hexanchidae > Heptranchias > Heptranchias perlo. Next base: position 2,365,624 of record NC_090368.1, on the reverse strand, counting down.
AACGGCCTGTTTCTGTGCAGTAAATTCTAAATAATACCTTAAATCTGTGTCCTCTGGTTACTGACCCTCCCGCCAGTTTCTCCTTATTTACTCCATCAAAACCCCTCGTGATTTTGAGCACCTCTATTAAATCTCCCCTTAACCCTCTCTGCTCGAAGGAGAACAATCCCAGCTTCTCCAGTCTCTCCACGTTACTGAAGTCCCTCATCCCTGGTACCATCCTGGTAAGTCTCCTTTGCACCCTCTCCAAGGCCTTGACATCCTTGGGTGGGTTAGACGGCGATGAATGGCCATTTGAGTGAGGAATTGGATGACAACCAGTGTCCAAGAAACAGAAGCTGAGCGAGACAGCTTGCACCTTCGAGGGAGGAGGTGGAAAACCCCAGCACAGACTGCCGACGAGGATCCAGGAGTTTGAGATAAAAGCACGTAACTTGCTGTCATGAACTGGAATGTGCTGCCTGAAAGGGCGGTGGAAGCAGATTCAATAATAACTTTCAAAAGAGAATTGGATAAATACTTGAAGGGGAGAAATTTGCAGGGTTATGAGGAAAGAGCAGGGGGCCGGGGGGGGTAGTGGGACTAATTGGACAGCTCTTGCAAACAGTTGACACAGACACGATGGCCAATCGGCCTCCTTCTGTGCTGCATGATTCTATGACTTATTTACAATTCCAACACAGCGCAGAGTCATTTGCGAAAGGGAACCGGCTGTGGGCCTTCTTTTTTTGTTGAGGAGACGACGATGTAAATTGGACAAGGCTGGGTCCTCCTCCCACACACACACAAGTCGGGTATGGCAGAGCTGCACAGGAACAGTGAATCCCTGAAAAACCACAAAAGGATGAAACAGACTCCAGAGCGAAAGGGCGCAGGGGTCAGACCTGCTGCCTGTCTTGCGTTAAGCTGCTGTGGGGGATCTCCAGCTGATTCAGTGGCAGGGATTCACTTATCACTCAGTCAGCCCACACAATTCAGCAAGACGTACCACATCATACATAACGCTGCACACAACAGGACAGCTGGGTCAAATTGGAATCAAATTGTCGTCAAACCTTCTAAAAAGTTTGGTTACTCAAAAAAAACACATGATTCTGTCTCCCGTCCCCTCCCCTAGGGGTAAAGACACCACCCGGCAGTCCCAGGCTCAACTTCTGGCCTGTGCCAAGTTAGCTCATATCAACTGAAGCAGTTACTGAGCACAATTGGAGCTGGGACCCGACCCTGGACGGGGGAGTGGGAGGGGTAAAAGAATCAGCTCGGGACCCCATTCCAAATCACTGTCCAGCGACACCCTGGAAAACATGAGTCTTTCTGCAAATAAGAGAACGTTTCAATGGGACCTTTCGGTGTCTCTTGCTTCGCGTCCGTGTAAAGTTCAATAGGATATTACACAAAGACTAATGACGAACAAAGCTTCAATGGTTGAGACACTGGGAAGCACTCAGACTTAACAAGCCCAGTATTGTCATTACTCAGAGGATGACACAGACATGGGATTGTAAGGCTACACACTTCAGTCCCCAATGGCCAAGGTTGCAGGGGCTGACATGTGACCAGCGGCAGGTACCTGACAGAAGCACAGGGATCTCTCTCTCTCCAAATGGAAGATGCCTTCCTCCATTCAGTGCCTCCTCGGGCACCAAGTTGGGATCAGGAACACCTCGGCCCTGAGGGGGACGGGGAAATCTCCTGCCACATATTGGTCTTACAACACTCCGACACACCACTTTGTGCAGCCAGCTTTGCAGGAGTCCTCAATCACTCTGATAGGCTTAAAGCACTGGGTCTGTTTACTTCAGAGCAGCACAAACTTAGAGAGGCGACCCGATACAATCATAGAATGCTTACAGCACAGAAGGAGGCCATTCGGCCCATCGAGCCAGTGCCGGCTCTTTGTAAGAGCAGTCCAGTTAGTCCCATTCCCCCGTAGCCCTGCAAACTTTTTCCCTTCAAGTATTTATCCAATTCCTTTTTGAAAGCCACGATTGAATCTCCTTCCACCGCCCTTTCAGGCAGCGCGTTCCAGATCATAACCACTCGCTGCGTAAGAAAGTTTTTCCTCACGTCACCTTTGGTTCTTTTGCCAATCACCTTAACTCTGCATCCTCTGGTTCTTAACCCTTCTGCCAATGGGAACAGTTTCTCTTTACGGCATGATATAATATGTTCCGACTGTTACCTCCTGTAGTGTGATTTGCTGGCCAAGTACCGCAAGAAGTCTCAGATATAGTTACTGTATGTTGTAACGATAGAAGCTTGGACTGAAGATAACCAGGGCAAGTGGTTTGATACAGCGGTGCGGCTTGTAAGTCACTATCCTGGCCACTTATAGTGGGGTGCGCTGCCCATGCACAAGAATTCTCAGTGAAGGTCACAGGTTCAGAGAGAATCCGAGTGACGACAACATCACTCGCCTGAACCATTGGGGTTGTTTAACCTCCACTGAAATGAGGAAATAAGGACTCATTGGCTAATTTATTGCATTTCCGTCTCTAAATTAAAAATTGGAACTAAGATCAAAAATTCAAGAAAAAGAGAATAAAACTCAAATTCAAATGATTTCTTGGAGTGAAATGTTAATTCTTCGTCACCATCCTCAAGAACACATTAAATGGATGAATAAAATCTTCCCTTCTATCCAAATCCCAGTTTATTATTCTCAACATTTCTCGTGGAGTTAAGACTTGTTCAAGAGGTGAAATGACAATTAGGGCAATTCTTGAAACATATTTTGACAGGGAATTCCTGAAAGAACCAGAACAAAAGTGTGGGATGCAGAAACTAAAGGCCATGAATAAAATCTCACTACAATTTGGCAACAAAAGACTCAACTGGGACTAACAGTGGTCCACACAGGAGATTACAACTCAAATCATTTCTTGAATGTTAAAACATATTGCTCAGGTTTAATCTGCTCATCCTCCCCAGCATGAACACATTCGCTAAATCAACAACGTCACTCTTCTGAGGTTGGGACAGTGTGGAGGGAGCTTTACTCTGTATCTAACCTGTGCTGTACCTGCCCTGGGAGTGTTTGATGGGACAGTGTAGAGGGAGCTTTACTCTGTATCTAACCCTGTACCTGCCCTGGGAGTGTTTGATGGGACAGTGTAGAGGGAGCTTTACTCTGTATCTAACCCGTGCTGTACCTGCCCTGGGAGTGTTTGATGGGACAGTTTAGAGGGAGCTTTACTCTCTCTGTATGTAGAAATGTTCGATGCAGACACAGACACAGTACAAAAATAGAGAAGTGCTGGGCAGCAAAGGGTCCAATCCTTTTTGCTTGTTCAGGAACCATCAGGTTCTAAAATTACTTCGGATTTAAATAAACTCGGGTGACAACTAAAAGTTGAAACACCTTTCTGATGTTCCCTTGGTTTTAGGGGTTTCTGATGTTAACGAGACCAAACCTACAATTGAAAACACAGATCGCCATCTTCTGTACCCTATTTGAGAACCGCGCGGCTTAATTTCTTCCGAAGCGGCCTGATCTTAAAGGATTGCGGTGGATCCCTGCAGTCGTGGAAGGGTTGTGCCTGTAGTCAGCAGAGTGCTAGTTGGGGCAGTGATTACCAGGCCCTGCAGGAATCCATCGGGCCACTCGCGGTTTGTAACCGCCGTCGGACTCGCAGGGCTGCGGATTTCACGTGGGTCGCTGAGGCCGTGCTTCACCATAGAGCCCAGAGTGTTTGGGACTTCTCGTACAGGACTCACTGCACATCACAGCTTGTGTGTGCTACTTCCTGGTCCCAACAGACACAGCAAGAAGGGAGGGCAGTGTAAAACAGAATGCTGAACAGTTTCCTGCATCAGTAAACCAGTGATGAAATTACCCCCTTCAAAGTTTACTCACTCTCTATAATCTCCATCTTTAGGGTTTGATCGATGCAAGGAGTCCAGTTTCTAGTGCTTTATCCTTTCCCATTCTGATGAGGCCCAGACTGACACTGCACTTCCTCCTTGCTCACTGCTGCCCGGCAGTTTCCCCACACCCCCACGTTTTTCCACAAACTGGCTCTCTGCAGGCTCTGACATCATTTATCCCAGCAGCAACCTTCCTTTCATTTTTTGTCCTCTTTCTTAAAATTGCAAGCACAAAATACAGAACAGCAAAATCAAAATGCCAGGGGAAGAGAGAGCTCAGAGCTGCTGAGGGGGATGTTTGAACAAAGGAAGTCACCTCTCACCTTTCTACATTAACTGCAGTGAAGAAACAGTCATCTGCTTGGATGTATTTATAATTTTTTTTTTAAAAAAAGGGGCACTACAATAGATCCCAGTGCCCCCAAGCTAGACTGGTGAGGAGAGACAAAAAAAAATCAGCTAGGATTCCCTCTCCTGATCACTATCCAGTGACTCCTGCTGGATAGTGCTTGGATTTAGCTGGGGTGCCCTGTGCTTCCCGGATCAAATACCCTGCTGACACCCCCCTATCTGGGCTCAGGCATGAATAATGGTCACCAGGGTGAGATTATCCCAGGTCACTGTAGGTCCCAGGTCACTGACGCCTGTCCTAATATCTCCTTATGTGGTTTGGTGTCAATCTATGTCTGATTTACGCTCCTGTGAAGCGCCTTGGGACGTTTTACTACGTTAAAGGCGCTGTGTAAATGCAACTGTGTCCCGGGAATGAGACATCACTTTCAGGTGAGGTGGAAACTAGAGGCGGGTTTGTACGGGACAGGGCGTGAAAGCAATAACTGGGAGTGAGGGCAACGCTATAATTCAACCTGATGATTCACAGTACACAATAAATTCAAACCAATGCAAATGACAGCCTTGTTGTAATGAGCAGCACTTAAGAGCGCCTTAAACGGAGTGAAACAGCCCGAGGTGCTTCACTGGGGTGGGGGGTGGAAGAGAATAAAAGAGGAAGGAACACAGACACCGACCAGGAATTGGTAGAAAAGTTCGGGACAGGTTGAACAGTCGAAGAGGTAGGTTGCTGCGCTCGTCCCAATTTTGGCCTCTTGTGCACCCACAATTTCTTTCATCCCACCATTGGTGGCCATGCCTTCAGCTGTTTAGGCCCTAAACTCTTGAATTCCCTCCCTAAACCTCTCCATCTCTCTACCTCTCGCCTCCTTTAAGAAGCTCCTTAAAACCTACCTCTTTAACCAAGCTTTTGGTCACCTGTCCTAATATCTCCTTGTGGTTTGGTGTCAATTTATGTCTGATTTACGCTCCTGTGAAGCGCCTTGGGACGTTTCACTACGTTAAAGGCACTATATAAATGCAAATTGTTGCTGTTGTTTTGAGGAGGCTTTGGAAATTGGGGAGAGCTGAATTAAAAAGGCCGGGTTTTAGGGAAAGAATTCCAGAGCGCAGGGATGGGTCGCATGACAGACTGGCCACTGGCGGCGAGTGGATGGGGATTGGGGAGTTGGGAAAGAAAGGCACAGCAGTCCAGATTACAAAGAGCAGAGGGTGCTAGCTGGGATCTGGTCCAAAAAGGTTGCAACAAGTGGGGTAGGATGTACAATCTGTAGATGAGGAGAAGGATTATTGAAATGCACTGTGTCACAGGGACCATGGAGAGGTCAGTGATGATGGGGAAGCAGGTATGGGATAGCATGGAGGCAGTAAAGTTCAAGAAACTTCTTTATCCAGAGAGTGGTGAGAATGTGGAACTCGCTACCACATGGAGTGCTTGGGGCGAATAGCGTAGATTGCATTTAAGGGGAAGCTGGATAAACACCTGAGGGAGAAAGGAATAGAAGGATATGCTGATAGGGTGAGATGAAGTAAGGTGGGAGGAGGCTCGTGTGGAGCACAAACGCCGGCATAGACCTGTTGGGCCGAATGGCATGTTACTGTGCTGAAAATTCTATGTGAAGATGAGGTGGTATCAAGCAGCCAGCAAAGAAAGCACTGGAGAGAAATTGAGGCTGGAGGTGACGACGGCCACGCACGAGGGTTTCAGTGGTGAAGGTGTGGCGGGGTAGGATCAGAGACGGGCAATATTACGGCGCTGACTTACACTAACAGGCCACAGTTCCTCTCTTCCCCGCAGATGTCATTAGGTATTGCTGGTGAAATGAGAGATCAGCTCCTGTTACCTTGTATCCTGCCGAACAAGCTCACAGCTCCTATATTGAAGGAGAAGTTGCAATGGAGAGGCGACTTCCTTGGAGTCTGAATTTGATTTTTTTTTTAAACAGACGCCCTTCATTTGTACCAGAATCTTCCTTTTATGTTGGGTCTGTGCTGAGCTATTTGCATCTCTCATCCTTGCAGCCGTTCAACAATAGATATCCAAAGATGTTTGAAAGGCTGTGTCAGAGCCTCGGCTTGTTCCCTCACCTCCCTCATCATTCGAGGATGCAGTTATCAGGGCCCCGATGCCTTACCAATTTAGACTTGCACCAGTACTTTTTGTACTACTTCCATATCTATAGTTTCCCTCTCTAACTGCTCCATCTTATACCCTTTCATTCTCTACTACCACACTAAGCTGTGAAAACCAAGTCCTCATGTATATATCCGCCATTCATAAGAACATGGAACAGGAGTAGGCCATACGGCCCCTCAGGCCTGCTCCGCCATTCAATAAGATCATGGCTGATCTTCAACCTCAACTCCACTTTCCTGCCCTATCCCCATATCCCTTGATTCCCTTTTTCCTCCATAAGATTTCCTTTCTCATCGACCCTACCCTTTCTTTAACCATTTTTTAAATGTTTATAAAAGCCTTTACTATTTCCCTTCATGTTACCTACCAGTCTTTCTTGATACCCTCTCTCAACCTTTCTAATCTCCTTTTTAGCTTCTCTCTATATTCCACTTGAATTTAATTTTTCTACTCATCCAAGCTTTTTCTGCACCATCTTTCCTTCTCGCAGGAACACGTCCAGTCTATACTCTTACCTTCTCCTGTTTGATCACTTCCCAGTGTTTGTGGGACGGTCTTATCAGACAGTTTTACTTTCCAGTTTATCTGGGCTAGTTCACTTTTTAGCTCACTGAAATTGGCTATCCCACTGCCCGCACCCCACCCCCGATCTGCCATTAAGTCCCTCCATCTTTGACTCTTTCCTCTCCTTTTCCATTTTTAAAAATAAAACCTAATTATGTTATGATCGCTGTTTCCTAGGTGTTCCCCAACTTTATGTTACCCACTTCAGCAGTGGTTCAGTGGGTAGCACTCTCGCCTCTGAGACAGCAGGTTGTGGGGGTCGAGTCCCACTCCAGACAAATGAGCACATTATCCAGGCTGACACTCCAGTGCAGTACTGAGGGAGTGCTACGCTGTTGGAGATGCCATCTTTCAGATGAGACGTTAAACTGAGGCCCTTTCTGCCCTCTCAGGTGGACGTAAAGGATCCCAAAGCGCTATTTTGAAGAAGAGCAGGGAGTTCTCCCAGGTGTCCTAGGCTAATATTTATCCCTCAACCAATATCACCAAAACAGATGATCTGGTCATTATTACATTGCTGTTTGTGGGATCTTGCTGTGCGCAAATTGGCTGCCGCGTTTCCTACATTACAACAGTGACCACACTTCAAAAGTACTTTGTTGGCTGTAAAGTGCTTTGGGATGTGAAAGGCACTATATAAATGCAAGTCTTTCTTTCATTTCTAGATTATAGAACCAGCACTTCCCCACAGAGAGGACCCACGCAGTGGCCTTAAAGGGACAAATCAGGTTAAACACAGCTCCATCCTAACAACTATACATCACAAGAGACGGGTTCACAAGGATTGCTACAGGACATTAGCTGCTTTAGAAATAAGTCTCGTGTGCTTTGTAAAACAAAACAATACATAGCCATGACACGGTAGGAGCTTTAATTACAGCAGGAAATCAATAGGTTCCTTAACCTTTTGCTCCGCCTTTCAACATGACACAACCTGACTGCGAGAGTGGGCCACAGCAACTAGCCATTTCCCCGAAAGAATACAGCCTGTCAGAATTAATAGTAAACACAACCAGTGCTGGGATAACACCACAATTGGCAGAAACAATCCTGGGCTGGGTGGTGAGGAGGGAATCACAATCTTAATCGCTATTCAGTGGGTCACATGTGGATGTGAGCTCAGGATAGGGTTTTGATAGTTTCTCCTTATTTACTCTGTTTCCACTGGCAGAAGGGTCGGTAAGCAGAGGTCACAGATTTAAGGTAATTGGCAAAAGAAGCAGAGGCGCGATGAGGACAAAAAGCCGGCACAGACATGATGGGCCAAATGGCCTCCTCCTGTGCTGTATCGATCTCTCTCTCTCTCTCTCTCACACACACACACACACACACACACACACACACACAGGCACAGTTTGAAGACGGGACACTCGGGTATTTAGAAATTTCACCACAATTCCTCACGGCAACAGAACGCCAGCTTTTCAAAGTTACAAGATAATTGAAAGATTTCACTCCTAAGCTCCAGCACCACAGATCCTGGATTTAAACACTTATTACACGGCAGGAAAGGCCACTCAGGGAAGACCTTAATGAGAGTTTCAATCGTCTCGGGGGGGCCGACAGACTGAACCACAACAAGTCGTCGACATAATTAAAAACTCTAACCAGGCGGCATGGACTCGAGGGACAGCGAGCGTCCAGTTTACACGTAACTGCTTCCCTCGGAGGATGGGCAGTGTGTGGAACAGACTGCCCAGGGACAGAGTGTTCAGGTGATCGTGCTGACCAAAATCCAAGTACAAAATCATCTGAAGGATGGTGTTGGGGGGGGGGGAATCGTTCTCCAGCAAGAGTCAGGTGGAAGGGAGCGGGTAAAAAAACAGCGCCAAAACTTCCTCGTTAACCGTCTAAAAGTACGTAGCTCTTACACAGCAGTTTCAGTTGGTATCAGCCGTGGCTCAGTGGGTAGCACTCTTGCCTCAGAGTCAGAAGGTTGTGGGTTCAAGTCCCACTCTAGGTACTTGAACACAAAATCTACTGACACTTCAGTGCCAGTACTGAAGGAGTGCTGAACTGTCGGAGGTGCCGTCATTCGGATGAGACATTAAATCGAGGCCCCGTCTGCCCCTCTCAGGTGGACGTGAAAGATCCCACGGACACTATTTCAAAGAAGAGCGGGGGAGTTCTCCCTGGGCCAATATTTATACCTCAACCGACATCACTAAAACAGATTATCTGGTCATTATCACATTGCTATTTGTGGGACCTTGCTGTGCGCAAATTACCTGCCATGTTTCTTACATTACAACAGTGACTTTACTTCACTGGCTGTGAAGCACTTTGGGACGTCCTGAGGTCGTGAAAGGGGCGACAGAAATGCAAGTTCTTTCTTTTCATTACTGCTGCAGCATCATCAATGTCACAGGTATCTGCGATGTACTTTCAGGAGCGAATCAATAGCAATTTTATTACCTCAGGGGTTGTTGCTTTAATGCAAAGATGTTAAGAAACACAGAAAATGAAAGCTTACTACACGCAGGTTGAATGCGGTCACGAGCAGCCCAGGAGTGAGGTGGTGATTCAGTCTCCAGGCTGCGCTGGTGTCTAATCTCCAGTCAAGCTCTGTTCCTTGCAGTTTACGGGAGCTTCCGAACAGGCTCAGTTGAACCGTAGGCTTGAGGCACAACACCTGGGACACGCCCAGGGGGCCGATTGGTCAAATCCCGACAGGTGCCCAGTCTCTCCCCTGGGTGCCTGTGACCGGGTTAGAAAGTACAGCTGGTCAACCAGTGACTGTGCGCCAGCACCAATTAATGCCTCGTTTCCCTACATTACAACAGTGGCTACACTTCAAAAGTACTTCATTGACTGTAAAGCGCTTTGAGACGTCCGGAGGTTGTGAAAGGCGTGATAGAAATGCAAATTTTTTCTTTCTTTTCTTCAAAAGCCTGTACGTTGTGGGAGGAAGTTTTAAAGGTTTCGGATCCTGGGAAAGAATGAGTTAAGAGTAGGAGACAGTGCAATGAACCTCGGTTTTGATACGGTGAGGATGCAGGGAGGTGGGAGTGTGTGTCGGGTGGTGGGATTGGGAAATTAGAAGGAACAGGAGAGGAAAGTTCCCAGGAGCGTGACCTTTATTTTCAAAAAAAGCCGAGAGGCGAGGTGAGAGCACAGGAGGAAGCACGAGGACAGAACAAAAACTACAAAACCCAACGGTGCAGCTTTGAACTCAAATTGGAACAAGTGAAGGTTCAAGACTTCAAAAACATTCCGCGGCTAGTTGCACACTAACCAAAACAATAATTAACTTTAACCCAGATAGCGCTCGGCTCAGCATTTACTCAACCTGCATTAAGTGAGTGGGCAAGAAGGTGGCAGATGGAGTATAATGTGGGGAAATGTGAGGTTATTCACTTTGGTAGGAAGAACAGAAACGCAGAATATTGTTTAAATGGTGAGGAACTATTAAGTGTTGGTGTTCAGAAAGACTTGGGTGTCCTCGTACAAGAAATACAGAAAGTTAGTATGCAGGTACAGCAAGCAATTAGAAAGGCAAATGGCATGTTGGCCTTTATTGCAAGGGGGTTGGAGTACAAGAGTAAGGAAGTCTTACTACAGTGATACAGGGCTTTAGTGAGGCCTCACCTTGAGTACTGCGTACAGTCTTGGCCTCCTTATCTGAGGAAGGATATACTTGCCTTAGGTTCACTAGATTAATTCCTGGGATGAGAGGGTTGTCCTATGAAGAGAGGTTGAGTAGAATGGGCCTATACTCTCTGGAGTTTAGAAGAATGAGAGGTGATCTCATTGAAACATGTAAGATTAAGAGAGGGCTTGACAGGATAGATGCTGAGAGATTGCTTCCCTTGGCTAGAGAGTCTAGAACTAGAGGGCATAGTCGCAGGATAAGGGGTCGGCCATTCAAGACTGAGATGAGGAGGAATTTCTTGACTCAGGATTGAGAATCTTTGGAATTCTCTACCCCAGAGGGCTATGGATGCTGAGTCATTGAGTATATTCAAGGCTGAGATAGATAGATTTTTCGACTCTAGGGGAATCAAAGGATATGGGGATCGGGCGGGAAAGTGGAGTTGAGGTCGAAGATCAGCCATGATCTGATTAAATGGCGGAGCAGGCTCGAGGGGCCATATGGCCGACTCCTGCTCCTATTTCTTATGTTATTATGTAGGGTGCATCTGTCCTCAGCACCCCTTGGTGTCAGCCGTGGCTCAGTGGGTAGCACTCTCTCGCCTCCGTGTCAGAAGTTCGTGGGTTCAAGTCCCACTCCAGAGACTTGAGCCCATAATCCAGGCTGACGCTCCCAGTGCAATACTGAGTGCTGCACTGTCGGGGTTGCCATCTTTCAGATGAGCAACCATTAAACCAAAGCCCCGTTTGCCCTCTCAGGTGGACGTAAAAGATCCCAGGGCACTATTTCGAACAAGAGCAGGGGAGTTCTCCCCAGTGTCCTGGCCAATATTTATCCTTCAACCAACATCACTAAAAATCACTAATGACCAGATTATCTGGTCATTATCACATTGTTGTTTGTGGGATCTTGCTGTGCGCAAATTGGCTGCCGCCTTTTCTACATTACAACAGTGACTACATTTCAGAAAAGTACTTCATTGGCTATAAAGCACTTTGGGACGTCCTGAGGTTGTAAAAGGTGCAACAGAATTGCAAATCTCTCTTACTCCTTCAGAGAAGGAAAAATATCTGCCAGGGTTTCTGCTCCTGACCATTCTCCAGTGACCGCTGCTAGAAAGTGCACATATGGGAGGTCAGGCAAGGGCAGGAGCTGACTCATCTGTAATGCCCCCTGCAGTTGAATATCATGCTGACACTCACTTGGGCAAGGTAGCAGAGGGTGTTGTTCATGGGAGGCTGCAGTCCGCCAGCTCATCAGGCTATTCAACACTGAACAGAAGTCACTGGGCGGCGATCAGAAGCAGGAGCTCTGGATGACTCCCACACTCGTGGAGTGCGCACGATTCAGTCCAAAACCCCAGTGGAGTACCGAGGGGGCGCTGCGCTGTCGGAGGGGGGGTACCGAGGGGGCGCTGCGCTGTCGGAGGGCTGGTTTTCGGACAAGAATTTAAACCAAGTCTGCCTGCCTGTGGGTGTTAAAGATCCCACGGCACTATTGAAAGAGCAGGCAGTTCTCCCGATGTCCTGGGGCCAACATTCCTCCCTCAGTCAATACCACCAAAAACAGATTCAGTGATCATTTCTCTCATTTGTTGCTGGTGGGATCTTGCTTTTTAAAAAATTCGTTCATGGGATGTGGGCGTCGCTGGTGAGGCCGGCATTTATTACCCATCCCTAATTGCCCTTGAGAAGGTGGTGGTGAGCTGCCTTCTTAAACCACTGCAGTCCGTGTGGTGAAGGTTCTCCCACAGTGCTGTTGGGAAGGGAGTTCCAGGATTTTGACCCAGCGACGATGAAGGAATGGCGATATATTTCCAAGTCGGGATGGTGTGTGACTTGGAGGGGAGCATGCAGGTGGTGTTGTTCCCATGTACCTGCTGCCCTTGTCCTTCCAGGTGGTAGAGGTTGCGGGTTTGGGAGGTGCTGTCGAAGAAGCCTTGGTGAGTTGCTGCAGTGCATCCTGTGGATGGTGCACACTGCAGCCACAGTGCGCCGGTGGTGAAGGGAGTGAATGTTTAGGGTGGTGGATGGGGTGCCAATCAAGTGGGCTGCTTTGTCCTGGATGGTGTTGAGCTTCTTGAGTGTTGTCGGAGCTGCACTCATCCAGGCAAGTGGAGAGTATTCCATCACACTCCTGACTTATGCCTTGTAGATGCTGGAAAGGCTTTGGGGAGTCAGGAGGTGAGTCACTTGCCGCAGAATACCCAGCCTCTGACCTGCTCTTGTAGCCAAGTATTTATATGGCTAGTCCAGTTAAGTTTCTGGTCAATGGTGACCCCCAGGATGTTGATGGTGGGGGATTCGGCGATGGTAATGCCGTTGAATGTCAAGGAGAGGTGGTTAGACTCTCTCTTGTTGGAGATGGTCATTGCCTGGCACTTGCCTGGCGCGAATGTTACTTGCCAATTATCAGCCCAAGCCTGGACGTTGTCCAGGTCTTGCTGCATGCGGGCTCGGACTGCTTCATTATTTGAGGAGTCGCGAATGGAACTGAACACTGTGCAATCGTCAGCGAACATCCCCATTTCTGATCTGATGATGGAGGGAAGGTCATTGATGAAGCAGCTGAAGATGGTTGGGCCTAGGACACTGCCCTGAGGAACTCCTGCAGCAATGTCCTGGTGCTGAGTTGATTATATTGGCTCATATTGGCTGCTGCATTTGCCTGCACAATAAGTAACTGCACTTCAGGACAATTCATTGACTGTAAAGTAATCCTGAAGATGAGATAAGATGCCATATAAAAGTGCTATCTTTCACATGCCACTCGCACTCTGGCGTTCTGGGCAAGACATTTCCCAGCAATATTGTGACGCTGTTTATTAAACTCCATTACATGCTGAAACACAGGCAACACCAATTCCTTCCTCTCGCCCAAAAGAGAAAGAGGGTACACGGGGGCAGTGACCCCAAAACGGGTCTAAACAAAACCACCGCCTCTCATGGCCATGGACACAACATGACATCAAGCAATCCAAGCACACACTGCAATAGAAAATAACAAAGAACGCATCTCGCACCAGCACAGGGCCGGCTGCAGAGTGTGTGTGTGTGTGTGTGTGTGTGTGTGTGTGTGTGTGTGTGTGTGTGAGAGTGAGTGAGACTGTGAGACAGAGTGAGAGTGAGAGATCAATCTCATGTCTGTAAACAAATAAAAGACATCGGGTGGAAGGAATAGTATGTAACACCAATTTTACATAGACTCTACAGCATGGATATATACAAGGCCTGAACTCACCGAGGTCAGTCACGTAGGAACAGGTCATGGTGGTGTTACGTCAGTGCAGAATGTAGATTTGTGGTTATCATGTTGGACATAATTGGGGTCATTTTGACTTTGTGTGATAGTGTAAAATCAGCAATAGCGGATAGGCAGCCCATTTTACATCTCTCTCACTTTCCACTGACTTCATGGCTTTCAGTGATGAACAGCCTGCTAACATGCACAGTCTGGTGTGGGAGGCGCAGGTAGTGTTGTGTAGCACAATGTACAAACAGCAAAGAGTTAAAAGCAATCACAGAGATGGTGGTTTCGGGGAGGGCTAACGCCAACATATCACCTGCATTTCAGCACAATCTGCAGGAGGAGACCATTAATTCTCACGTGATACTGATTCTGAACACTGTTCCCCGTCTTTGGAAAAACAAAAGCAGTACAGAATCATCCAAAAGGTCTTGCACGCCAAAGCACAGTTTCTCACATTTGCATCCATGTTTCATTCTGATAATGGGAAGTCCCCTTCCATCTCACAAGACATAGCAGCATGGCTTCCACTGAGAGCACTTGGACTTACTGAGACTGCCCTGTGCACCCTGACACAGTAACAGCTCACCGTCCTCCTTCCTGGATCACACCGACCACAAACTGTCACTGGGTTTCTCTGCTTCACGCAGCCATCAGCAGGCCGGGAGAGTCACACACAGACGGACTGGGTAACTAACACAGACACGCGATAAGATAACCGAGTCACATTGCCGTCAAACCATACCAGGCTACCCCCACTTCTCCTCACATATTCGAGTGTGTAAAGACAGACTCCTGTGGACCAAGCAATACAGGCCCAGAAAGTCCCAAGTTTAATTCCCATTCTGTGCTGCTTCAGCTGATCTCAGAGTCAGAAGGTTGTGGGTTCGAGCCTCACTCCAGGGACTTGAGCTCATAATCCAGGCCGACACTCCCAGTGCAGTACTGAGGGAGTGCTGCACTGTCGGAGGTGCCGTCTTTCAGGTGAGACGTTAAACCAAGACCCCGTCTACCCCATCAGGTGGGCGCAAAAGATCCCGTGGCACACTGCCACGTTTCCGAGATTACAACAGCGACTACACCTTAAAAAGAACTTCATTGGCTTTATGCGTGCTCACAGACTGTGCCGCGCTTTCTGCACACACATACGCCCACGATGTGCCGCGCTCTGCACGCGCACACCCACAAAGTGCTGCGCTTGCGCGCGCACCCCCACATCGTGCCGTGCTCCACGTGCACACCCCCACACATCGTGCCAGGCTTTATCCCCACAATGCGCCAGGCTTTACTGGCACACACACAGCACCCTTCACAACCTCTGGACGTCCCAAAGCGCTTTACAGTCAATTAAGTACTTTTGAAGTGTGGTCAATGTTGTAATGTAGGAAAGGCGGCAGCCAATTTGCGCACAGCAAGATCCCACAAACAGCAATGTGATAATGACCAGATCATCTGTTTTGTTTTAGTGGTGCTGGTTGGGGGATAAATATTGGCCCAGGACACTGGGGAGAACTCCCCTGCTCTTCTTCGTAATAGTGGCCATGGGATCTTTTACATCCACCCGAGAGGGCAGACGGGGCCTCAGTTTAACGTCTCATCCGAAAGGCAGCACCTCCAACAGTGCAGTGCTCCCTCAGTACTGCACGGGGAGCGTCTGCTCAGATTTTGTGCTCAAGACTCTGGAGTGGGGCTCGAACCCACGACCTTCTGACACAGGGGCAAGAGTGCTAGCCACTGAGCCACGGCTGACACTTAATCGCTGATACATGCCTCATCCTAATAAATCACTAGCTCTCTGTTGATGCCTCAACGCCAGCAGGTGTGAGAATAGCCCAAGATACTCAGATTGTAATCAACTGTTGCTAAAAGAGGAAGCAGTGTTGCGGGGGTGGGGGGCTCCTGATTTACTTTATAACCCCCCAGCTGGCTTAAATCCCATGTTCTCCCTTTTTTGGGCACGCAAGCATCGTTTTGTGCATGTGTGACACCTTGCATTCTGAGCTGTACGTGAGAGCTAGTGGTTTGCATTGTGTGTTTGTGTGACATATGCATGTGCATGAGAGATGCAATGGAATTCCCTCTAACCCTCTCCACCTCCTTCCCCTAAGACTTTCCTCAAAACCCATCTCTTAGACCAAGCTTTTGGGCATCCCCTTCTAATATGCTTTGGCTTACACTTGTTTTCTCATTTTTCTATGAAGAATCTTGGCATTAAGACTGGTATATAAATTGTGTGTGTGTGTGTGAGAGAGAGAGAGAACTGTATCATGTGTGCATAACAGCACATTGTAACGCACACATACGTGACACTGCATTGTAGAGTGCGAGATGCAGGGCACATCGTGGGTGCGTGCGCACGTTAAAAAAAAATACTTTATTGGCTGTAAAGCACTTTGGGATGCCGAGGGTGTGCCTGCGCCCTCTCCCTGAAACAGCTCTTCACTTAGTCCCATTCCCTACCCTTTCCCCACACCCTTTTAAATTTTTCTTTTTTCAAACATTCATCCACTTAAAATCATTCTTTTTGCTCATCAGCTGCTCACATGCTCAGAACGTTCCTTTAGAGTTTAAAACGCACAGACGATGGGCAGATTTTAAAACGTCCTCCCCACCATCTTCACTCCGCGTTTAAAATGTCTATAGGGATCAAAGATAAACCTAAACCAGACTGTACACAGATGGAACGAGATTGTACCTGTGGGAAAAGCGTAGAGACTGGATGACGCAGGGAGCAGGAGAGGAGTGAGGGAGCCTCAGGTCCATGGATTATACATCAAGTACCCCCAAACACAAGATCGCATCACACCTGCACCTGAAAGGAATGGAGGCAGGTCAGTGACGTTAAAGGGAATATTACTTGAAGCCATTGCCCTGTACACAAAAAAAAATTTTTGCATTGGCTGTGGATTTATATAGCGCCTTTCAAATCCCGAGTCGCCCCTACGTATGCAAATGTAGCAGCCAGTTTGGGCACAGCAAGATTCCACAAACTGTTTTAGTTTATTTTTTCAATGTGGAAGATCTTTCCTCGCAAGGGCGAAGCCGAAAGTAGCACCATGTCGCACCACTGATTGTGACCGAACCCGTGCAGCAGGCCTGATGAGACGGGACGAGACATTAAACCGAGGCCTGGTCAGGTCGATGTAAAAGATCCCACGGCAACTATTTCGAAGAAGAGCAGGGAGTTCTCTCCCGTGTCCTGGGCCAATATTTATCCCTCTATCAACGCCACCAGAAAACAGGCAAATGGCCATTTCTTTCAGTGGGATCTTGCTGTATGCAACGTGGCTGCCACATGACTGGAGTTCAAAGTAATTCATTGTGCGTGAAGCCTTTTTTGATGTTTCTAATATTCTCAGCTCCCCAGTGAGATGCAGTTTCACACCTGGTATAAATTCACTGACTCACACTCTCCTAATGTTTTAGATAAAATGGTTCCGAGACTCACGTAGGTCCCATTAACAGAACGTGGGACTTTAAGCGAATGCACCCTCCGATGTCCCCAGTCCTGCTGGTGTCAGCGAACGGGGAGCGGGAGCCCAAAAAGGGTGAGGAACTCTATTAAGTGCCAGCGTGGCTCAGTGGGTAAGCTCACTCCCTTCTGAAACAGCAGGGTGTGTGAACCCCACTCCAAGACTTGAGCGCATAATCTAGGCCGGCACCCAGTGCAGTACTGAGGGAGAGCAGCATTGTCTGAGGTGCTATCCTTTGGATGAGACGTTAAACCGAGGATCCGTCTGCCATCTCAGGTAGACGTAAAATATCCAACGGCCACTATTTAAAGAAGAGCAGGGAAGTTCTCCCCGGTGTCCTGGCTAACATTTATCCCTCAACCAACATCACTGAAAAACAGATTATCCAGTCATTGTCACATTGCCGTTTGTGGGATCTTGTTGTGTGCAAATTAGCTGCCGCGTTTCCTACGTTACAACGGTGACTACACTTCAAAAGTACTTAATTGGCTGTAAAGCGCTTTGGGACGTCCCGAGGTCGTGAAAGGCATGATAGAGATGCAAGTTCTTTCTTTCTTTCCTTGCATTGAACACAACACAAAACCTGAGGGCCCTCTGAGAACTTGCAATGACTGCACAACTACCACAAACTACAATCCAAGAACAGTAAGAAAACCTCCGCTAACTCAAGGAATTCTGCCCACTTCCCTTTCGATTACTTCAACTCCAAGTGGCTGCTTACCCCATAAACTCCCAACACCTTTGGTTTCTGGAATACGGTTCTTTTACGGAATTGGGACTTACTCACGCCCTAAAACGTCAACCTCGAAACCCCACCCCCTCCCGAAACACCCAACCTCGTGACCCGTTGCTCCAGTGGGATAGTCCCACTTCCCACTGCAGCCGTCCACCGGCCCATTCTCCGACGAGACGACCTGGAAATCCGGTGCCAATTTCCCACCGCCAGAGGGGCTGCGTCTTTTCACCCCGGAGAGGGGAGGGAAGGAAACAGACAAAATGGCGTCACCCGCGCGCCATTACGAATCCCGCTGTGTGAGGAGAACTGACTTTGGCCTGTTAAGTCGCCGTAAGACGGCTCACGCCGCCGATCCTCGACGGAACGGGAGGGGTATCCAACGTGGCGGAACATCCGTGGGATTTGCCGCAGCAGCCCAGGGCGATAGGGTTTATTTTTTTCCCCCACTGCCCCCCTCTCAGGGAGGGCTGTTTCTCAGCAATTATTTTTTTAAACCCCCCTCCTCCTCCTCCCTAACCTCTTTAATATTTACCAGTTTCAGGGGCATTATGGCCTATGGTTCCTGGTCAGGTGACTCCCCTTTCCACCAGTGCCAGCTGCAGCCTCACTGGCTCTGAGGCCTGTTCATAATCAAAATGTTCACCCTCAAGCAATGGAAAAAAAAAACGTCAAATAAAAGACTGGCCGATTTTTTTTTGAGCTAGATTATGTATAAATAAATTAAACTTTAACCTGGGACATTTCTCTTCAACCACTTTTCTCCATCTTTTCCTCTCAGGCGCTTCCTGTTTATTTAAAATATAATTTCAACTCTCCACCCGCCCCCCTCCTCTCCTCTCCTCCCCCCGCCTTCTCTCGCCAACATCGCAAGGCCTTCCCTCCCGCCCTAGTCCGGGCACTTCCTCGACGGTGATTGGTTGAGGCGCACGTCCATCAGCCCGGCCCGCTCCGGCTCCGAGCGCCGATTGGTCGGCCATCACGTGACGGCGGCTCGGGGGTCCCGCCCACCCACCTGCCGTAGTCAAGGAAGTTTTTTTGGCCTTTGCTCCGACTTTGCCTTCTTTTTTGCTGGCTGAAGCGGTGCCTGCCTCATTCCGGTGGTGGGAGGGAGAAAAAAAAAGCAACCCCTCGCTTTTCTCTTGTTAATCGTTGACTTTGCAAGTAGATTTTTTTTTTAAAGTTTTTTTTTAAAAAAGAAGGGAGAAGGAAAAAAAAGAGGCGCAGGTTATCCATCAATCCCGCCCCTGGGAATTCATTGGCTGCTTAGCTGTCTGTCAGCGCGCCGTGCTCCACTTGGGCGATTCTGATTGGCTCTCGCGCCTGTCAGTCACGCAGAAACCCGCCTCTTCTGTGAAAAGGGGCTGCAATGTTGGCCTCCCGCAAACTTTGTGCTCGTTGCTCTCTTTTATTTACGACGCTATTTGAGCTGCGCCTCATTTACGCTCAATCTCTTGTAATTCCCCCCCCCACACACACAAAAAAACTATTTTACCAAATTTCCTTTCCCCCCTCCAAAAAAAAATGATGTCCCCTGACGTCCGTCATCCCGCCCAAAAAGCAGAAAAGCTCAATTCCGATTGGTCCGTTGGAGCCCCGCCGGCTCGTCAGGCCCGTGTCGTGAGTGGCGCGGCAACCTGTCAATCACACACAGATTTAACGGAAGTAACGGGGGCGCAGTTGAACTTGTCAAAGGTCAAGTCTTGTATCTGGGAAATTCAAGTTTTAAATACTTCCATTGCCATCCAACTCAATGTTAGCAGATCTGCCTTGCTCTTAAATATAAACACACTTTTCAGTGCTATAATTTCTGTTAAATGAAGAGTTTATTTTTTATTATTAGAGGCTAAAAATTAAAAAGTTTGTAATAATTTATTTAAGGGGTCTGGGGGGGGGGGTGTCTAAAACAGCCCCTGAATCCCCAACCATTTTGACCAAAGTGCACAGTTCCAGCATTTGTCCAAAAGTTCAGTCTTAGGTTGGCGAAGTTTGCCGATGACACAAAGATAGGTATGATGTGGAGATGCCGGTGATGGACTGGGGTGGACAAATGTAAGGAATCTTACAACACCAGGTTATAGTCCAACAGTTTTATTTGAAAATCGCAAGCTTTCGGAGATTATCTCCTTCGTCAGGTGAGTGAGTGAATGAGAGGTTCTCAAATCACATATCTTATATTAGGCTGGGACACCATCACACCAATCAAAGGTGTCGTTGGTGTTCAGACAGGTTAGCCACGGAAAACAGTAGGTCCCAGTATACTGAATACACAATGGGTCAAATTACCCATGTGTAATTTGACCCATTGTGTAATTTGACCCATTGTGTATTCAGTATACTGGGACCTACTGTTTTCCGTGGCTAACCTGTCTGAACACCAACGACACCTTTGATTGGTGTGATGGTGTCCCAGCCTAATATAAGATATGCGATTTGAGAACCTCTCATTCACTCACTCACCTGACGAAGGAGATAATCTCCGAAAGCTTGTGATTTTCAAATAAAACTGTTGGACTATAACCTGGTGTTGTAAGATTCCTTACAAAGATAGGTGGCATAGTAAGGAGTGTAGATGGGAGCTTAAAATGACATTGATAGACTAAGTGAGTGGGCAAAACTGCAGCAGGTAGATTTCAACACAGGTAAGTGTGAGGTCATCCATTTTGGACCAAAAAAAGGATAGATCCGAGTACATTTTAAGTGATGGAACACTAGGAACAGCGGAGGTCCCAAAGAGATTTAGGTGTCCATGTACGCAGATCACTAAAATGTAGTGGTCAGGTACAAAACATAATCAAAAAGGCTAATGGAATGTTAGCCTTTATAACTAGAGAACTAGAATACAAAGGGGAGGAAGTTTTGCTACAGCTATACAAAGCCCTGGTTTGACCACATCTGGAGTATGGTGTACACTTCTGGGCACCGCGCCTTAGAATGTATTGGCCCTGGAAGGAGTGCAGCACAGATTCACCAGAAGATCACCAGGGCTCCAAGGGTTACATTATGAGGAGCGATTACATAAACTAGGCTTGTATTCTCTGGAATATAGAAGGCTAAGAGGTGATTTGATTGAGGTTTTTAGGATTTTGAAAGGAATTGATAGGGTAGAGAGAATCTTTTTCTGCTGGTGGGGGAGTTTAGATCAAGGGGACATAACCTTAAAATCAGAGCCAGGCCATTCAGAAGTTGGGAAACATTTCTTCACACAAAAGGTGGTCGAAGTTTGCAACTCTCTCCCACAAAAAGCAGTAGACACTAGCTCAATTAATAATTTTAAATCTGAGATCGATAGATTTTTGCTATCCAAGGGTATTAAGGGATATGGAGCCAAGGCGGGTAAATGGAGTTAGGATACAGATTAGCTGTGATCTCATTGAATGGCAGAACAGGTGTGAGGGGCTGAATGGCCAAATCCTGTTCCTAAGGTCTGCAATGGCCTTCCCGATTTATAAATCCTTGAGTTGGTAACGCCATCACACCCCCAGTCCATTAGGTAGGACCGTAATCTTGCTTAACCTGTCACAACAACCATAGCTAAAATACATTCCATTTCCTCCAATGCAGACACTAATTGCAAGGAGGAAGCAATCTTAACAATATGACCCCTTAATTCAAGGTCATTAAAGGTGGCAGCGGAAATAGATAAGACCCTAAAATGTCAAATCCTTGGTTTGGTGGCGAGGAATACAGAAGCAAAGAGGTGATGTTGAACACATATAAGAGCTCAGTTAGCAATAGTTGGAGTGTGGTGTACAGTTTTTGGCACACCATTATAGGAAAGATATAAACACTATGAGAAAGGTGAAGCGTAGATTCACTAAAATGTTAACAAGGGGTCAAAGATGATGGCTTCGGTCTTCCCAGTATTGAGCTGGAGGAAGTTAAGACTGTTCTGTGACTGATGTTAAGTAAGCAGTCTGACAGCACAGAGACAGTGGGGGGGGCGAAAGAGATAGAACTTTGTGTTTTCAGCATATGTGGGTAAAGTTAAGGTTATCCCTTAACATCCACAGCTCCAGTGAAAATATTTCTGAATTCTCAAGTTTCTTTTATAAGGCTCCTATGAAGAAAAGCACTAGTGCAGACTTGTTGAGTCTAATGTTCTGTTTCTGGGCTGTAAAATTCAATGTTTTTGGTAGAATGTTTTTTTTTTAAATGATCACAACGATCGACTGGGCCAAGGGTTGTCATATGTCATTCCTTATGGAACAGGAGATCCCATGTTTAATTTCCGATAAAATTTCTGCTGCGTTATCTACTTTCAGACATCAACATTACATAGCGCCTTTAACATAGTAAAACGTCCCAAGGCGCTTCACAGAAGTGTAATCAGACAAAATTTGATTCTGAGCTACATAAGGAGATATTAGGACAGATGACCAACAGCTTGGTCAAAGAGGTAGGTTTTAAGGAGCGTCTTAAAGGAGGAGAGAGAGGCGGAGAGGTTTAGGGAGGGAATTCCAGAGTTTAGGGCCCAGGCAACTGAAGGCACGGCCGCCAATGGTGGAGTGATTAAAATCGGGGATGCGCAAGAGGTCAGAATTGGAGGAGCGCAGAGATCTCGGAGGGTTGTAGGGCTGGAGGAGGTTACAGACATAGGGAGGGGGGCGAGACCATGGAGAGATTTGAAGACAAGGATGAGAATTTTGAAATTAAGGCGTTGCCACACCTGGAGCCAATGTAGGTCAACGAGCACAGGGGTGATGGGTAAACAGGACTTGGTGCAAGTTATGATACGGGGCAGCAGAGTTTTGGATGAGCTCAAGATTACAGAGGGTGCAAGGTGGGAGGCCGGGCAGGAGAGCATTGGAATAGTTGAGTCTAGAAGTAACAAAGGCACGGATGAGGGTTTCAGCAGCAGGTGAGCTGAGGTAGGAGTGGAGACGGGCGACATTACGGAGGTGGAAGTAGGCGGTCTTGGTGATGGAGAGGAAATGGGGTGATGGGGAGGATATGGGGTGAGAAGATATTAGAGTGCTAAAACTGGCCTCAGCACTGCAGAAGGAGGAGGAAAAATTAACCATGTATCCTGCTCCTGATCAGTGTCCAATGAGTGTTGCTAGAAAGTGGATATGTGTGGACACTGGGTGAAGACAATATTGGGCTTGGCTGTGATGACCCTCATGGAAAATAGTCTGCTGACACTCACTGTCTAGACTCACGCATGAAGAGGGTATTTACAGGTGGGCAGAACTGTGGCACATGAAATTCAACGAAGATAGGTGCAAGGTATTATATGTTGAAAGAGAGAATAAGACTAGCATTTACATAATGCCTTATTACATCTATCTGCGTTTTTGAAGCACTTCACACACAATCTATTTCTTCAAAGTGTCTTGACTTGTTACACAGGTAAATGCTGCATCCATTTTGCACGCAGGACGATCCTACAAACAGTAATACAAATGAACGACCAGATAATCTGTCTCTGCTTCAGGGATGAATGCTGGTCAGGGCACCCAAAAATACCATGCTTACCTTCAAGTACTGCATAAGATCATTTACATCCTGCCTTTAGCGGCACATGAGGCCCTCGTTTAATGTCTCCACTGAAAAGCAGCACCTCTGACAATGAGGACTCCCTGTGCTGGAACGCAGCCTAGATCATGGACTCAAGTACTGGAGTGGGATTTGCATAGCCAACTTTCCGACTCAGAGGTGAGAGAACTATCAACTGAGCCAAGCTGACACTTAATAATTTATTTTACATCGCTTTCTGGAGGCATTATATTTTGTGAGCCAAAAAATTAAAACTCCTTCCATTTTGCTAAGTGGTTTAATTAAACGTATATTATATGTACAAGATATGATATTCTCCTCAACCAGTGAAACAAATCCCAGCATCACTGCTTGTCACATAACATAATTCAACCATGACGGCTCACCATCTGTCACTGCCCACCAAAATATCCCACCAGCAAAAGAGGCAAACAGTAGGGAAACTATAAGTTTTTTGTTTATTATCAAGAAAGGAGCACTTTCCAACAGTGACACACCTCAGGAACAAGACAATACTTGCATTAATCTAGCCCCTTATTATGTTAAATGCCACCAAACACTTTGCACAATGAATCATAGAATCATAGAAGTTACAACAGGGAAACAGGCCCTTCGGCCCAACATGTCCATGTCGCCCAGTTTATACCACTAAGCTAGTCCCAATTGCCTGCACTTGGCACATATTCCTCTATACCCATCTTACCCATGTAACTGTCCAAATGCTTTTTAAAAGACAAAATTGTACCCGCCTCTACTACTGCCTCTGGCAGCTCGTTCCAGACACTCACCACCCTTTGAGTGAAAAAACTGCCCCTCTGGACCCTTTTGTATCTCTCCCCTCTCACCTTAAATCTATGTCCCCTCACAAGTTGTCAAGTAGCAAGTTGGTTGTTTATTTATAATCTTTTTTGTTCATTAAAGTAAGGGTTGTCGTTGCTGGGAATTGGAAAGTGAAATCATTAAGCATTCCCAGCACGGGTTAGATACAGAGTAAAGCTCCCTCTACACTGTCCCATCAAACACTCCCAGGGCAGCTACAGCACGGGTTAGATACAGAGTAAACCTCCCTCTACACCGTCCCATCAAACACTCCCAGGGCAGGTACAGCACGGGTTAGATACAGAGTAAAGCTCCCTCTACACTGTCCCATCAAACACTCCCAGGGCAGGTACAGCACGGGTTAGATACAGAGTAAAGCTCCCTCTACACTGTCCCATCAAACACTCCCAGGGCAGGTACAGCACGGGTTAGATACAGAGTAAAGCTCCCTCTACACTGTCCCATCAAACACTCCCAGGGCAGGTACAGCACGGGTTAGATACAGAGTAAAGCTCCCTCTACACTGTCCCATCAAACACTCCCAGGGCAGGTACAGGGTTAGATACAGAGTAAAGCTCCCTCTACACTGTCCCATCAAACACTCCCAGGGCAGGTACAGCACGGGTTAGATACAGAGTAAAGCTCCCTCTACACTGTCCCATCAAACACTCCCAGGGCACGTACAGCACGGGTTAGATACAGAGTAAAGCTCCCTCTACACTGTCCCATCAAACACTCCCAGGGCAGGTACAGCACGGGTTAGATACAGAGTAAAGCTCCCTTTACACAGTTATAACAATGTAGCTGAACCCATCATCAGAATACTGGCCAATTTTGTGCAACATTTTTCCGTTCCCTACTTCAGCTGTCCTGCGGCCTCTGAGTGAGATTGCCAATTCAGTGAGAACCAAGGAGACGGGTTGAGTATGCTTCAGATTGATTTCACGTCCAGTTAACGCACAGAGGAGACTTTTATCTCATCATTCTGGGCTGTGTTTGAAACCAGATTTCAGGATGAAACGTGAGTAAGCACCGCCCCGCCCTCTCATTTCCTGTTTACTTCTAACTCTCCTCTCTCCCCACTTTTCTAGACTGGCTGTCCCTAGGCTAGAAAATTGGCCATTTTGTGACTGTATTCTTTCTGCTTCCGCTACACTTTGTCAGGAGATCAGGCCATTGATGTCCTCTCTTGGCCTCTCATAATGCTCGCACTTTTGCTGGTTTGGAGGCCTGGCTGTAATTGTGGGATTTGTGGCTACGCTGTCTCTCCTTGTACCTGTCAGTTGCAGTTGGTTTGGAAGCTGTCTGTCAAGCATTTTACAACTGCATTGTGCAATATCTGGCTGCAACCCCCCTCTCTCTGTCAGTTGGCGTTGGTTGGGAGGTTGCTGTTGGGGTGCATTTTACGGACTGTTCTCTCTTCGTCAGGTTATAATGACAGGTGGTTGCACAAGTTATTGCTGTTTGTTCTGCACAGGGTAAAGGAGAGTCATGTGTTCCGCATCCTTGAATGGAAGCTTTTCATCGCAATAGTAATGCACCACCTCTGGAATACTGTCAAACAGGGCGCTGTTCTGATTCAGAGTGTATTTATTGTCTTTGGTCTGGGCCAATATGATGTGGACACATCCCTGGCTGGTCCTGTACAGAGTAGGTAAAACAGGAGAGAGCGTCAGTACCATCAATAGACCATTTGTTTTTTTTTGTTACCCATCTCCAGCCCCTCTCCCCCCAAATTCTGAAGATGTTGACTCTTGCTGGGGTATGGGTGCCACAGGCATCATATGCCCTCGGGTACTTCACTCAAATGGCCATTCTTCACGCAGGAGTTAAGGCAGTGAGTGTCTGCGGGTGGGGCATCACAGTTTATCCTGATCTGGTCTTCACCTGACACTCACTCACTCTCGCTCTCTGTGTCACACTCTCCCCCTGCCCCCCACAAATCAGGAGTTCCTAGATGAAGAGAAGCAACCAGGGCTGATTTTCTTCCCCCCTCCCTAACCCATTGTAACATCTAACTGCTGAGATCAGCAGACTCAGCACAAACCAGGAAGGATCTGAGACCTTCTGGTGAGCACAGCTTGACTCATGGGTGTAAACCTATGTTCTACCAGATGTCCACCCTGCTAGAACCTTCTAACCAGTGGTATCGTGAGCTCCTTTGTCTAGTGATTAAGGGCATTGTCTGATATGATACATGATCGACTCTTAACCGCCCTGAGAAGTGGCTCAGCATGCCGCTCAGTTATATCAAACTGCTCACCATCACCACATAGACTGATGTGGAGATGCCGGTGATGAACTGGGGTTGACAACTGTAAACAATTGTAAACAATTGTAGACAATTGTAAACAATTTACACATAGACTGAAACAGCGAGCGGGAGAGTGACATTAGACTATGTGGGATATTAAGAGGTACGGGGACCAAGTAGGAGAGTGGGATTAGACTATGTGGGATATTAAGGGGTACGGGGACCAAGTAGGAGAGTGGGATTAGACTATGTGGGATATTAAGGGGTACGGGGACCCAAGTAGGAGAGTGGGATTAGACTATGTGGGATATTAAGGGGTACGAGGACCAAGTAGGAGAGTGGAATTAGACTATGAGGCTTATATGGGGCAAAATACAGATACAGACTTGATGGGCCGAATGGTCTGTTTCTGTGCTGTGCGGTCACATTTGAAAGATGGCAAAACCCTAGGTTTGATCTCAGTACTTCAGGTCAACTTTTCTTCACAGTCTCCTCTGACTTAGCTGCGATTTGGACTGTTGGGCATTGTTGTAAGCCCTGATCCAACCCCTGCCTCGCCCTGATTCTGTCCCCCACATACCTCACTCATACCCCTAGATACCTACCCTGCATCTGACCCCCTCCCTGCCTCTACCCCATCCGAACCCGATCCCAACCCTGCTACTGTCCTTTCTCCTGCCGCCCTGCCGCTATCACTGATCCCACCCTGCCCCCTGCCCCTAACCCCACCAACTATCCCACCACTGCCCTTGACATCCTGCCCCACCACTGGTCCCACCTGCCCCTAATCTTACCCCTACTCCTGGTCCCACGTCTTGCTCCTGTTTCTGACCCCCCTGTCCCCTACCTCTGCTCCTGACCCCTTGCCCCCCTACACTTGATGCCACCCCTGCCATGTCTCTTGTCTGGATTGGCACTTGGACACTGGTGGCACCTGCACCCGGCTGTGCTTTTGATAGCGACACTGGCAAGAGTCAGAGGAAGCCAACTGCTTGGTGTTGAACCCAAGGGACGACTCCTTCAAATTATTGCTTCGCTATTGTACGTGAATACAGCTTCGAGAACAAGGTTCAAAGAGCAACTCTGTTTAATTCCTCTTCTAAACATTTCAAGCTACGACCCACTGGTGCCCGAGGCCTCCCGAATACTTACTTTAAAGCAAGGGAATACTTGCTGTTTCCTGACTCGCTGTTTCGTACCAGGTAACTGGCTTCTTTACAGGGCTGCAGTCGAGACTCTGCCTCCATCCGGGTGATGGCTCCGTGATACCAGCTGTGGGAAAAATGCAAACGCTAGTTAAAGCTTTTTCTTTTTCTCCTGGCAATCACTGGGAAGGGGTCCCACAGGCGCTCGTCCTCCAACACCTCACCCCAGTGGACGTTTTTCACGTGTGATTCGTGACAGCGAGTGGAGGCAGGTTAGCCAACTGTGGAGAGAGAGTCACAGACAAGCCCATACTGTCCTCACCCAACACCCACGCAGGCATTTTCCAAAAGGGGTCACTGGAAAGTGATCACGGGCAGGAACTCTGACTGGCTTCATTCACTCCCTTTACCTGGGAGCCCAATCTTGTCCTCACCCAGCATCCACACACGTGCACTTCTGGCAGGGGGGGGCAGTGTATAGCAAACAGGAGCGAGAGCCCTGGTCGCTATCCAGTGACACCTGCTGGAAAGGTTTCATGTGGGCTTCAGTGATGTCCCCGGAGGTAGCCTGCTGATCGTCACTGTCAAGGTAAATACATGAAGAATGGTCACTTGGGCAAGGTTGGAGGACAACTGAGCCCTGTGGAACTGAATCCCAACAAGAGTCAGCGCCTAGAGGAGAGGAGGGAATAACTCGAAGGAAAGTAAATTTTATCTGGGGGGGGGGGCGATCTAATTGAGGAACAAGAGAGGAAAGTGAGGGGATATTGTCACTTACACTTGTTTTTCTAAGGGAATGGTTGGATCCACCTTCTCTCCCACCTCGCTGCTCTCTGGGCTCTGTTGCCTCAGGACCTTCTGCGTCCAGCTCGGGTGCCTATGATGGTGCTTGACTTTTTCCTCTTTGGGTGGAGATGCTCTCTCTGCAGAGTCAAACTGGACTAAGGGGGATAGACAGAAGGTGGCAAAAAATATTAGACAAAGTATCCATAAAGGGTCTGCTCAGGAACTTTTCAGAGTTCATCCGCTTTCCCTATTTGCAAAAAAAAAATATTTCTTTGCCAAAAGTATTTCACACCATCCTTCAAATGTTCTCCTCCTCTCTGACGCATGCTGAGATCCTGTTCTAAAAGCACTAGCAACCCCCCAGCACATCACCCAATTCTTCCAAGTATGAGTTTTGACAGGCTATTGGACCACAGGCAGCAACACAGCTGAGCCTGCTCACGTCTTGCGTACAAAACACGCACGCACGCGACACACACACACACACACTCTCTCTCTCTCACGTACTATACAGGTGACTAGATGGTGATCAGGAACAGGAACTGTGGCAGATTTTTCCCTCCCTAACCCAGAGGTGCTGGAGCCAATTGTAGAGTGCCAATTGCTGCCCCGGCTTAGGTCAGGTACGTCAACACAGAACACAGAGGGAACCTGAGACCTTCCTCGCCCATGTGGCTCAGAACCACATTAGGGGCTAACTTTGCCCACCTCAACCCCCTGAGCACAGTTCTACCTTCAGACCTTCCTGCTGTACCTGCGAATGCTTTTACTATCTGTTCTGTCTTCCACTCCCAGGGCTGTTCATACTCTGCTGCAGGACGCTCATCGTTCTCTGGCAGGCAGCTGTCCACTGGCCGCTGGTTTCCTGTCCTCTCTAGAGCAGAGTTCCCAAGTGCCTCTGGCTTTGTCCCCACTTCCCCCGGCTCGTAGGGACTATCGTACAACAGGGACTGCTTTCCGAGGGGGTCCTTCGATCCTCGTCTTCGAATTTCTGAATTGGGAAAAAAAAGTTAGTTCATCTACTAACTGGGAAACAAACCCAAGAAACTCCAATCTGCTCAGGGATCATATAAATGGTTGACGTGCTAGAAACAAATCCCTCTGTGTGATATTTTAACAGAGGTGGGTTAAGTTAATGCTTCCGTTAAAATATTGGAGAAAGGAATTTGTTACAAGCGTGTTAAATTTTCATATAAGACTAGAGCGACAGTAATTTATCTTATGGTTTGGATAGCTCTCCCAAGCTCCAAGTGGTTAAGAGAAGCACTGGGTGCAGTGCTGTCATCCCAGGTGGAAATTGCAGGTGTGTAGTTTTGGGTGTGAACTTAATTGTTTGTGATACTCTATTTAGATAGATGCCCTACTGGCACTCACTGTCCAAGCTGGGTGAAGCACAGGGAGGGGTAGCACAGTTAGTGCCCATAGAACTGTTCCTCAGCAAGAGCCACTGCCTTCAAGAGTGGAGGGCAGAAAACAGGCAATAAAAGGGAAACATGCTCTGTGCACCAGGCCACTGGGTTTACACCTGTGATTCTCCAACAAGTGGGTACCCCAATTAAAAGAACAAAAAAGAAAAACTTGCATTTATATAGCACCTTTCATGATCTCAGGACATGCCAAAGCGCTTTAGAGTCAATGAATTACTTTTGAAGTGTAGTCTCTGTTGTAATGTAGGAAAGGCGGCAGCCAATTTGCACGCAGCAAGATCCCACAAACAGCAATGTGATAATGACCAGATCATCTGTTTTTTTTAGTGATGTTGGTTGATGGAGATGGGGAAAAGGCAGGAAAGTGGAGTTGAGGTAAAAATCAAATCAGCCATGATCTCATTGAATGGCGGAGCAGGCTCGAGGGACCGAATGACCTACTCCTGCTCCTATCTCTTATGGACTTATGGATAAATATTGGCCCAGGACACCGGGGAGAACTCGCCTGCTCTTCTTCAAAATAAGCGCCGTGGGATCTTCTGCATCCACCTGAGAGGGCAGACGGGGCCTCGGTTTAACGTCTCATCCGAAAGAAAGCACTCCCTCAGTACAGCAATGGAGTGTCAGCCTGGATTTTGTGCTCAAGTCTCTGGAGTGGGACTCGAACCCACGACCTTCTGACTCAGAGGCAAGGAATAGGGCTGCAATGCACCTCCAATCTGAGCTGAGTACCTTTTCCTCAGCTTCTGACAGCTTGTTTCTCAGGTGGTCATCCTGTGCCTTCCTACAAAATGGAACTGCAGCGACTCGCAGCAACCTCTCAAGAATTTTTTTTGCTTTTAACAACAGCTCCATGGGAATAAATCGAGAAGTTTTTTTTTGCTAAACAATGCAGGAACCTGCCAGAACCCCGCTCATTTACATTTGCAGCCAGTTAAGTCGGCGGTTCCAGAGTGTCCACACCCCAGGGGCCTGCACCATCACTCACCACAGGCAGCTGTCACGCAACCTAGAGGCAGTTTCAGGGAGCAGGTCTTCCACCCATTCTCTTGAACGAGGATGGTTCGTTACGGTCAGAAGCTGACATTTTCACTGGGACTTTTTAATATCAAATTGTGTTACTCAACAACAACAACAACATCTTGCATTTATATAGCCTTTAACGTAGGGAAACGTCCCAAGGCGCTTCACAGGAGCGATTTTCAAACAAAATTTGACACTCAGCAAAGTGCACTACATGCAGGAAATGTAGACATTCATCCAGAATGTCACATTGCACAAAAGATGGCAGACAGGGCAAGTCCATGGAGGAACAATTGAAATTATGTTTCAGGATACCAGTGTACAAACACCTCGTGTGTGTATGTGCAATACCACAACAGGCAATGGAAATACGCAACAGGCCTGTAAGTATCGGAAAAGAGAAAAGTCAGGTGAATGTTTTGGGTGGAGAATCTTCGCCAGACCTGCTGTGCATTTCCAGCAGTTTCTTTTTCTTGTCTATTTACAACCCTCCTCACCTGAAGGTGTTGCCTCCTTTCCAGGATATGACTCTCTGGACACTGAGTACCTCACTCAAATGGCCATTCTTCATGGGTGAACCTAGAGGAAAGTCGACATAGGTCGTATCACAGCCCAGCCCGACTCTCTCACCACCTGACATCCATGCACACACACTTCCCAGCGGCAGTCACTGCATTGTGGAACCCCGGCTGATTTTCCGGTGAGCGACCGTGGTAGCCATTTTGTGTACAGCAAGATCCCACAAACAGCAATGAGTTGAGTGACCAGTTAATCTGTTTTTGGTGGTGGTTGAGGGAGGAATGTTGGCCGGGACACACCAGGAGAACTCCCCCAATCTGCTCTTCTTCCAACAGTACCATGGGATCTTGCACACTCACCTGAACAGGCATATGGGGGTCTCGGGATAATGTCTCATCCAAAGGACAGCACCTCCAACGATGCAGCACTCCCTCCATACTCCACTGGAGCGTCAGCCTAGATCATGTGCTCAAGTCCAGGAGTGGGGCTCAAACCCATAACCTTCTGACTCAGAGGCAACAGTGCTACAGACAGAGCCAAGCTCAGTTCAGTGGAAGCGTCCAAGGGTTCTGAACCACATTGTTCAGCAGTAAAATGGTTAAGGCTGTGTTCTCGGAATCCTGTCTCCCTTCTAAACCATTTCCAAATGTGGATGTGTTGTATTGTTTCCAGGGTGCAGTTTCCTCAGCCTGTTTCCTCCCTCTCTCTCCCGCTTCCTCTCTGAGTTGCAAACGCCACATTCGTACTGTGGAAAGGAAGTCTCCGCTTGCAGCAGTGGGATTGTTGCTGTTAGCCCGGCGTCGCCCCTGCTCAGGCGACACTGGGCTCTCAAGCTCAGGAAGCCGCACTGTGACGAAATAATCTGCAGCCGCAGTCCATCGCTGCACAATTATCAACAAGGCCGGTTAAAAACTGCAGGCAGGTGGTAGGTGGCTGAGGGGCAAAGTTTCCATCACTGAGCCCTTACAGACCAGGGAGGCCACGGGATCAATCCCCGGGCTATGCTGAGTTAGCTGATCTCAGCTGGGATAGCAGAAGGGATGCTACAATTGGCCTCAATGCCTATGAGTTTTCCTGCTGCTGATCCCTGTCCAGTGATGCCTGCTGAAAAGTGCATGTATGTGGATGTCAGGTGAGGAAGATTGGCCTCCCTCCCCCCCTTCCTCATAGTTTGCTTCCAGGCCTCAACCAGAGCTGCGTTGAACCAGCTGCAACAAGATGTGCAGAAGCAGCTTCCTGCAATGTGCATGGTTCTCTGTTTTCCCGGCTATCTTTGTGTGGAAGTGCCTGGGCTCCCGTCTGTGTCTCCTGTCAGCCGTGGCTCAGTGGGTAGCACTCTCGTCTGAGTCAAAGGTTGTGGGTTCAAGTCCCACTCCAGAGACTTGAGCACAAAATCTAAGCTGACACTCCAGTGCAGTACGGAGACAGTGCTGCACTGTCAGAGGTGCCGTCTTTCGGATGAAAAGTTAAACCGAGGCCTCGTCTGCCCCCTCAGGTGGATGTAAAAGATCCAAAGGCACTATTCGAAGAGCAGGGGAGTTTCTCCCGGTGTCCTGGCCAACTTCTATCCCTCAACAAACACCTAAAACAGATGAACTGGTCATTATCTCCTTTCTGTTTGTGGGACCTTGCTATGCGCAAATTGGCTGCCACATTTCCTATTTTACAACAGTGACTACACTTCAAAAGTACTTAATTGGCTGTAAAGCACTTTGGGACGTCCTGAGGTTATGAAAGGCACTTTATAAATGCAAGTTCTTTCTTTCTCTTTTGTTAGTTTGATACAGATGCTAGAGTGGTGCAGTATATGACAGAACACATGGGGTTAAGATAGTTAATGGTAAATTTCAAAAACGCTGTTCCATAAATATC
This sequence comes from Heptranchias perlo, assembly GCF_035084215.1. Taxonomy (NCBI): domain Eukaryota; kingdom Metazoa; phylum Chordata; class Chondrichthyes; order Hexanchiformes; family Hexanchidae; genus Heptranchias; species Heptranchias perlo. The sequence goes on along the minus strand of NC_090368.1, from coordinate 2,332,317 downwards.
GGCGATCAGGAACTCAGCACAAAGAACAGGCAGAAATTATATTAATAAAGAGAACAAAATCTTTTATTCTGGCCTTCCGCTGCCTGCCCGCTCGCTTCCTGACATTCTATGCAGCTGGAGAATTATTAACCTTTTCCAGGTCAGGCAGAAAGCGATCCTGCTCCGTACTGAGCTTTCCTTTCTTAATTTTTGTCTCTGGCTAATTTTCTCCCCTCCCCACCTGAGGGCACTGGCTCTCGCTGGGGTAGCACTCCACAAGCACTGGCAGCCCACCAATTCCTCACTTAAATGGCCATCTTCTTCACGTGTGAGCTTAGACAGTAAGCGTCGGAGCGTCACAGCTGAGCCTGATCCTGGTCTCACCCGATATCCGCACACATGCTCTTTCCAGCAGGAGTTACTGTACACAACAACAGCTTGCATTTATACACCGCTTTTAATGTTATAAAACGTCCCAAGGCGCTTCACAGGAGCATAATCAGACAAAATCTGACACCGAGCCACATAAGGAGATATTAGGACAGGTGACCAAAAGCTTAGTCAAAGAGATAGATTTTAAGGAACGTCTTAAAGGAGGAGAGAGAGGCGGAGAGGTTTCGGGAGGGAATTCCAGAGCTTAGGGGCTAGGCAGCTGAAGGCACGGCCACCAATGGTGGAGCGATGAAAATCGGGGATGTGCAAAAGGCAGGAACTGGAGGAGCGTAGAGATCTCGGAGGGTTGTAGGGCTGGAGGAGGTTACAGAGATAGGGAGGTGCGAGGTCATGGAGCGATTTGAAAACAAGGATGAGAATTTTCAAAATCGAGTTGCCGGACCAGGAGCCAATGTAAGTTAGTGAGCACAGGGGTGATGGGTCACAACAAGGACTTGGTGTGAGTTAGGATCTTACAGCACAGAAGGAGGTCATTTGGCCCATCGTGCCTGTGCCGGCTCTTTGAAAGAACTATCCAATTAGTCCCACTCCCCCACTCTTTCTCCATAGCCTGCATAAGTGACTATACTTCAAAGTAATTCACTGCGTGTGAAACGCTTTGAGATGTTTCCGAGAGATGTGGTACGATGATATAAAAATGCAAGACTTTTCTTAAGTCTGCAGTCACAGGTGCCTCCCATCTGCCATCTCTCTGATTGAATCAATCCGTGATCCATCTTCCCTAACTTTTGGTGCCAATAGTGGGTGTGTTCATTGCTCATGCAGGCAATCTCAGCTGTAAACATTCACTGAACACTGAGGCTGTCTCGATCTGTCATCGATGCTCTTGTCCCATGGTCCTCACTATCTAACAGTAATAAATCCATTCTCTACAACATTAACATGCAGGTACTTGTCAGGTTTTTTTTTACATTCAATTGCAGGAGCCTCTCAGCTCTACTGGTAAGGCACTGGGTTACAGGCTGTTTAGGGTGCCTGGAGGTAAGGGCATCGGATACTGTATTTATATATTGTACAGTATTGAATATCTTACAGATGATGTGCTATTTAATAATGAGAGGATCATTATACCATGTAACACAGAGTGTATTATTGTGCTGCTAAAGTGGGTCTGTGTTTAATGTATCTTTTAAGGCCACAAAGTCCAGTTGCTGTGAATAAGATAACCTTGGGGTCAACTTATAGAATCTTAAGAATGACAGCACAGAAAGTGCCCATTTGACCCACTGCACTTAGCTGAAGCTCTCTACTCTGAACCCTATTCCCCACCTTTTCCCCGTATCATTCTATATTCTTTCTTTTCAATCTGGAGTAAATGAAATTATCGTCCACGTCACAAAAGCCACATGTGGTGAAGCATTCCTGGAACTGCTTGTTCAAGGCTGAATTAGCTGACTGCAGATGGGACAGCAGTAAGGTACTGCTAGTGGGCTCAGCACTCCTGGGGTCGGGAGTGGCCTCACCCCTCTCTATCTCTGTTACCTCCTCCAGCCCTACAACCCTCTGAGATGTCTGCGCTCCTCTGATTCTGGCATCTTGCGCATCCCCCGATTTTCATCGCTCCACCATTGGCAGCTGTGCCTTCAGCTGCCTAGACCCTAATCTCTGCAGTTCCCTCCCTAAACCTCTCCGCCTCTCTCTGCTCCTTTAAGACGCTCCTTAAAACCTACCTTTTTGACCAAGCTTTGACCAACCTGACCTCATTGGGATGACTTTAAACCCCAAGAACAGGTGGGTTGGGGCCGGATGGGAGTTGAAAATAGTTGTTTTTTTGGGTCACAACTGCAAAATGTTTGGACTTGGCATTCCCAGTGGGAAGCCTGTACTTTTACGTGCCCAAGTTAAACCCGGAAATAAAGCCGGGTTGCGACCCCAAAACCCAACTATTTTCAACTCCCACCTGCCCCCAACCCGCTCGTTCTTGGGGGTTAAAATCACCCCGCATATCTTTATGTGGCTCGGTGTCAAATTTTGTCTGATTACGCTGCTGTGAAGCGCCTTGAGAGGTTTTACTATGTTTAAGGTGCTATATAAATCCAAGTTGTTATTGATTCTATAGGCAAATGCAGCAGCCATTTTGCACATTGCAAAGTACCATAAGTAATGATACAAACGACTAGTTAATTTGTTTTTTGGTTGAGAGAGGTATGTTGACCAGGACATCTGAGAAACCCTCTTCAAATAGTACGATGGGATATTTAACATCCACCTGAACCACCAGTATAAGCAGAAGCAACCGTGGTTTAATTGTTCGTCCGAAGGCCAACATCTGTAAGATACAGCACTCCCTCAGTGTTACAACGGAGTTGTAAAATTGGTGTAGTAAAATTGTTTACAATTGTCAACCCCAGTCCATCACCGGCATCTCCACATCATTACAACGGAGTGTCAGCCTAGATTACAAACTCAATTCCTGGAGTGGGACTCAAAGCCACAACCTTCTGACTCGGAAGCTTGAGTTCTACCAACTAAGACAGGCTGAGCAGCTCGAAGGTGTTTTGGAGGGAAGCAGAGATTTTTTTTTAAAAAAGAGTATGCAAATTTATGTCACAGAGATAATTCTGCATAAAATAGTTGATCCTAAGCTGCCTCCAACCAGCAGTTTGAGAAATTAAACATAGAGATAAAGAAGCCGAGAAGCACCAGTAAGTGTACAAGAATCTCTCTTTATACTTTTGAGAATGTGGCAACACAAATGAATAGACTCCCCCTCAAGAGGTCTCACAATTAATGTGGGGGGGTGGGCGGGAAGAAAAGTTTAAAGGAATGATTGTACAATTGCCTGCACTAGCTGTAAGTAAATCAGCATTTGTCAAGCATCTGACTCACTACAGCCGGGTTCAGATGTCACAACCCCAAAGGTCAGCACTGGCCTTGTCACTTCCCCCTCCCCTGGCGTCCCTTATCTCTCCCTCACACGAGGGCAGGAAAAAACTCACCGCCTTCCGCCAGCAAGGCGTCACTTTCTCAAACCCACCCCTGACCCGGTCACAGGAACTAGGCTGCAAGGGATGGGAATGCTTCAAGGCTTGTACTAATGCCAGCTTTCTGGGCTTTGTCTCATCAGCACAGTAATAACCTCCCTCTCCTCCCTTAGTTAGTGGGATTACAGTGCAAATTAGACTCTGTTCATACCAAGGGCTGGGTGCCATATTCCAGATGCAGCTATTAAATCCACATAGGTGCTTTAAGAAGAATTGTCCACTTTTCTAGGGAAAAGAGCCCCAGCCTGTTCAGTCTTTCAGTCTTTGAGTTGGTGCCTTTATACACTTACTAGGTGCTATTTTCAGCCTACAAGGAGTTCCTTTATCAACTGCGTATTGTTCCTCTTTTCAACACTATGCAAACTGGATCGCCATAGTGTGCCAGCTACCATGCGGTTTCTCCAAACAAGCCAGATCTGGGTTAGCTGAACTGAGCTGCCCTACAGCTTAGTCACCTTACCTGTAATCATCTGCTGTGCATCATAAGGCTCCATGTAGCCATCATTCTCCCCCACCCGCTCTGCCTCATTCTGTCCAGTCTCTCGTTTCTTGGCATCATAGGGATCTGCATAATCCTCCACAATGATGACCTGTAAGGAGAAGAGTTGAATCAAGTCCATGATAATCAGAGTGGAAGAACCTGACTGTATTAACGTATTAGTTTCGAAATACATTTTTCTTCCTTATTTTCCCTCTCTTATAGTCTCCCTGTGCAGGTTTCTACATTTGCTCCTCGCCCTCTGAAAATGCCACCCGATGCTCAGCTGCACCTCCAATTTTCCTTTCCTTCAAGCTGGGAAACAGCTTAACGCCTCCTCATGGAGGAATCAGTCTGTTCTCTCACCCACGAGAGATGTATGAAACTTGACAGGTGCAGTATCAGCCACAAACCCAAGTGCTAACAGTGAGGTATCCTTAAGCTTACTGAATATTTCAGAAGATGACATCCAGGAGCACAGTGCATTGGTATTCCAAAGAACTATACCATAAACCGGTAACACCTTCACAGCAAGTTCTTGCATTTGGGTTCCGCTGGGTGTGAAGTATTCAGGTATAGCATAAGAACATAAGAATTAGGAGCAGGAGCAGGCAATATGGCCCCTCGAGCCTGCTCAGCCACTCAATAAGATCATGGCTGATTTTCAACCTCAACTCCACTTTCCTGCCCGATCCCCATATCCCTTGATTCCCCTAGAGTCCCAAAATCTATGGATCTCTGCCTTGAATATACTCAACGACTCAGCATTCACAGTCCTCTGGGGATAGAGAATTCCAAAGATTCACAACCCTCTGAGTGAAGAAATTCCTCCTCATCTCAGTCTTAAATGGCCAACCTCTTATCCTGCGACTATGCCCTCTAGTTCTAGGAGAGCGTAGACATTTCCTTGCAACAAGAGACAGCAACAGGATAAAAAGATCTTCAGGAAGTCACCCTGGGCTACATCTCCATATGGTTTACCACACCGGCCTGGGAGCACTTACTTGCTATCTCAGTCGTAAATTAGCACTGTGGGGAGGAGCCAACTAAAAGCCCTGTCCTTTCTGCAGGAGTGAAAAACATTGGAGAGCCATCCTTGTGCATGGAATTAGGTTTAAATGAGTTGAAGAGAAGCCGTTCTTTTTACAAGATCATCCTCTGTGTTTATTACGTCAGCAACATATGCCAACTTGTTGATCCTCTATTGCTCGGCCTGAACTTTACCAAATAAATAATAACATAACCTCCATGACAAGCCTCCATCTGGTGGATAGATGTGCAACTACAAAATATATCCCTAAACTTGACAATCCTGTGACTGCTCTTGTGCTTGTCCCAACAACAACTTGCATTTATATAGCACCTTTAAGAACATAAGAGAACATAAGAACATAAGAAATAGGAGCAATAGGAGGCCATATGGCCCCTCGAGCCTGCTCCGCCATTCAATAAGATCATGGCTGATCTTCAACCTCAACTCCACTTTCCTGCCCGATCCCCATATCTCTTGATTCCCCTCAGTCCAAAAATCTACCTATCTCAGCCTTGAATATACACAATGACTCAGCATCCACAGCCCTCTGGGGTAGAGAATTCCAAAGATTCACAACCCTCTGAATGAAGAAATTCCTCATCATCTCAGTCTTAAATGACCGACCCCTAATCCAGTGATTATGCCCCCTAGTTCTAGACTTTCCAGCCGGGGGAAACAACCTCTCAGCATCTACCCTGTCAAGCTCCCTTAGAATCATGTATGTTTCAATGAGATCACCTCTCATTCTTCTAAACTCCAGACAGCATAGGCCCATTCTACTCAACCTCTCCTCATAGGACAACCCTCTCATCCCAGGAATTAATCTAGTGAACCTTTGTTGCACCACCTCTAAGTAAAGTATATCCTTCCTTAGATAAGGAGACCAAAACTGTACGTAGTACTCCAGGGGAGGTCTAACCAAAGCCCCGCACAATTGTAGTAAGACTTCCTTACTCTTGTACTCCAACCCCCTCGCAATAAAGGCCAACATGCCATTTGCTTTCCTAATTGCCTGCTGTACCTGCATGCTAACCTTCTGTGCTTCTTGTACCAGGACATCCAAGTAAGTAAAACGTCCCAAGACACTTCACAGGAGCGAATATCAAACAAAATTTGACACCGAGCTGCATAAAGAGATATTAGGACAGGTGACCAAAAGCTTGGTCAAAGAGGTAGGTTTCAAGGAGCGACTTAAAGGAGGAGAGAGAGGTAGAGAGGTTTAGGGAGAGAATTACAGAGCTTAGGGCCTAGGCAGCTGAAGGCAACGCTGGCAATGGCACAGCAAAGGAAATCGGGGATTTGCGGGAGGCCAGAATTGGTGGAGTGCAGAGATCTCAGAGAGTTGTAGGGCTGGAGGAGGTTACAGAAATAGGGAGAAGCAAGGCCATGGAGGGATTTGAACACAAGGATGAGAATTTTAAATTCGAGGCGTTGCCTGACCAGGAGCCAATGTAAGTCAGCGAGCATAGGGGTGATGGGTGAGCGGGACTTAGTTTGAGTTAGGGTATGGGCTGCAGAGTCCTGGAACTCCCTTCCTAACAGCACTGTGGGAGAACCGTCACCACACGGACTGCAGCGGTTCAAGAAGGCGGCTCACCACCACCTTCTCGAGGGCAATTAGGGATGGGCAATAAATGCCGGCCTTGCCAGCGACGCCCACATCCCTGAACGAATAAAAAAAAAAGGATGAGCTTAAATTGGTAGGACGGATTACAACATGAGGTCTGACAACAGGTTACAGGTGATCCTCAAATGTTAGTGGTGTGGGGGAAAAATGGAAAGGACCATATTAAATGAAAAGGATCACTTTGATTGTGAGTGCAGTCTATATGCAAGTTAATATATTTATCCCTAGGAAGGTGGATTCAACTTTTGGGTGTAGCCTATATGTGCACAGTACTGTGCATACCATGGAAAAACAAATGTGGAAAATATAACTTAAAACTCTTGCTAAACTAAATTATAAGGGGGATAAAATATAAGTCTAGCAAGCTACAGCAGTGCATTAGGGCACAAGTGAACGTCTGTGACTCCCATGTGGTGGGTTCATAACCATTCCGAAAAGCCATCATGGAGACTGGTGTGTGGAGGCCAGAAAGAGAAGGAAAATCATAGTCAGGAAGCCTGTTCACACTAAGGTGGTCACCTTTTTCCCAGTCCAAATCAGGACAGGAGCAGGGTATTTGAAGGATTGCAGTGTGTGCATGCGTGCAACAAATGAGTTTGCACATGCACAAATGTGAATCCGGCCTGCTCACTCATGCACATTGTGGTTTTATTAACACAGTAATTAAAAAATGGAATTTTATTGTCCCATTTTTGATGATGAAAATGAACAGGCAACCAGCACCCAAAACCAGATGGGTATTATACCTTGTGCACCTCCTACTAGGTATCAGCCATGGCTCAGTGGGTAGCAGTCTTGCCTCTGAGTTAGAAGGTTGTGGGTTCAAGTCCCACTCACAAGACTTAAGTATATAATCCAGGCTGACACTACAGTGCTACACTGTCAGAGGTGCCGTCTTTCAGATGAGATGTTATACCAAGGCCCTGTCTGCCCTCTCAGGTGGACGTGAAAGATCCCACGGCACTACTTTGAAGAAGAGCAGGGGAGTTCTCCCCAGTATCTTGGGGCCAATATTTCTCCCTCAACCAACATCACTAAAACAGATTATCTGGTCATTATCACATTCCTGTTTGTGGGACCTCCCTGTGCCCAAATTGGCTGCTGCATTTCCTACATTACAACAGTGACTACACTTCACAAAGTACTTCAGTGGCTGTAAAGTGCTCTGGGACATCCTGAGGGTGTGAAAGGTGCGATATGAATGCAAGTTCTTTCTTTTATGGCTGGTTACAGAATGGCATGTGAGCAGACTTTTAATCTAACCTGTAAGGCTAAGGAGGCATGCAACATTGGTGGGGGAAGGCATTAGAGACAATCACAAAATAAATATATAGAAAATAATATTCTTGTGGTTCCCAAAGGATTAAAGTCAACAGATTTTGTACCTACTCTTCAGGGTTTTCTCCCTAATTGCATTTATTTTAGTTCAAGAATGATTTCAGGAGCACCACCTCCTACTCCATCTTCAAACACTTTCAACATTTTCCTGTTGGAGAAGGATTTAATCATGCTAGTGCTCAACAGGAATTTAAACAGAGAAATATCACAAGTATTGTGATCACGATTCATGAATGATTCAACGTTTGTGATGCAGCTAGCTCTCCCTGTAATATAAAGCCACCTAATACATTCACCCTGAAAGCTAATAGCAGAATCATACTCATGCACTTTTGGTGCAATCATGTTTTGAGCTGCAGATGGGAGCTTTAAGTTTATTGAATGGGACGTAATAATGAACAACAGGAACTCCAATTTTGCAAGATTTTGCCCTTAATTTACTCCTCCCCTCCCTCTGCTGCTGATTCTTGGTGGGGACTAGTTCCACAACTCTCAGCACCTCTTTCAACTGGCCATTCTTTATGTGTGAGCCCAGGCAGACAGTTGGCAGGCTATTCAACTGTGGAGGGGGGGGCATTACATCCAAGCCAGATCCTTTCCTGAGCCGATATCTACATAACGCGCTGTCCAAGGGTCACTGGCTGGTTTTGCCCTTCCATAGCCCGTGGGCTTTGAGGCCAACTGTGGTGCCATTCCAGCTGAGATGCAACCTGGACCCTTCTTGCACTGTCTGGCTTAGTAGAATACCGAGCAGCCCATTTACTCACTGAGTCAGTAGAGGAGCTCAGACAACGGGTTTTTATGTGCCGCTGTTTCTTACCAAAATAAAGTAATTGGCACGGTAAAAATTTGAAATACTTTTCTCTTTTTGCCTGAGTCAGAAGGTTGTGGGTTCAAGTCCCACTCCAGAGTCTTGAGCACACAATCTGGACTGATATGTTAGTGCAGTACTGAGGGAGTGCTGCGCTTTCAGAGGTGCCGTCTTTCGAGCTAAACCGAGGTAGCATCTGCCCTCTCAGGTGGATGTAAAAGATCCTACAGCCACTATTTCAATGAAGAGCAGGGGAGTTCTCCCCAGTATCCTGGCCAATATTTATCCCACAACCAACATCACTAAAAAAAAGATTATTTGGTCGTTATCACATTGCTGTTTGTGCGAGCTTGCTGTGCGCAAATTGGCTGCCGCGATTCCTACAATAGTGACTACACTTCGAAAGTACTTCATTGGCAGTAAAGCACTTTGGGACGTCCTGTGGTCGTGAAAGGTGTGATAGAAATGCAAGTCTTTCTTTTTTTCTTTATTATTTCCTAACAATTAAACTGAGGTTTTGTCTGTCAGTTCAGGTGGATGTTAAAGATGCACAAGCAGCCGTTTCGCCCTCAACCAACACCACCAAAAAACAGATTAACTCGTCATTCAAATAAATGCTGTTTGTGGAACATCGTTAGTGCAGAATGGCTGCTGCCTTTACCTACGTAACATGTCAATGTACTTCAAAAGTAGTTTGTTTTGTGATGTGCTAAGCCATCGTGTAATCCTAAGATTTAAACAACTCCCTACCGTGTCCTGCTTGGCTTTCCCACTCTCATCGTCCTCCATCACGTTCTGAATCCTGTTCATCAGGTTTTTCCCATTTTTCTCTTGATTGTCCACTTTGATCAGTCTGTGTTTGGGTGAAATGAAGCTGGATCCTGACAGCTTCCCAGGATTTTGTCCTGTTTTTCCAGGATTCGTCCCAGTTATTTTCCCGAGATTCAATCCGCTTTTCCCTGGACTTGGTCCCGTTTTCCCAGATTTCAATCCGTTTTTCCCAGGGTTTGTCCCAGTTATTTTTCCAAGATTCAATCCAGTTTTCCCAGGACTTTGGCTTGTTGTTTTGCCAGTTTTCAGGTCAGTTTTCCCAGTTTTCAAATCGGGCGTTTTCCCAGTTTTTGTATCGGGCTTCCCAGCTTTCAAATCTGCCTTCCTGGTTTTCAAGTCTGTTTTCCCACTTTTTACATCCGTTTTCCCCACTTTCAAGTCCACCTTCCCAGTTTTTGAATCTGTTTTCGCAGCTTTCAGATCAGGTTTCAATTCAGGTTTCACTGGGCTCTTCCCCGTAATTTTCCCTGGATTCAATCCAAGCTTCCCAGAAAAACTCTGTCCTGATTTACTGGGATTTTGTCCACGTTTCAACGATGGATTTTTGACTAGTTTTCCAGCTTCTTCACCACTCCCGGGATCCACATGGGAATTTTTGCTGTTTTTTCCAGGGACACTGTTCCCATTCTCCCCAGATCCTTTGGGCGGTTTCCCATTGTCCTTCTTTATTGTCAATCCGTTTTTCATCAGTCCTGTAGGATTTTTCCCCTGAATGAGACTTTTATTTGGTTCAGTTTTCCCCCGCATTAGAGTGCCACTGCCAGTTTTTCCTAGAATTCCAGTAGACTTCCCCTGTATCCCAGCACTTACTGCTTTTCCAAGTTTTCCCAGCCCTGACTCTCCGTGCCCTCTCTCCGCAGCTCCTTTCACCTCTCTCCCAGTCCCCCGAGGGTTCACCTCACCCTGGGTGGCACGCCGGTTCCTGTTTGCTCCCTCACAATCCGTTCCACTCCGGTTCGCTCCTGTGCCCTCTGGCTTTGGTCGGGTCTTTAAGCTCAGCTGGAACTCCTTGAACCACTTTGCCATTGTGAATGGTAACCCAACTCACACGGTCACAGGCTTACGTTCCGATACAAGGGATTTGACACTGTACAGCAACACAAGTCCTGGTGGTCTCAAACCTCAGTCTAAATCACAACTTAAACACAGAGTGCTGTACAATCTTTGTCTTTACAAAATGTTATCAGTCAGCCAAAGAAAAATCTGTTACAAACATCCAGGGTCTTGAGATGTCAGCACAGTCTCCTCTCGATCCGACAGTTACATTTTCCTCTACTTTGTGCCTTCCTGGGATTCCAGTCAGAAAACCTCCCTCCCTCTCTGCCTTTTGCAGACATGGGCTATTCCACACAGCTTGCTCCTCTCATTAGCCTTCAAACTCCACCTTCCTGCCATTGTGAGCTTGAGTGATGAAAAGTACAGCCACTTCCACTTCTATGGACACCTGATAATTCAACAGAAACTGGAAAAAAAACACACATTTTCCATCTACAGCTATTGTACTCGTTCCTGTTTAATTGAAACACAATCAGTCCCAGTACGAGCATTCAAGGCAGGAGCGAACTGACCCTTTTTTGCAGCCACCTCCCTTAATTAACTTAAAATGCAGTTGTTCTTATTGTGCTGTGAAAACAGCCCATCACAATGCTCCTCTGATATTCAGTTCTACACAGTGATGTGATACAATGAACCCTGCCTGCTATTCTCTCACCCCCACCCCCTCTATACATAAGTTTCCAATCAGGTGCTGAGAGAAAGCAGGAGGCAGAGAAAGAGATAAGGAGAGAAAGGAAGAAAGAAAAACACTTGCATTTATACAGTGCATTGTCACATCTCTCAGAAATGTCTCAAAGTCCTTCACATACAGCATGACGAGCATCTCCCCACCACGTCCTGTAGTGACAAGATGCTGCGCTGGAACATGCTGGGTGAATCCACCTACACTCATGAGATGAATGACTAGCTAATCTGATTTTAGTGGTAGTGCTGGTTGGTCTGAACACTGGCATATACCATTCCTAGCAACTTTCTCAGCTGGTAAGACAGGTTAGTGCTCACAGCCAACATCACCGAAGAGTTCCAATCTCCTCCATGGTTCATTGAGTAAAGGTACCTGTCAAGATCAATTGTAGTCTCTCAGCTGATGCAGCACAGGCTGAGGGTTGAATCTGAGACTGGTTCATATGGCTCAGTGCTACAACGGGAGTGCATTCACCCACTGAGATCCCCGAAGGAAAAATATCTATTTATATAGCACCTTATCACACTTTCTCAGAAACATCCCAAAGTGCTTTGCATATAATGAATTAATTGAATTGCAGGGACTATTGTCATGTATACAGACATGGCAGCTGTTTTATGCACTGCAAGATCCAAAAAAGGCAGTAAGATAAATGACCAGGTAATCTGTTTTTCTGATGTTAGTTGAAGGAGGAATGTTGTCTGGGACACTAGAGAACTCCCTGCTCTTTTTCAAATAGTGCGATGAGGTCTGTTCCACCGGAACAGATTGCGCCTCAGTTTAATGTCTCACCTGAAGGATAGCACCTCTAACAGTGCAGTACTCCATCTGTACTGCACTGCAGTGTCAGCTTGTTTATGGACTTATGTCTTGGAGCAAGGCTTGAGACAATAACCTTCTGATTCAGAGGTGAGAGTGCTACTAACTGAGTCAAGCTAACACACAGAAAAAGAGAAACAGGTAGAACAACCAGGGAATGGAGGAGACTTCACTCCCTCTCTCACACATATCTCTTATAGCACATATATAAAGTGATGTGTCAAAGGCCTAGGAGTAGGAGGAGGACAGCCTACACTCTTCACTGTGGAGGAGTGTGTAATTAGCACTAAAAAATTAAAATTTTAAAATGATGGAGGGGGAATTAAAGAACATACCCACTGCTTACTTTCAGTAATGGATAGAGCACCATGTGGGAAGTGGCACTGTGACCCACTCAACTGTTTCCTCAGCTGAACAGGATGAATGAGGTCTACAAGCAAATGAATTCAATATGCTGGGTGCCAGGTCCATTGGCACCCTAAAGTACTGTGTCATCTTTTCTATTTAACTTTCTGTCTGATTAACTCTCCCTGAACTCACCATTCAGCCCCTCGAGCCTGTTACATAGGAACAAGAGAAGGCCATCCAGCCCCTCGAGCCTGTTATATAGGAAGAGGAGGCCATTCAGCCCCTCGAGCCTGTTACCTGAGAACAGGAGGAGGCCATCCAGCCCCTCGAGCCTGTTACCTGGGAACAGGAGGAGGCCATTCAGCCCCTCGAGCCTGTTACCTGAGAACAGGAGGAGGCCATTCAGCCCCTCGAGCCTGTTACATAGGAACAGGAGGAGACCATTCAGCCTCTTGATGTTCCACCACCAATTAGATTGTGGTTGAACTGTATCTTAACTCCATCCACCGGCCTTGGTTCCCTAACCCCTAATATCCTTGCCTAACAAAAATCTATCAATCTCAGTTTTGAAATTTTCAACTGACCTCCAGCCTTAACAGGCTTTTCGGGGGAAGAGAGTTCCGGATTTCCATACACCTTGCTCTTTTATCGCTGTGGTGAGGCGTCGCCTCAGGGGCTCAGTCTTCGACTGAAAACCCCCCACCCTGGGCTTGGAGAGTGAGGGGAATCGCCTATTTAGGGGCGGTCTGTGGAACAGTACCCCAGCCCCTTCAAATATTTTGAAATGAAAGAACAAAAAACGAAGCACATCTACGGAAGAGGCTGTGGTGTGTGTATATGTTGTGGGGAGTTGGGGAGTTATAATAGCTCAACCATTTGACTCAACGACTCTTACTTCTTCTCACTGAGCTCGACGCCCCTCTTCAAGACCGTCCCCACCACACCCGCACAAAATGGCGGCGGCTCACGCGGCCGCCTTCCCGCCCGCGCGAGGCCTGACGGGTAACCGCCGCCGCCCCCTCACAAAGCCCACCCAGCGGGGCGGAAGTGACATCAACTGCCCAACACTGCGGGGCAACTCGACGACACCTTCTGCACCATCACTCGCGCCTCCCCCCCCCCCCAAAAAAAAAAAACCACACACATCATTTGCTAGCACCTTGGCTTGTTTTATTTTAAAATTTTAGCCTGGGGAAGGTAGGAGAGAGGGAAACAGTTGGGATTCTTTTGCAAAGTCACGTGAGGACAGCCGGCCGGCGGTATTTCCGGCGGCGCTCGATCAGCTGACGAGAAGCACGTGGTGTGATGGAGCGCGACGCCATGGAGGGTGAGGACTTGATGGCTCCTTATGGGCCCCGGGTCCCACATGATGATTGGGGGGGTGTCACTGGTATTTATTGCCCACCCCTTATTGCCCAGTCTTTGATACCCAACCGAGTGGCTTCCTTGGCCAATTCATGAGGGGGAGGGGGCAGCTAAGAGTCAACCACTTTGGTGTGGGGACTGGAGTCACATATAGGCCGGGACTGGAGTCACATATCAGGCCCAGACTGGGTAAGGGGGGCAGGTTTCCTCCCCTAATGGTGAAAGTTTTACCACTGTCTTGTGTCAAGGGTGTGGAGAGTGTCACCATTGTTTTAATTGCTAATCTACCTAATGTAAAACTGAATTCTTATCAATAACTAACACGTATTAAACACTTTGGTATGATCCCAGCCTGTAACTCACTCCTGGGTATCTGTTATTCTATATATAAACCCCCCGAACCCCTCGATTAGAGTCCAGTCTGTAACTCACTCCCGGGTATCTGTTATTCTATATATAAACCCCCCGAACCCCTCGATTAGAGTCCAGTCTGTAACTCACTCCCGGGTATCTGTTATTCTATATATAAACCCCCCGAACCCCTCGATTAGATTCCAGCCTGTAACTCACTCCCGGGTATCTGTTATTCTATATATAAACCCCCCGAACCCCTCGATTAGATTCCAGTCTGTAACTCACTCCCGGGTATCTGTTATTCTATATATAAACCCCCCGAACCCCTCGATTAGAGTCCAGTCTGTAACTCACTCCCGGGTATCTGTTATTCTATATATAAACCCCCCGAACCCCTCGATTAGATTCCAGCCTGTAACTCACTCCCGGGTATCTGTTATTCTATATATAAACCCCCCGAACCCCTCGATTAGATTCCAGCCTGTAACACACTCCCGGGTATCTATTATTCTATATATTAAACCCCCCCCCCCCGAACCCCTCCATTAGAGTCCAGTCTGTAACTCACTCCCAGGTATCTGTTATTCTATATATAAACCTCCCGAATCCCTTGATTAGATTCCAGCCTGTAACTCACTCCCGGGTATCTGTTACTCTATATATAACCCCCCGAACCCCTCGATTAGATCCCAGCCTGTAACTCACTCCCGGGTATCTGTTTTTCTATATATAACCCCCCGAACCCCTCGATTAGATTCCAGCCTGTAACTCACTCTTGGGTCTCTGTTTTTCTATATATAACCCCCCCCGCCCAAACTCCATGATTAGATCTCAGCCTGTAACTCACTCCCGATTATCTGTTATTCTATATCTAGAAATCAGTACTTTTGGCAGAAGGCAGCAGTAAACCTGGAGCATTGAGCAGTGTGGACAGAGCTGCATGGTCTAATTCAGGATTTATTTAGTTGTTAGAAAACTGTCATAATATTTGCTCAGAATTGAAACTGATTGGATGCTCAAACTCTTGCAGGTCTGAGGAAGCCTTTGGAGAAAATGAGAATGTGAGTCTTGTACAAAATTATTATACTTAAATATGGACATACAATCTTGGAAGAAGGATGTGGAAACATCTCTTAAATTCTAGATCTGTGTTAGAATCTGTTTTGAGGTGCTGACTGTCTCTGGGGTATGAGCTCCATGTGTTTCTATGGTAACTTGCCCAAGTGCCCATTCTTCATGTGTGAGCCTAAGCGATGAATGTTGATAAGACTGTTTGACTGCGAGAGGCATTACAGCTGAGCTGATCCTGACGTGCATTATCTTGCAAGGTTTAGTGGATAATGCCCAATAACCCAGGAGGACTGGGGACAACTGCTGTCCTAGCCAAGATCTTCTCATTTACAATGTTAAGCATTTATCCACTGATCTAGGGGGAAGGGAAGGATGTCTATCGATATCCAACAAATTGGATCCTTGGAATCAATTCTAGGTTCAGATGTCAGACTGCTTTAGTGACTTATCTGAAAATTATCTTCATTATATTAGCTTGTAATTTGTACCCAGGTACCCATTATTCTCTAATCAGTGAATAGGAGACCAAACCTTCATTGACACCAAATACTTATTCATGGCACCATGCAAGCCAGGCAGTTCCCAACTTCTGTTGCTGGTCTGGTAGAGATAGAGCACTGCAATTGCCTGCAGTGGGGGGGGGGGGGGGGGTGGAGGTTGGGAAATCAGTCAGGGTCCTGCCCCTGATCACTCTCCAGTGACCTCTGTTGGAGGTGGATGTTGGGTGAAGGCAGGATCTGGCATGGCTTTGATAAGTTGTCAGTGGTGGAGCATTCTCATCTCTTGAATCAGACCAGAGACGTGAGCCCATACACTAGGCTGACGGGGTGCTGCACCGTCAGAGATGCCGCCTTTCAGATGGGACGTTAAACCGAGGCCCCGTCTGCCCTCATCAGATGGATGTAAAAGATCCACGGCATTATTTCGAGGAAGAGCAGGGCTCTCTGTGTCCTGGGGCAACATTTATCCCTCTATCAACATCACCAAAAACAGATGATCTGGTCATTTATCTCATTACTGTTTGTGGGACCTTGCAGTGTGCAAATTGGTTGCTGCATTTCCTATTTCAAGAGTTTGTCAATTAGCTATAAAGCACTTTGGGACATCCTGAGGTAGTGAAAGGAGGCTATAGAAATGGATATTCTTTCTGTGTAAAAGTATGACATGCTGATGGTCAAGTGTTATTATGTCCTATCAGGCACTAGTTGGATATCACCTTGTTTCTGGAACAAAAATAAAATGGGACTGTTTCTGTGTTGGGCCCAGGGCGAAGAATGAAAGTGGTGACAAGCAGCAGGCTCGGAGGGTGTTCTGCCTGGAGGGAACACCTAACAAGAGATCAGAATCAAGAAAAACAACTGGTAAATGGGAAGGACTTGCATCTGTCTTTTTTTTAAATGTTATTTTCCCAGAGCTCCCCCTGTTTCAACAAATGAGAAATTTTGTTTTCATTTTGGGATACAGTATATGAGTAATTTGAGACATGATGTGTGGTAAGCGTAGGAGGCTTGGGAGGAATAGAGGACTTTGGACCTCTGGATCCCAAAGCTTTCCACCACTGGGGGTTTTCCTCACCTCATGTCTGTCGTAGAATCATTGATAAGAGATTGATTGCTATGATTAGTCAATAACTCCGTTATCGTATCATGCGACTACCAGGATGGTAGAAGGCAAACTAGGTGGACCTTGGTCTTTTATCATCTAGCAATTTTTCTGAAATGAACACACTGCCCAGTTTAGAAATGAGACATACGGACTGGAAGGTCCACAAGTTGAAGGATATACTTGCCTTGGAGGCCGTACAGCGAAAGTTCACTGGATTGATTCCTGGGCTGAGAGGGTTGTCCTAATGAGGAGAGGTTGAGTAGAATGGGCCTATACTCTCTGGAGTTTAGAAGAATGAGAGGTGATCTCATTGAAACATATAAGATTCTAAGGGGGCTTGACAGGTTAGATGCTGAGAGGCTGTTTCCCCTGGCTGGAGAGTCCAGAACTAGGGGGCATAGTCGCAGGATATGGGGTCGGCCATTTAGGACTGAGATGAGGAGAAATTTCTTCATTTTAGAGGGTTGTGAATCTTTGGAATTCTCTACCCCAGCGGGCTGTGGATGCTCAGTCGTTGAGTATATTCAAGGCTGAGATCGATAGATTTTGGGACTCTTTTAAGGAAATCAAGGGTTATGGGGATTGGGCGGGAAAGTGGAGTTGAGGTCGATGATCAGCCATGATCTGACTGAATGGCGGAGCAGGCTCGAGGGGCCATGTGGCCTACTCCTGCTCCTATTTCTTATGTTCTTTATAAGCTTCATCCCTGGTCTATGCCGAGGTCGCAGATTGGAGCTGGGGAAGCACTTGAGGTGGTACGATTTAGCCTCGGTGTCATTTTGTTAAGAAGGGAAGGGAGAATACAGCCTGGGTTCCCACTCCATCCACTTGTGCATGCGTGTGTGTAGAGAGGAGAGTAATGGGCTTGGCTATGATGCCTCCCTTGAACGAATTGCCTCTACTTGGGTGAGATGCTGGTGGGCCACTGGTCCCCATGGAACCATATCCTAGCAGGAGTCAGCGACTTTGGAGAAGGGGAAATTTTCATCATTCGCCCCACCTTTTTAACGTGTCCATAATTAACCCTGTAACAGGATGCAGAACAAACAAACCCTTTTAATTCTGGTTTCTCCCATCTCTCAGGGCTGATCAAGAATGAGGTTTATATCGGAAACCTTCCATCCGAGATGATAGAGGTAAATCGGGACACTTTTGAGTCATTGTTATCAACACCTGCAGTTTCGCGAGCCATCAGTTTTGCACTGTGCCTAGCATTTAATAGATATTGACCTTGCACTGTTTCAATGTATGTGATTCACGATTATGAGAGAGAGTTTGTGTCTCAGCTTGGTCTCCCTGTCGTATACTGCCCTCGCATAACATGGTGAGACTCGGTCAAGGCTCCTGCAGAACTAGCCATCTCGAAATGTACCAGCCGTGTCCTGCGATTGACTCTCTTGCTCCCTAATCTGTGTGTGTGGGGTAAATCTCTACCCTGGGCCTGCCCACAGTGCTGGTTGTAGCAGGGAGAGATAGTTGGATTTTACTGTTACCATCGTGCATTGGGATTCATTGCCCTGTGCCTCGCCATACAAATTCCACAATACGCTGGCACCCAGCCACGGTGAATGCTGACTCGGGTGATGCCTTGACCAGGTGACCGGGCAGAGTCACGAGGGAGAGATTCGAGCCCTGGAAATGGTGCAGAGAGGGACAGGAGCCCTGAGAAACTGAGGAAAGACTAGAGAAAGTTGGGCCTTTTTGTATAGCTTTGAAATTAAATGATTGTGCAGGGAATCCCCATTGAAGGAATATAAGATAGTAAATGGCATGGATGGGGTAAATTCTGACCGGACGATAATTGGGGAAAGGTGATGTTAGGACTTCTCTCGTGAAGGCGTTTGTACAGAGACATGAAATGGACTTTGGGTAGGGGAGCGGAGGCAAAATCCTCTGGTATCAGTTTTAAAAAGTTGGATCGTATAGCAGGGTCTTTTCTGGATGAACTAAGACAGGCTGGATCTGGATCTGTCTTGTGAACAGTTCCTGGGAGTGGAGGAAAGCAGCAGGAACAGACCCCAATGATGGGGTGGGCCGGAGTTGGACTGGCCTCTTCTGCCCTCTTTGGATCTTTAGTACAACTTAGAAAGAATTCCTGAGAGCTGGCTCCTCACGGTTACATTTCCATTTGTTCTCAGGATCAGATCATGCAGCTGTTTGCTGCCTATGAGCCCGTGAAGGTTCGCAAAGTTGTGTCGGGGCTAAAGTGGTAAGCTACAGATTTGCTGTTCGATTTAGTCACGCCAACTTGCATTTATATAGCACCTTTTAACGTAGTAAAACGTCCCAAGGCGCTTCACAGGAGCGATTATCAAACAAAATTTGACACTGAGCCATGTAAGGAGATATTAGGACAGGTGACCAAAAGCTTGGTCAAAGAGGGAGGTTTTAAGGAGCGTCTTAAAGGAGGAGAGAGAGGTGGAGAGGTTTAGGGAGGGAATTCCAGAGCTTAGGGTCTAGGCAGCTGAGCCGTCCTGTATGGATTGTGATCAGTTAACTGGTGAAGGGGGAAGGGGAGGGCGGGTTCTACTGTGCTACATTCCCATCGATGTCCCCTCCTCCCCTTGGCAGCTACGCTTTTGTCGACGTGGGGGATGCTGAAAATGTGGCGCTCGCAGTCAGTCACTTGAACAACACCTTCTACAGCGGGCGGCGCCTGGTTGTGAGAGACCTGGCCGAGTCCAGGAGCAGTGAAAGGCCAACGGAAATGGAGTTACCGGTAAGCGTTGGTAGCGCGGGAGGAGGGGGCTGGGTGGCGGCAGGACTCTTTGCACCTCAGCGATAGGATCACCGCACAATTCCCAATCACGGATCTGCCGTCGGTAACAACAACCACCTGCATTTATACAGCTCCTTTAACTTAGTAAAACATCCCAGTGCACTTCACAGGAGCGATTATCAAACAAAATTTGACACCGAGCCACATAAGGAGATATTAGGACAGGTGACCGACAGCTTGCTCAAAAAGGTAGGTTTTAAAGAGAGGTTGGGGCCCAGGCAGCTGAAGGCACGGCCGCCAGTGGTGGAGCGATGAAAATCGGGGACACGCACGAGGCCAGAATTGGAGGAATGCAGAGATCTCGGAGGGTTGTAGGGCTGGAGGAGGTTACAGAGATAGGGAGGGGACGAGGACCATGGAGGGATTTGAAAACAAGGATGAGAATTTTAAATTTGAGGCGTTGCCGGACCGGGAGCCAACGTAGGTCAGCGAGCACAGGGGGCGATGGGTGAACGGGACTTGGTGCGAGTTAGGATACGGGGCAGCAGAGTTTTGGATGAGTAGAATCCAAACTGTGATTTTGGGGGTGGAATGGTCATGAAGATGCCCTTGCAGCACCATCTAATGGCAGGCTTTTAAAAAAAAAATTGTTAGTCATTCTTGGGATGTTGGTGTCGTTGGCAAGGCTGGGATTTATTGCCCATCTCCTAGTTGCCCCTTGAGAAGGTGGTGGTGAGCCGCCTTCTTGAACCGCTGCAGTCCATGTGGAGAAGGTTCTCCCACGGCATTTTGCAGTTAGGTTGGGAGTTCCAGGATTTTGACCCAGCGACGATGAAGGAACGGCCGATGTGTGTCCAAGTCAGGATGGCGTGTGACTTAGCGGGGAACTTGGAGGTGATGGTGTTCCCATGCACCTGCTGCCCTTGTCCTTCTAGGTGGCGGACCCAGGTTTCATTTAACTGTTGGCTTAAACAATTGGGGAGGAGGGGGAATTAAATCAGCCAGGGTCCATGCCCTGATCGACTCCTATTAGTCCAGCAATTTTATTTTAAATTCACAAGCTTTCGGAGGCTTCCTCCTTCCTCAGGTGAACGAAATGAAATCCTCGAAATGAAATCGCATTTATAATGAAATTTCATTTCGAGGATTTCATTTCGTTCACCTGAGGAAGGAGGAAGCCTCCGAAAGCTTGTGAATTTAAAATAAAATTGCTGGACTATAACTTGGTGTTGTAAAATTGTTTACAATTGTCAACCCCAGTCCATCACCGGCATCTCCACATCATGACTCCTATTAGGAAATTGCCTCAGATAAGGACAGGTTCGGACTCAGCGGTGATGAGCCCCGTGGTCAAACGGCCTACTGACCCATGTGGAGTGGCTGAAGTAATGAGAGTGTGGCTGACCGGCACCTGTGGAACCGCATTGGGAGGGAAAAGGTTCTTTTGATCTGAGCCGTTCTGTGCTTTCATCGGCAGAGTGCCCTTATGGAAGGTCCTAATACTGTACCCCTCTCCTGTTTTCCAGGCTCTGGAGAAGGTTGACAAGGACTCCAGCTCACAGTCCAGCGAAGGTAGCAGTGAGTACATTTTGTGTCTTGTTCCCTCCACACACGACCGCCGACCCTCCTTTACTGGCCACGTTCCTAGGAAGGAACATAGGAACAGGAGGAGGCCATTCAGTCCCTCAAGCCTGCACCGCCTTTCAATTAGATCGTGGCAAACCTCCACTTATCTCAACTCCGTTTACCCGTCTTTGCTCCAGATCCCTCGATGCCCTTACCTTACAAAAATCTGTCGCTCTCAGTCCTGAAAGCTTCAGTTGACCCCCAGCATCCACAGCCTTTTGGGGGAAGAGCGTTCCAGATTTCCACTACCCTTTGTGTGAAAAATTGCTTCTTCATTTCCCTCCTGAATGTCTTAGCTCTAATTTTAAGATTATGTCCCCTCGTTTTCAGTTCCCCAACCAGAGGAAATAGTTTCTCTGTAGCTACCCTATCCTTTTAACATTTTAAACACCTCAATATTCTATACTCGAGGGAATACAAGCCAAGTTTATGCATTCTGTCCTCATAATTTAACCCTCTAAGCCCGGTATCATTCTGGTGAATCTGCACTGCATCCACTCCATGGCCAGTATATCCTTCCTGAGGCTCGGTGCCCAATGAACAGTTTATCTACCTACCATCCTCCCATGAAGGGACTGACTCTTGTTAGCTTCCAGTCAGACTCCTACTCCACCAAAGTGCTCATTCTTCATGTTTGAACCTAGACAACAAAAACTTGCATTTAGATAGCGCCTTTAACTTCGTAAAACGCCCCAAGGGGCTTCACAGGAGCGATTATCAGACAAAAATTGACACCGACCTAAAGAAGGAGATATTGGAACAGGTGACCAAAAGCTTGGTCCAAGAGGTAGGTTTTGAGGAGAGGGGGAGAGAGAGAGGGGTTTGGGAAGGGAATTTCAGAGCTTAGGGCCTAGGCAGCTGAAGGCACAGCCGCCAATGGTGGAGTAAAGTTGGATGCTTGGAGTTGGAGGAGCGCTGAGTTCTTGGAGGGGCGAGGCCATGGAGGGATTTAAATACTAAGATGAGAATTTTAAAACCGAGTATCAGTGAGCTATTCAACCATTGAGGGCATCACTGAGCCCAACAATCAACATACACACAATATGGCCCCAGGTTCCATCAGTGCATAGTACAACCGTTATACTATTGGGCACAACAACACTGGGTAAAGAACAGGCTCACATCTCAAACTCTGCATGGGGGGGGGGGAGATGGAGAATGGAACGGGGCAGATTTTTACAGTGGGATTCTTCCATATCTCTTTGTGGAGTTAATTTCTCCCCATTTTTTTTTCTCCCTCAGAATCTCAGTTTGTCTCTCGGCCAATTAAAGATGGAAGTCAGTCTAGCAACGCAGTCCCTTTGGAGATGAGGTATGGGCCGCCATTACAGGGTGTTTATAAATAGCAATCAAAGGCAACTACTCGCAATGGCTCAAGTAACAATTGTCCTACTGAGCCACACAGACCAGAAGGTCCTGGGTTTGATTCCTGGCTCGTACTGAGTTCAATGAGTCACATTGCACAGTTGGGTACCAGTCAATCTCCTGCCTCACCCATGTGTTCAATCTTCATGCTTGAACCTAGACAACAACAACTACTTGCATTTATATAGCGCCTTTTAACGTCATAAAATGCCCCAAGACGCTTCACAGGAGCGATTATCAAACAAAATTTGACACTGAGCCACATAAGGACATATCAGGACAGGCAACCAAAAGCTTGGTCAAAGAGGTAGGTTTTAAGGAGAGAGAGAGGTGCGGAGAGGTTTAGGGAGGGAATTCCAGAGCTTAGGGCCTAGGCAGCTGAAGGTATGGTCGCCAGTGGTGGAGCGATGAAAATCAGGGACGCGCAAGTGGCCAGAATTGGAGGAGTGCAGAGATCTCGGAGGGTTGCAGAGATAACGAGGAGCGAGGCCACGGAGGGATTTGAAAACAAATGCCTTCCTCATCCTCTGTGGTTCTTACTGGGGAACTGCTGGATGGATAGCAGCCTCCTCCAGTATTCTCTACGTGAGGCAAGATAGTGAGTCTTGGCAGGGTATTTGACTATTGGGGAGGGAGGGTAAAAATAGTGGGATCGTACTGACAGTGGAGTCCAACATTCACGCATGCAATTTCCAGCAGGAGTCACTGGAGAGCACAAGAATACTGACTGAATTCCCGCAAGCCCATGGCTACCGAGGCCAATCCTATCACTTCTGCCTCAGCCGAAATGGTGAAACAGTAGTGTAATGGTTATGAGCCTGGTTTAGCCACCCAGAGGTCATGAGTTCAAACCCCACCAGGGCAAGATGTGGAATCGAATTCAACAAAATCTAGTGATCTTTGCGGGCTTGTACCAGAACAAAAATAACAATGAAATCTGCCGAAAAACACGAATGGGTTCACTAAACAAACCCCTGCCCAGTATGGTTGACTATCAAGCTACTCATGTACTGGCCATTACCACCTGCTCAGGGCAACTAGGGATGGGCAATAAATGCGGACTTGACTTCTGAGAACATTTAGATTTAAAAAAAAAGAAAAATCCTTGACAATCTCTGCACAGAACTGGGGGCATTTCCTGGTCTGTGTGTTTCAGTATCACAAAAGTACGTTACTTGAGCCAACATGGCACGGCCTGCATGGATTGTGGTCAGTCAACGGGCGGAGGGGATGTCCTGTGGGCAGGGGGGAGGGGAGGGCGGGTTCCACTGTGCTACGTGCCCATCGATGTCCCTTCCTCCCCTTGGCAGCTACGCTTTTGTCGACGTGGGGGATGCTGAAAATGTGGCGCTCGCAGTCAGTCACTTGAACAACACCTTCTACAGCGGGCGGCGCCTGGTTGTGAGAGACCTGGCCGAGTCCAGGAGCAGCGAAAGGCCAACGGAAATGGAGTTACCGGTGAGTGTTGGGTAGCGCGGGAGGAGGGGGCTGGGTGGCGGCAGGGCTCTTTGCACCTCGGCGGCAGGATCACCGCACAATTCCCAATCACGGATCTGCCATCGGTAACGGGTAGGGTCGCCAACCCTCCAGGATTGCCCCGGAGTCTCCAGGAATTGAAGATTAATTTCCGGGACAACTGCTGCGAGCAAATCCCGGGACTAAAATCA
This sequence comes from Heptranchias perlo, assembly GCF_035084215.1. Classification (NCBI taxonomy): domain Eukaryota; kingdom Metazoa; phylum Chordata; class Chondrichthyes; order Hexanchiformes; family Hexanchidae; genus Heptranchias; species Heptranchias perlo. The sequence goes on along the minus strand of NC_090368.1, from coordinate 2,308,103 downwards.
TGGGGGCATTAAAATCAATGTTTTTTTTCATATCCATTTAACACCTTTTTTTAAATGGTTGTAGAAACGGGGATAAAAGGCTGTTTGACTCCTCAGGGCCGTTAAGAGGCTGGAGATCATGTGATGAAATCTCCAGGAATACGTCCACCCCAGTAACAGGTAGAATCCAAGCTGTGATTGGGGGGAGGGAATGATCATGAAGATGCTCTCGTGACACAATCTAATGGCAGGGCTTTTTAAAAAAAATATATTATTTATTCATGGGATGTGGGCGTCACTGGCAAGGCCGTCATTTATTGCCCGTCCCTAGTTGCCCCTTGAGAAGTTGGTGGTTAGCCTCCTTCTTGAACCGCTGCAGTCCGTGTGGTGAAGGTTCTCCCACAGTGCTGTTAGGTCGGAAGTTCCAGGATTTTGACCCAGCGATGATGAAGGAACAGCGATATATGTCCAAGTCGGGATGGTGTGTGTGGACTTGGAGGTGATGGTGTTCCCGTGCACCTGCTGCCCTTTGTCCTTCTAGGTGGCGGAGGTCATGGGTTTAGGAGGTGCTGTCGAAGATTGAAGAGGAGCTTTGGAAGGAGGTGAGCCAAAGGAAGAGAATGGGCTGCTGATGTGGATCTGCTGTCAGTGTCCACTGTGGTACTGAACTACAGAGATCAGAAAGGTCCCAGGTTTCATTTAACTGTTGGCTTAAACATGGAGTAGACGAATGAGAGATGATCTTACTGAAACATATAAGATCCTGAGGGCACTAGAAGGGGTAGATGCTGAGAGGAGGTTTCTCCTTGTGGGAGAGACTAGAACTAGGGGCCACAGTTTAAAAATAAGGGGTCTCCCATTTAAGACGGAGATGAGGAGAAATTTTTTCTCTCAGAGGGTCGTGAGTCTGTGGCAGTCCATTCCCCAGGTGGAGGCAGGGTCATTGAATATTTTTAAGGCTGAGTTAGATAGATTCCTGATTAACAAGGTTATAGTAGGTAGACGGGAAAGCAGGGTTGAGGTCGCAATCAGATCAGCCATGATCTTATCAAATGGCAGAGCAGCCTCGAGGGGCCGAATGGCCTACTCCTGCTCTTAATTCGTATGTGGTGGGATGGGGAAGGGGGATTAAATCAGCCAAGGTCCATGTTCCTGATCGACTCCTACTAGGAAAGTGCCTCAGATAAGGACAGGCTAACAACAGCGATGAGCCTGTGGTCAAACGGCCTGCTGAAGTAATAGGAATGTGGCTGACCGGCACCTGTGGAACCGCATTGGGAGGGAAAAGGTTCTTTTGATCTGAGCCGTTCTGTGCTTGCATCGGCAGAGTGCTCTTATGGAAGGCCCTAAAACTGTACCCCTCTCCTGTTTTCCAGGCTCTAGAGAAGATTGACAAGGACTCCAACTCACAGTCCAGCGAAGGTACGGGTAAGTACATTTTTTTTTATTCGTTCATGGGATGTGGGCGTCGCTGGCAAGGCTGGCATTTATTGCCCATCCCTAATTGCCCTTGAGAAGGTGGTGGTGAGCCGCCTTCTTGAACCGCTGCAGTCCGTGTGGTGAAGGTTCTCCCACAGTGCTGTTAGGAAGGGAGTTCCGGGATTTTGACCCAGCGACGATGAAGGAACGGCCGATATATTTCCAAGTCGGGATGGTGTGTGACTTGGAGGGGAACGTGCAGGTGGTGTTGTTCCCATGTGCCCGCTGCCCTTGTCCTTCTAGGTGGTAGAGGTTGCGGGTTTGGGAGGTGCTGTCGAAGAAGCCTTGGCGAGTTGCTGCAGTGCATCCTGTGGATGGTACACACTGCAGCCACTGTGCGCCGGTGGTGAAGGGAGTGAATGTTTAGGGTGGTGGATGGAGTGCCAATCAAGCGGGCTGCTTTGTCCTGGATGGTGTCGAGCTTCTTGAGTGTTGTTGGAGCTGTGATTGGGGGGAACGGGGGGATGGTCATGAAGATGCCCTTGTGACACAATCTAATGGCAGGCCCCATTCACAGGAAGGAACATTAGGAACAGGAGTAGGCCATTCAGCCCCTCGAGCCTGCCCTGCCTTTCAGTTGGCTGATTTCCGTTTACCCGCCTTAGCTCCATATCTGTTGATTCCCTTACCGAACAAAAAACCTATCCAGTTAACCCCCAGCATCCACAGACTTTTGGGGGAGAGGGTTCCAGATTTCCACTACCCTGTGTGAAAAAGAACCTTCTGATTTCCATCATAAATGGCCTAGCTCTAATTTTATCATGTCCCCTCATTTTCGATTTCCCCAACCAGAGGAAATAGTTTCTCTGTATCTACTCTATCGAATCCTTTTAATGTTTTAAACCCCTCAATCTTTTATATTCAAGGGCATACAAGCCCAGTTTATGCAACCTGTCCTCATAATTTAACCTTCTAAGCCCCGGTAAATCTGCGGCACACCCCTTCCAAGGCCAATGTGTCCTTCCTGAGGCTCGGTGCCCAGTGAATGGCTCCTATTTCTTATAAAGCATACGGCCCCTCGACTCTGCTCCGCCATTCATTCAGATCATGGATGATCTTCGACCTCAACTCCACTCCCCCTCTTTCCCTCCCCCCACTCCTGGATCCCCATATCCCTTGATTCCCCTAGAGTCCAAAAATCTATCGATCTCAGCCTTGAATATGCTCAATGACTGGGCATCCACAGCCCTCTGGGTTATCTATCTGCCATCCTCCCCTCCTGAAGGGACTGACTCTTGGCGGGTGCCAGTCAGTCTCCTACTCCACCCAAGATCCTAGATAAACAACTTGCATTTAAACAGCGCCTTTAACTTAGCAAAAGGCCCCAAGCAGCGATTATCAGACAAAAATTGACACTGAGCCAAGGAAGGAGATATTGGGACAGGTGACCAAAAGCAAGGTCAAAGAGGTAGAATTTAAGGAGGGTCTTAAAGGAGAGGTAGAGAGGTTTGAGGAAGGGAATTTCAGAGCTTGGGGCTTAGATGGCAGAAGGCCCGGCCGCCAAAGTAGGATGGACAGAGTTGGAGGAGCGCTGAGCTCTCGGAGGATTGTGGGCCTGGAGGAGGTTATAGAGATAGGGAGGGGCGAGGCCGTGGTGGGATTTAAACAATAGGATGAGAATTTTAAAATCGAGGCGGTATCTGTCAGCTATTCAACCATTGAGGGCATCACTGAGCCCAACAATCACACACACACAGTATGGCGGCAGTCACTGCATGGTACAACCGTTATAATATTGGGCACAACAACACTGGACAAAAAACAGGCTCACTTCTCTCTCGCAAACTCTGCATGGAGTTGGGGGGAGATGGAGAAGAGAATGGGGCAGATTTTTACGGTGGGTTTCTTCCATATCTCTTTGTGGAGTTAATTTCCCCCCATTTTTTTTCTCTTCCCTCAGAATTTCAGTTTGTCTCTCGGCCAATTAAAGATGGAAGCCAGACCAGCTACGCAGTCCCTTTGGAGATGAGGTATGGGCCACCATTGCAGGGTGTTTATAAATACCAGTCAAAGGCAGCTACGCACAATGGCTCCAAGCAACAGTTGTCTTACTGAGCCACAGCAGAAGGTCCTGGGTTTGATTTCTGGTTCGTGCTGAGTTCATAGAATCATACAGTACAGAATGAGGCCATTCGGCCCACCATGCCTGTGCTGGCTCTTTGAAAGAGCTATCCAATTAGTCCCACTCCCCCCTGCTCTTTCCCCATAGCCCTGAAAATTTCTCATTTTCAAGTATTTATCCAAGTTATTATTGAATCTGATTCCACCGCCCTTTCAGGCAGCGCATTCCAGATCATAACAACTCGCTGCGTTAAAAAAAAAATTCTCCATCTCCCCTCTGGTTCTTTTGTCAATTAGCTTAAATCTGTGGTCTCTGGTTACCGATCCTCCTGATCTCAGCTGGTGCAGAGGTAGGTACACTCAGTTTTTGGGTTCATATTAAATTTAAGATAACGTTTTTAACCTATCGGACTGGCTCAGTGGGTAGCACCCTTGTCTGAGTCGGAAGGTTGTGGGTTTAAGGCCCGCTCCAGGGTTCAAGCACACAATCTAGGCTGTGAATGAGGGGCTGCTGCACTCCCGAGAGGTGAGATTTAAACCGAGGCCCCGTCTGCCCGTTCCAGTCAATTGTAAAATGATCCCAAGCCTCTGTTGGAAGAAGAGCAGGGGAGTTATTCCGGGTTCCTGGCCAACATTGATTCCTCAACCTACACCGCCCAATTTTTTAGTGGGATCTTGCTGTGCGCAGTTGGCTGCTGAGTTTACCCACAAAAGAGTGACGACACTTTAATAGTAACCCGTTGGCCGCAAAGCGCTATGGGACATCCTGGGCCTCGTGAAAAGTGTTGTATAAATGAAAAGAGAAGGCTGAGGGGTGACCTGATAAAGGTCTTCAAAATTATGAAGAGGTTTGATAGGGTAGACGTAGAGAAGATGTTTCCACTTGTGGGGGAGACCAGAACTAGGGGGTCATAAATATAAGAGAGTCACTAATAAATCCAATAGGGAATTCAGGAGAAACTTCTTTACCCAGAGAGTGGTGAGAATGTGGAACTCACTACCACATGGAGTGGTTGAGGCGAATAACGTAGATGCATTTAAGGGGAAGCTAAATAAACAGATGCGGGAGAAAGGAATAGAAGGATATGCTGATAGGGTGAGATGAAGTAAGGTGAGAGGGGGCTTGTGTGGAGCTTAAACACCAGCATAGACCAGTTGGGCCGAATGGCCTGTTTCTGTGCTGTAAATTCTGTGTTATTTCTTTCCAGGAGTTTGACGTTGGTGCAGATGCTGACCAGCTGTTTCAAGGATATCGGGTGGCTCGCTGAGAGTACAAAGGTACACGGGGAGGTCGGACTGATGGTCATGGACACATTCCCTCGTGTGCCATACTTCTGGGCCATAAACTTAACTCCGGTAAGGGGTCGACCGGCTACGACGAAAATGAGCGTTTGGGTGTTTCAATGACTAGTTTTATCTTGTAAAACCATTTGAAGAATGCTCAAAACTGACACTCCCAGTGCAGTACTGGGGGAGTGCTGCACTGTCAGAGGTGCCGTCTTTCGGATGTGCCGTTAAGGCCACGTCTGCCTTCTCGGGTGGCTGCAAAAGATCCCACGACACTGTTTCGAAGCAGAGGAGTTCTCCCCCGTTGTCCTGGGGCCAATATTTAATCCCTCAACCAACATCACTAAAGAAAGCAGATGATCCGGTCATTGTCACACTGCTGTTTGTGGGATCTTGCTGTGCGCAAATTGACTGCTGAGTTTCCTACTTTACAACAGTAACTATACTTAAAAAGTACTTAATTAGCTGTAAAACACTTTGGGACGTCCTGAGATTGTGAAAGGCGCAATATAAATACCAAAACTGAGAGGTTATAACTATTATAAAAGACTGAACAGGCTGGGGCTCTTTTCTCTAGAAAAAAGACTGAGGGGTGACCTAATAGAGGTCTTTAAAATTATGAAGGGGTTCGACAGCATAAACATGGAGAAGATGTTTCTACTTGTTGGGGAGACCAAAACTAGGGGCCATAAATATAAGATAGTCACTAATAAATCCAATAGGGAATTCAGGAGAAACTTCTTTACCCAGAGAGGGGTGAGAATGTGGAACTCGTAAGGGTGGTTGAGGCGAACAGCGAAGATGCATTTAAGGGGAAGCTGGATAAACACATGGGGGAGAAAGGAATAGAAGGATATGTTGATAGGGTGGGAGGAGGCTCGTGTGGAGCATAAACGCCGGCATAGTTTGGGGGGAGGGAGAGGAAAATCCCAAGCTCGTTGGGTTTGAGATTTAAAAATGATTTCCTTTCTGGTAGGAGACGTACGTGAAGATGTGCCAGCTGTTCAACGCACTCTCCGTCGTTACCCAGGAGCAACCGTTCCTCAAGAAAAGCAACGTCCAGAGGGGCCAGCGTTGCATGGCTGAATTCCCGGGAGAGGGCGGAGAATGGAACAGGTCGGTGAGCTTCCTTGTGCGGTTGAGGGGGGGGGACATTGTGCTCGGGGTGGGGGAGGGATGATCCAAGCAATAAATTTGCACGCACGCTCGTCCCAATGGCTCCAGTGGGATTACACACTGCCTGGTTAGTGCTGGAGCCTCACAGATAGGAGCCTAGCAGGTTCAGCCTCTGATCATAGCATCATACAGCATAGAAAGAGGCCATTCGGGCCATCGTGCCCGTGCTGGCTCTTTGAAAGAGCAATCCAATTAGTCCCACTCTCCCCTGCTCGTTCCCCATCGCCCTGCAAATTTTTCCCCTACAAAGCACAAGTCAGGAGTGTGATGGAATACTCTCCACTTGCCTGGATGAGTGCAGCTCCGACAACACTCAAGAAGCTCGACACCATCCAAGATAAAGCAGCCTGCTTGATTGGCACCCCATCCACCACCCTAAACATTCACTCCCTTCACCACTGGCGCACAGTGGCTGCAGTGTGTACCATCCACAGGATGCAGTGCAGCAACTCGCCAAGGCTTCTTCGACAGCACCTCCCAAACCCGCGACCTCTACCACCTAGAAGGACAAGGGCAGCAGGCACATGGGAACACCACCACCTGCACGTTCCCCTCCAAGTCACACACCATCCTGACTTGGAAATATATCGCCGTTCCTTCATCGTCGCTGGGTCAAAATCCTGGAACTCCCTTCCTAACAGCACTGTGGGAGAACCGTCACCACACAGACTGCAGCGGTTCAAGAAGGCGGCTCACCACCACTTTCTCCAGGGGCAATTAGTGGGCAATAAATGCTGGCCTGGCCAGCGACGCCCACATCCCATGAACGAATAAACAAAAAAAAGTATTTATCCAGTTCCTTTTTTTTTTGAACGTTACTATTGAATCTGCTTCCACCGCCCTCTCAGACAGCGCATTCCAGATGTGTGGTGAGTTGGCTCATCTCAGCCCGGGGGGGGTTACAATTGGGCTGTGCCCCAGGGCTAGACGGGCTGTGGGGGAGAAATGAGGCTTCTGCTCCCGACTGCAGTGACCCTACGTGTGCAGATGTTGAGTCCACCTGAACTCCTGGTGTGATTTCCAGCCTTGTTGCTCACTCCCAGCAGCAGTGTTTATATATTTGCTTCCAGTCACTGTGTTGTGCAGTCAGTGTTGATGTGCAGTGCCACCAGCTGCCTGGAATGAGTATTACAACCAGGCCCTTTCTGTGCAGAAACATTTCTTTGCCGAAATCCAGACCAGGAAGGTCCTGGGTGGGTTCCCCCGGTCTGTGCTGAGCACGCTGATCTCAGCTGGGTGGTGGACTATAAACAACTGGTCTCATCGTCCGAGGGCTAGTGCGGGGACTAAAAATATTAATCACTATCTACTGACCCCTGCTGGTTTGCTGATTTTCATCACTGCACCATTGGTGTCCGTGCCTTCAGCTGCCTAGGCCCTGAGCTCTGGAACTCCCTCCCTAAACCCTTCCGCCTCTCTCTCCTCCTTTAAGACACGCCCTTAAAACCGACCTCTTTGACCAAGCTTGTGGTCACCTGTCCTAATATCTCCTTGTGTGGTTCAGTGTCAAATTTTGCCCGATTTACGCACCTGTGAAACGCCTTGGGACGTTTTACTACGTTAGAGGAGCTATATAAATGCAGGGTGTTGTAAAGAGACTCCAGGAATCACTAATTTAGATTTTGTGCAGCTTTGAGGGAGGGTTGAGGTGGTGGACCCAGCAAGAACAAGGAAAGTCCCGAGCAAAGTTCGGGGTGGGGGGGTGGGGGTTTGAGATGCTGCACAACTGACACCCCCTCTCTTTCTTCCCCCCCCCCCCCCCCCAAAATCTTTGAGCATTATCGCCACAACTAATCGGTCGTTATGCTGACCCCTTTGAGGATTAAATGGTAAAATCTACCTTGTCCGTTTTTGTATTGAAGGTGCTGGATAGTCGATGTGGTGGAGAGCCGGGTCATCCTGTTCTACGTGGATTCTGGGAGCACGGCCTGTGTCCCCACAACGTCGGTGAAATCTCTGGACAATGATGAGTTCTGGACGGTCCCGCCTCTGGTCCAGCCCTTCGTCCTGCAGCAAGGTAAGTCTCTGCATCCTTTTGCTTTCTGTGGCAGACCCTGTGGAACCTCCCCTCCTCTTGTTGCTGGACCATGCCTATGGCTAGACTATGCCTGGACATGCAGTTACCCATCTGGACTGAATCTTCCATCCATTGTTCATGCATACTGTCGCGATTGGTCAGGTGGCTCAGTGGGCAGCTCTCTCGCCTCTGAGCTACCAGGTTGTGGGTTCGAGCCCCACTCCAGAGACTCGAGCACATAATCCAGGCCCACACTCCCGGTCCCAGTACTGAGGGCAGTGCTGCACTGTCGGAGGTGCCGTCTTTAGGATGAGACGTTAAACCGAGGCCCCGTCTGCCCCTCTCAGGTGGATGTAAAAGATCCCACAGCCACTATTTCAAAGAAGAGCAGGGTGTCCTGGGACGATATTTATCCCTCAACCAACACCTAAAAAACGATGATCTGGTCATTATCACATTGCTGTTTGTGGGATCTTGCTGTGCGCAGATTGGCTGCTGCCTTTCCTACATTACAACAGCGACTACACTTCATAAGTACTTAACTGGCTGTAAAGCGCTTTGGGACATCCTGAGGTCGTTAAAGGCACTATATAAATGCAAGCCTGTCTGTCTTTTTATGATTTTGTTGCTATTTTGTGAACAATCAAAACATTTCCTGCTAGTTGTCCTGACCTCACTAACCTGATGTCTCCCCAAGGGCAGAGGCCAGATTTACAAGCATCTGCCAACCCGGAGCAACAGCAATTAGCCTCTCAACTAACCTCACAATCTGCTTATTTAGAGCACTTACCCCACAGGGAAGTGTTGTGCAGCAGGTACTAAGTCAGATTTCTGCTCTCCTTCAGTGACTATATTCTTAAGGGTTTAAACCAGGCCTGTCCTTATCAACACACATTTCTGCAAGTGCCCTTATGCCTGGTAGGAAAAGTCTTATCATCCCATAAAATGTGAGACTGGCCTTGTGCAACATGGCAGAGGATCCGATAGTAAGAATGTAACTGCTCACCCCAATGGCTGAGTTTTGAGCAGCTGAACCATAAAGGCGGGCAGGACCCACATTTGGTTCACACTCCCCCCTCAGTCTGCACCGAGTGAGACAGTCCCTGCCGGGGTAACAGCCTAGGGCGGTATCTGTGCTCCTGGGCTGAAGGAATGGGAAGCTTACTCCTGGTGTTGCAGCTGCATCAGGCTCGTGGTCTAATAACCTGCGTACACTCGCAGCTCGGGCTCACTCGTGGAGAACGGTCGCTTGGGTAAGGCACAGGGGTGCGTGACGGTCGGCACGTTCAGGGGGCGCAGAGGAAACTACGAGGACCCTTTGTTTTAAGGTGGCAGAAAATATGGCCCAAGGCGAATGTCGGCATTAAAAACCTATTCACAATGTGTTTTTAAAACAGGCGTCATGGGCAATCGCAAGATGGATGGGACCATTCTGAAGGGGAGAGTTGTCGGATTCCACGAGGCAGAGGTAAGAATACACAACGGGAATTAAGTAACTGAAATACGTTGGGGAAATTTCCCCCCCCCCCCCCCCAACCCCGGACACACTGACTCCCGCTGGGGTAGTGGCATGGTTACCTGCCTCTGATACCTCACCCGAGTGCTTGTTCTCCATTGCGTGCACCTGAGCAGGGAGCGTCGGCAGGCGATCAGACCGCAGAGGGAGCCCTGTCCCCGAAAGGGCCTCTGAGTGGTCACTTTTAACGCCCGACGGGGTGAGCCGTTGTGAAATGGGAATCCCCATTAGCCAGACCCCTTTATCCATCAGAACTTTTGGTAAGACAAAGCCACACCTCATCATGAATGAATTGGAGGGGGCCAGAAAAGACCAGTCCCAGTGTAGAGGAGATGAGTTACCAGAAGGTAAGTTGGGAACGATGGTTAAGGGGAGAGGAAAGCGAACGGGACCTCACCGAGATGCAGTCAGTCTCGCTAAAGCCTTCCCTCTGTTGGGTGTACGACTGCTATTAATGGCTTGCAAGTCGGTGAGGGAGGAGCTGCCGCCCGAGTCACCGGCCAAGGGTGTGTGGGGAGGGGGGAGTCCGAGGGAGGGGGAAGGTCTGGAGGGAGAGGGGGCCGAGGCCGGGGTGGTGGGGGAAAACAAGTGTCTGATTAGCTGAGTGTCTGCCCCCCCCCCCCCACCTTTCTCCTTCTCTGGAATGAAACTATCTTTTTTTTTAAAAGCCCCACATCCTGAAATTTTGCATCACACATGAGGACTGAAGGCGGCGCTGACAAGGAAGCAAACCCAAACACTGAGAAAATGAAATAAAGTATGTTATGAAATTGTAAACCAGAGTGTGTGCTAATCACCTTTCATATAACCGAGCTTTAAGCAGTAAAGGGAAGGGCCACAGCAATTAATCCAAATGATTTTCCACCAGGACGATTCAAGTCAAATTAATTTGTGTTTTAAGGGCTTCCCACCCCACAATCCTGTTTACTTCTGTCTCTTCAACTTTCTCCGGCCAGCCTTTTCTGTACAAGAAACAAGGTTTTAATTGTGTCGGGTGGGGGGAGTGCTGGCAGTGGATGGAGATCTCTGTCTGGCGAGAGTAGAATTTAAATTTCTGGGCTGACTACAGGGGCAAATGTAACCCCTGCCCCACAGATTGGGGGAGTTAATTCCCACCACTTCATCCAAACTCAAGAGGAACAATTTAAATGTCATGACCTGTTGAAACCGCTCTAAAAGAGTGTTTTTTTTTTGGGGGGGGGAGGGAGGGAGGATGAAAAAATGTTGATGGCGGAGGGAAGCTGAACCCCAGACCTGAAGGAACCCCAGGATTCAGTGCACCTCTCGCACCTCCCCCCTCACTCTTTCACTGCCTTTTAAACACGATGCTGAAATGATTATGGAGAGACTGGGATTATTCTCCGTTGGAGCAGAGAGGTTAAGAGACATTTAAAAGGGGAGTTCAAAATTATGAAGGGTCTTGAGAGAGTAGATAGGGAGAAACGGTTTCCGGTGGCAGCAAGGTCGGCAACCAGAGGCCACAGATTTAAGATAATTGGTAAAAGAACCAGAGGGGAGAGTAGCAGAATTTTTTTACACAGCGAGTTATGATGATCGGGAACGCGCTGCCTGAAAGGGCGGTGGAAGCAGATTCAATAGTAACTTTGAAGGGGAAAAATTTGGAGGGCAATGGGGAAAGAGCAGGGGAGTGGGAATAATTGGATTGCTCCTTCAGAGAGCCGGCACAGGCAGGATGAGCTGAATAGCTTCCTTCTGTACTGTATATATGTATGTGCACAGATTAGATACAGCTCCCTCTACACTGTCCCATCAAACACTCCCAAGACAGGTACAGCATGGGTTAGATACGGAGTAAAGCTCCCTCTACACTGTCCCATCAAACACTCCCAGGGTAGGTACAGAGTAAAGCTCCCTCTACACTGTCCCATCAAACACTCCTGGAATAGTACAGCACGCGCTAGGTACAGGGGAAAGTGCCCTCTACACTGCCCCATCAACCACGCTCAGGGCAGGTACAACACCACTATGCCTCAGCCTTAATTTCAGAAGAGTGCTCCTGACTGCATTTTTCCACATCGCACAGCAGTCATCCTATGAATTAGCTTAACAGCTGCACCAGATCCGCTACCCACCACTCTGATTGAACAATACAGTGACCACCTCACCGTTTTACACCACGGGCTATCAGCAGTGTCTCTATTCCATAAGATATCAGAGGAGGTTAGTTCTAGAGCAGATATCGCTCCTCAGCAACTCTGTCCCATGTGTTTTACCAAGTTCCACGTCGTCAATATGTCTCCCTCCTCTGCTGCCCCACAATTTTCTCCCTTTCTTTCCTGAAGGCACTGATTGCTGGGATTCAATGCCATAGGTGGCCGTTCTTCTTATACCCCCTAAGCAGTGAGCGTGGCAAGATATGAGCGGGCGGGCGTGTGGGAAGGAGATAGATCACAGACACACCCCACTTTCCAGTGGGACACACCCCACTTTCCAGTGGGGTTCACTAGTGATCAGCAATAAGAAGGTGGCTCAATTTTACTGCTCCCCTTTCCCCTCAAAGCTAAATTACAGCACCCAGAGCTCCTAAAGGTTCTGTTGTGCAGGAGGTTCCCCAGACATGGTACAGTGAAGATGGGGAGCTAAAGAAATTTTACCCTCACTCTTCAGAATATATCAGCGCCCAAGGGAACAGGCAGTGTCGTTGGACCAAAGCTTGTTCCCATCATTACGTGCTGTTAGGGATATAGGAAGACATGGAATCAGCTGGAATTTACAGCACAAAAACAGGCCATTCGGCCCAACTGGTCTCTGCCAGCGTTTATGCTCCACACAAGCCTCCTCCCTTCCCACTTCATCTGACCCTATTCACCATATCCTTCCATTCCTTTCTCCCTCATGTGTTTATCTAGCTTCCCCTTAAATGCATCGATACTATTTGCCTCACCTACTCCTTGTAGTAGCAAGTTTCCACATTCTTACCATTCTCTAAGAAGTTTCCCCTGAAATCTTTATTGGTGACTATCTTATATTTATGACCCCAGACCATTGCAGGCTGACTGGCCGGTCCAAAGTTCAACACATTCCATACACACTCACCCCTTTCGTCTGCCAAATATCTATTCAGTTCCCTCTTGAATTTGCCAACACTATCTCCCGCCACCCTCCCCAAAGGCAATCTATTCTATATACCGTCCGCCCCATTTAAAACGTCCAGTCGCTTAAAGCGCAGGAGGCCATTTGGCCCATCGTGCCTGTGCTGGCTCTTTGAAAGAGCTATCCAATTAGTCCCACTCCTCCTGCTCTTTCCCCTGTAGCCCTGCAAATTTTACCCCTTCAAGTATTTATCCAATTCCCTTTTGAAAGTTATTATTGATTCTGCTTCCACTGCCCTTTCAGGCAGCGAATTCCAGATCATAACTCGCTGTGTGTGTGTAAAAAAAATAATTCTCCTCCTCTCCCCTCTGGTTCTTTTGCCGATTATCTTAAATCTGTGTCCTCTGGTTACCGACCCTCCTGGCACTGGGAACAGTTTCTTCTTATTTACTCTATCAAAACCCCTCATAATTTTGAACACCTCCATTAAATCTCCCCTTAACTGTCTCTGCTCTAAGGAGAACAATCCCAGCTTCTCCACATAACTGCAGTCCCTCATTCCCGGTACCATTCTGGTAAATCCTCCCCCAAAAAACACGGCCCAAATTTTTACAGCCCATTTTTCCCCAGTGGTAGTTTGATTACAGCTTTACAAAGACCTCATTTCCAAGTGTGCGCAGTTCTTGGCTGGTGTTGAAAGCAGCTGTTCCAGTGTACGACACTAGGCTTACACATCTGCAGTTAACACTTACTTCCTGCTGCTGAGGACACCGGTCCCAGGCAGAAACACTATCCCTGGCCGTTTTCGGAATCCACAGTTGGAGCATGGACTATTACAGAATATAGGAACTGGAAGAGGCCAGTCAGGGCCATCGAGCCTGTACATAGTCATAGAAAGTTACGGCACAAAAGGAAGCCAATTGGCCCAGCATATCCGTGCCGGCCGACAAAGAGCTATTCAGCCTAATCCCACTTTCCAGCACTTGGTCCGTAGGCCTGTAGGTTACGGCACTTCAAATGCATATCCAAGTACTTTTTAAATGAGTTGAGGGTTTCTGCCTCTACCACCCTCTCAGGCAGTGAGTTCCAGACCCCCACCACCCTCTGGGTGAAAAAAATTCTCCTCAGCTCCCCTCGAATCCTTCTACCGATTACTTTAAATCTCTGCCCCCTGTTTTACCATTCAGTTAGATCACAGCTGATCTGTATCTTAACTCCATCTACCCGCCTTTGTTCCATACCTCTTAATACCCTTGCCTAACAAAAATAAATCTGTTTTGAAATTTTCAATTGACCCCCGGCCGCATCAGCTTTTTGGGGAGAGAGTTCCAGATTTCCACTCCCCTTTGTGTGAAGAAGTGCTTCCTGACATCACCCCTGAACGGCCTGGCTCTCATTTTAAGGTTATGCCTCCTTGTTCTAGACTCATAGTTTCTCTCTATCGACCCTATCAAATCCTTTAATCATCTTAAACACCTCGATCAGATCACCCCATAATCTCCTATACTTGAGGGAATACACCCTAGTCTGTGCAACCTCTCCTCATAATTTAACCCCTTTAGTCCCAGTATAATTCTGGTGAATCTGTACTGCACCCCCTCCAAGGCCATCCTGAGGTATGGTACCCAGTACTGAACGCAGTGCTCCAGCTGTAGTATAACTGGAGCTTTATACAACTTCCACCCCTTTGTTTTTGAGGCGGGAAAAGATTTTAAACTTTTCCCTCCTCCTCCGAGTCATCTCACGCCCGTGGGCACCAGCAGCCCTCTGGCTCCCCACCCATTCATAACGTCTCAGCAGGATATCAAACCGCTGAAAGCATCTCAGCCAAGCCCCTCAGCCCTACTGTCCTCACCTCTTGTCAACATGTGGACATTTCAGCAGTGAGGGGGTGGTCACTGGATAGTAAGCAGGAGACTGGCTGATTTTTCTCCTCCTCCCCAAACCAAAGGGTTGCCGAGTCCAATCGCAGCATCGCTACCCAAGATCAGCTGAGTCAACAAAGACAAGGGTCCATGAGCATTGGACCTTCATGGTATCATCACCCCACCCTCTGCTCACTGCCCTACATTGGCTCCCAGTCCCAGTTTACAATTCTCATCCTCGTGTTCAAATCCCTCCGTGGCCTTACCCCCTCCCTACTATCTCTGTAACCTTCTACAACCCTCCGAGAACTCTGCGTTCCTCCAACTCTGGCCTCTCGTGCATCTCTGACATAATTCGCCCCATCATTGGCGACCGTGCCTTCAACTGGCTAGGCCTAAGCTCTGGAATTTCCTCCCTAAACCCCTCCGCCCCTCTCTCCTCCTTTAAGACGCTTCTTAAAATCCACCTCTTTGACCAAGCTTTTGGTCACCTGTCCCAACGTCTGCAGATGTGGGTCGTTGTCAATTTTTGTCTGATTACGTTCCCGTGAAGCGCCTTGAAAAGTTTTACTATGTTAAAGGTGCTGTATAAATGCAGGTTGCTGTTTAGCTTATTACCACCGGTACATTTATCAACTGAGCCAGCTCTAGAGGACTGAAAACCTAGCACTGTCCCTTTAATGGGAGCAGGCACGTGGGATACACGAGACACAAGTAGTCAAAGTGGAAGCAAGGATGGCCGTAGCAGACGCAGAAAGCCACACTCCCAACGCAACCTGCCCTTTAGCTCACAGCATCTCCTCCGGGTAGTGACGCCCTCGCAACACTTGGACTGGAGACGAGAATCCAGTTGGCGCGAAACACAGTCATGCAACCGTTTGTCTCCGTCGATCAGGAGACCCCGAGGTCACCTCTCGGGCAGTTCCAACTATTGGCCTTCCGCCGTCAGAGCACCTGGAGCGAGGAGGAAGACAGGCAGACACACTCACACAGCTGTGGTCTCGGTTGCCGGCTGCGGTGAATGCTGGTGCGACCCCTCTCCTCCC
Source organism: Heptranchias perlo (assembly GCF_035084215.1). Lineage (NCBI taxonomy): Eukaryota > Metazoa > Chordata > Chondrichthyes > Hexanchiformes > Hexanchidae > Heptranchias > Heptranchias perlo. The sequence continues at coordinate 2,292,623 of NC_090368.1, read as the reverse complement.
CACGAAACGTAGACTGGCGCAAGAGGGTGATGAGACAGTGAGACACCAGGCAGGAAACAAGGCTGCAGTCATTAATAAACTGTAATTATCATTTCAGAAAGATACACATCTTCACAAAACCAGCATACATTTTAAACAAAAAAAAGAGAAAAAAGGTGCATGTGAAGAAAAAAAAATAAATTAAACGTCCACATTGATACCTAGTTAGAGTGAGGTGGGAGGGAGGGAGAGGGCAAAAAAAACCTAGATGCAAAATTGATCCGAATCTATTCGAAATCCCAGTTTACATGAAGTGGATTTAAGAGTCTGCAGGAGCAGGAGGCCCAGAACAGGGCCTGGCAAGAGAAAGGAGTTGCAGTATTTGTCCATGAGTGTACAGATGTATACTTTTATATACAGGTTTTTTTTTTATAATAAGTAAATGATCCAAGGTTCCTGCTGAAGGTCGTTCGTCTCACACGGAAGAGGCAGCTATCGATAAAATGGAGAGTTTTCCCAACTGGTGCAGCTTAATTGGTCCTGAAGCACATGGCACCTCGCACAATTAGCCATCCTCCTTGGGTGGAGTATACCAGCCTGCGGACAGAAAGAACTCAAAGTGGTGGATTGTATCAAACAGCGTCTACTCCTAGAGCTAAGGACAAGAGAAGGCTACAGTCAAGATCAACGGAGCAAACCCTTCTTGTTCATTGCCATTGTATAGAATCCCAATGGACCAAACCCCTTCCCATTCACTCCCACTGTACAGAATCCCAATAGAAACCTCTTCCCATTCACTCCCACTGTACAGAATCCCAATGGACCCAAACCCCTTCCCATTCACTCCCACTGTACAGAATCCCAATAGAAACCTCTTCCCATTTACTCCCACTGTACAGAATCCCAATAGAAACCTCTTCCCATTTACTCCCACTGTACAGAATCCCAATAGAAACCCCTTCCCATTCACTCCCACTGTACAGAATCCCAATAGAAACCTCTTCCCATTTACTCCCACTGTACAGAATCCCAATAGAAACCCCTTCCCATTCACTCCCACTGTACAGAATCCCAATAGAAACCCCTTCCCATTCACTCCCACTGTACAGAATCCCAATAGAAACCCCTTCCCATTCACTCCCACTGTACAGAATCCCAATAGAAACCCCTTCCCATTCACGCCCACTGTACAGAATCCCAATGGACCCAAAGCTCTTCCCATTCACTCCCACTGTACAGAATCCCAATAGAAACCTCTTCCCATTCACGCCCACTGTACAGAATCCCAATGGACTAAACCCCTTCCCATTCACTCCCATTGTACAGAATCCCAGTGGAGTAAACTCTCATTCTATACTTCTCCCGATCCAAGCAATAACATCCCCAAATTTCCAGCTTCTTATTTGCTCATCAACTGATGGTTCCAAGCAGTGGGAGCACAATTTACAAATAAAATATCGTTTCGGCTCAAACTGCACGTTTGTACCTGTTGTGTGCAATGTGCGACCAGATGTATGACATACCCCAACATAAGAAATAGGAGCAGGAGTAGGCCATATAGCCCCTCGAGCCTGCTCCGCCATTCAATCAGATCATGGCTGATCTTCAACCTCAACTCCACTTTCCCGCCCGATCCCCATATCCCTTGATTCCCCTACAGTCCAAAAATCTATCGATCTCAATGATTCAGCATCCACAGTCCTCTGGGGTAGAGAATTCCAAAGATTCACAATCCTGAGTGAAGGAATTCCTCATCATCTCAGTCTTAAATGGCTGATCCCTTATCCTGAGACTGTGCCCCCGAGTTCTAGACTCTCCAGCCAGGGGAAACAACTTCAGCATCTACCCTGTCAAGCCCTCTCAGAATCTTACATGTTTCAATGAGATCACCTCTCATTCTTCTAAACTCCAGAGAGTATAGGCCCATTCTACTCAATCTCTCCTCATAGGACAACCCACTCATCCCAGGAATCAATCCAGTGAACCTTTGTTGCACCATCTCTAAGGCAAGTATATCCTTCTTTAGATAAGGAGACCAAAACTGTACACAGTACTCCAGGGGAGGTCTCACCAAAGCCCTGTACAATTGTACTCCAACCCCTTGCAATAAAGGCCAACATGTCATTTGCTTTCCTAATTGCCTGCTGTACCTGCTAACACCAAGCTCAAACCCCCCTCCCCCCATCAGACTGGACCCACCCAACATTTTCATTTCCCAGACCAGACAAAGAGAGAAACATGGTTTCTGCCACCTTACAAGTAGCTCTGTGCAGTTGAGGACACGTACAAGGAACTGTGCTAAGGCTGCCCAAACCAGTTTATTTTACAATCAACAGACAAGAGGAATCTGAGCTGGATTCAAACCAGGAAAGCAAAGGTGAAAGTACTGTGTGCTAAGTAAATGTGTCGCCCAGTCTCGATAACACAAATCACTTATTTATAAATCTCATCAGGATCTGACAAATAAACTCGCAGACTGTTGTCGTTTCAGGGCTTAATGTACTGGAACCAATGGGCAGTGTTATATGGGGACAGACCTGTACCCACCAGTACTGTACCCCAGTTTTATACGGGGACAGGCCTGTACCCACCAGTACTGTACCCCAGTGTTATACAGGGACAGACCTGTACCCACCAGTACTGTACCCCAGTTTTATACGGGGACAGGCCTGTACCCACCAGTACTGTACCCCAGTGTTATACAGGGACAGACCTGTACCCACCAGTACTGTACCCCAGTTTTATACGGGGACAGGCCTGTACCCACCAGTACTGTACCCCAGTGTTATACGGGGACAGGCCTGTACCCACCAGTACTGTACCCCAGTGTTATACGGGGACAGGCCTGTACCCACCAGTACTGTACCCCAGTGTTATACAGGGACAGACCTGTACCCACCAGTACTGTACCCCAGTGTTATACAGGGACAGACCTGTACCCACCAGTACTGTACCCCAGTGTTATACAGGGACAGACCTGTACCCACCAGTACTGTACCCCAGTGTTATACAGGGACAGACCTGTACCCACCAGTACTGTACCCCAGTTTTATACGGGGACAGGCCTGTACCCACCAGTACTGTACCCCAGTGTTATACAGGGACAGACCTGTACCCACCAGTACTGTACCCCAGTTTTATACGGGGACAGGCCTGTACCCACCAGTACTGTACCCCAGTGTTATACGGGGACAGGCCTGTACCCACCAGTACTGTACCCCAGTGTTATACGGGGACAGGCCTGTACCCACCAGTACTGTACCCCAGTGTTATACAGGGACAGACCTGTACCCACCAGTACTGTACCCCAGTGTTATACAGGGACAGACCTGTACCCACCAGTACTGTACCCCAGTGTTATACAGGGATAGGCCTGTACCCACCAGTAATGTACCCCAGTGTTAGAGCTCAAAGTGCTCCCTCCAGACACAATCTAGAATTGTCTAGCACAGTGTTGTGTACTGTTCAAATGGACACTTCAATAATAATGACTAACGTTATCACAGGAGTCAGGTTATCAATGCACAGTCTCATTTGCATTTACGTAGCACCGTATAATGTCAAAACGTTTTAAAGCACTTTACACAATGAATCACTATTCTTTTGGAGTGGAGTGGCAGTCACACAGTGAATTGCCAAAAATACGGAGGTGAATGACACTGGGAGAACTCTCGCCCTTCCACGAATACCTCCCATGGGATCTTTAACATCCACCTGAACCACTGGGAAGGCCCCCCACCCCGAGTTCAGCGTCTTGTCTGGAGAACGGCACCTCTGACAACGCAGCACTCCCTCAGCACTGCACTGGAGCGTCAGCCTGGGTTACGGCCTCAATCTCCTAGTGTGAGGCCCCAATATCAGGTGAAGACAGGATCAGGCGAGACTGTGATGCCCACTACAGTCAAATATCCCTCCAACACTCACTGTCTAGGCTCACACATGTAGAAGAGCCTCTTGGCTCAGGCAACACAGCTGTGAGGTGGGGGTGGGGGCAGGATTTATAATTTCAACCGCGTTCAGCTGTGGTCTTTCTCGGCTTTTCGTACCATTTTTCTCGTGAATCTGAACCAGCGATTTGTAGGACTGCTGCGCCCTGGTCAGGCTGTATTGTGACTGGAAGAGAAGAGAAGAGAGTGTTTGTTAGAAAGAAAAATAAAGAAAAAGCACTTGTATTTCTATCGTGCCTTTCACACCCTCAGGACGGCCCAAATGGTTTTACAGCCAATGAGGTACTTTTTGAAGTGCAGTCACTGTTGTAATGTAGGAAACACGGCAGCTAATTTGTGCACAGCAAGATCCCACAAACAGCAGTGTGATAAATGACCAGATCATCTGTTTTTAAGGTGTTGATTGAGGGATAAATATTGGCCCAGGACACCGGGGAGAACTCCCCTGCTCTTCTTCCAATAGTGCCGTGGGATCTTTTACATTCCCCCAAGGGGGAAGACGGGGCCTCGATTAAATGTCTCATCTGAAAAACGGCACCTCTGACAGTGCAGCACTCCCTCACTGGGTGGGTAGAGTCCGTGAGAGGGGAGGGTGTACATGGGCTGTGGGGGGGGGGGAGATTAAATGGGTGGGTAGAGTCTGTGTGAGGGGAGAGTGTACATGGGCTGTGGGGGGGGGGGGGGGGGGAGGAGGAGATTGAATGGGTGGGTAGAGCCTGTGAGAGGGGAGGGTGTACATGGGCTGTGGGGGGAGATTGAATGGGTGGGTAGAGCCTGTGAGAGGGGAGAGTATACATGGGCTGTGGGGGGAGCAGGCTTCATGGACCAAAAACTGCAGCAGTTCAAGAAGACAGCCCACCACCTCCTTTTCAAGGGCAATTAGGGATGGGCAATAAATGCCGGCCTCACCAGTGACGCCCACATCCCATGAACGAATAAAAAAAAGACCTTTGCCCGGCTTCACATTGAGATGGTAGCTGGAATTATGGGATGTCTAATTTGCTTAAAGGGGGGTGGTGACGGTACAGTGTGATGGAGCCACAGAGCCCGAGCTCACACACAATCTTTTGGTTGCCGGCATACTTACCTTGGCCTTATTACAGTGGGCACGCACTGAGCGGGAGGGCACAGGGAATGGGCGCCAGGGCACAGGGAATGGGCGCCAGGGCGCGGCTCTCGCTTCGACTGAACCGGGGATAACAACAGGAGATTGTGTGGGGGTGGGTGTGGCGGTCGCATCATCTCTTGCACCCTGCCTCCCTTACCTTATTGGCTCCGAACTGAATCCTCGCTTTTCCTTTGACCAGTGTCGCACTGATCTGCATAATGACGGACTCGATGGAGTATGCACTGCTCCAGCCCTGGGGAGGTGAAGTGGGGGGGGAAAGAGAGGGGGAACAACGACAGCAAAAAGGTTAGACTGGCCCACAACCTGGCACAATACCGATGCTTGATGATCAATGGTCTGAGGCCATTACGAAGGGTTACGGTGGTGTAGCGGTCATTTTGCTGGACTGATAATCCAGAGAACGCGAGTTCAAATCCCACCGTGGCAGCTTTGAGAATTTGTAGTTCAAAAAAAAAATCTGGAAATAAAAAGGTCCGTGTCACTAAAAGTGACCGTGAAGCTGTCGGATTGTCATCAAAACCCAACTGATTTCACTAATGTCCCTTTAGGGAGGGAAACTGGCCGTCCTTACCCGGACTGGGCCCATATGTGACTCCAGTCCAGTGGTTGACTCTAACCTAGCAAGCCCCTCTGTTGTATGAAACGGTTGCATCATTGAATCACACAGCGCAGGAGGCCATTTGGCCCATCATGCCTGTGCTGGCTCTTTGAAAGAGTTACCTAATTAGTCCCACTCTCCTCCTGCTCTTTTCCCCCACAGCCCTGCAAATTTTTCCTTTAAGTATTTATCCAATTCCCATTGAATTTGCTTCCACCGCCCTTTCAGGCAGTGAATTCCAGATCATCACAACTTGCTGTGCAAAATAAAAATCTCATCTCCCCCCTGGCTTTTTTGCCAATTATTTTAAATCTGTCCCCTCCGGTTACCGACCCTCCTGCCAGTAGAAACAGTTTGTCCCTATCTCCCCGCAGAGGGTTATTAGGATATAGAATATATTACCACAAGTGGTTACTGAAGATGTGTCCATTACATTTAACAGGGAATTAACCACTTGAAAAAATAACATTAACGGGTACAGGAAAGTAGGAAGAGAGTAGGTAGCTTCAGTTGAAGAGATAGCACTGACACAGCCTCGATGGGCCGAATGGCCCCCTTTCTGTGCTGTCATTTTTATGATTCGGGGGGGGGGGGGGGAGGGATCAAATTATCTGCTAAGACCGTATGAGGGGAGAAAGGAGGAGGAAAAAGGTTTTCTCTCTGATAACTCACTCACCTGTTTCGTAAGGAGTTCCATGCAAATCGCACCCCCTCCGAGAACATAGCTGTGAAAATAAACCAGGCACGGGTTAGGGACTGTTGAGGGGAATCTGAAACAGAGACACAGCTGTAGCACTAAGAGGCTTGCACTTGTATAGCGGCCCATGACATCCCGTAAATTACTTTAATGCGCAACGACTTGTGTGGATAAATGTAGCAGCCGAATGGCACACAGCAAGATCCCACAGTCAGTGGTGAGACAAATGACCAGCTGAACCTGTCTTGTGATGGGGCGGCCTGAGACAGGAATGTTGATCGGGGCACCCTGGGGAACTCCCTGCGCCGCCACTGACGCCATGGGATCGTCAACATCCTCCTGAACAGGCAGACAGGGCCGCGGTTTAACATTTCAACTGAAGGACGGCACCTCCGACAATGCAGCACGCCCTCGGTACTGTACTGAAGCGTGAGCCTTGCTTCTGGGCTCAAGAATGGGACTTGAAACCACCTTTTGACTCAGAGACAGGATTAAGTGGGGGAGAAATCGTCGATTTAATAAATGAAATCACCTTTGCCAATCGATTTCTGGTCGACTGTGGGGAAATTTCTGAGGAGATTAAATGGGTGGGTAAAGTCCATGATAGGATAGAGTGCACAGGGGAAGTGGGAGGAGTCCAAAAAGAGGTGGAGGAATCCATGAGAAGGACTGCTCTCCCTTCTCATGAACTCTTTGGCAGGCCCACATCAAGGGTCTCTGCTTTGAGACCCGGTGGGTGCAGAGAAAGGCATTTAGAAGTGGAAAATCATCGGGCCGTGCCTTGTGATGGAATCGGAGGTGGTGATTCCTGACCGAAGAAGTCGTACCTTCATCACAAGACACGAGAGGATCGGCAAGGCAACACCTCCTCTAAAACATTGCTTCCATCCCCCGCTCGGCTCAGTGCTCCCGAATGGTTCGTATTCCCAATACTTAAACAGGCAATAATCAGGATGTGCTGTTACTCACCCTCCGGAGAGCACTGGAGACACGACACGTACGAAGGGTGGGTCGAAAGGGAAATTATCCTAGGAGGCAACAAGAGAATCGTTAGAGGCTCAGCCCAGGTCCCATTTTCAAATCGAGAACAGACAGTCAGCCCATCAAGCCCAATCCTCCCACAGCCCATGTACACCCTCCCCAATCGCGGACTCTACCCACCCATTTAACCTCCTCCCACAGCCCACGTACACTCTCCCCAATCGCGGACTCTACCCACCCATTTAACCTCCTCCCACAGCCCACGTACACTCTCCCCAATCGCGGACTCTACCCACCCATTTAACCTCCTCCCACAGCCCACGTACACTCTCCCCAATCGCGGACTCTACCCACCCATTTAACCTCCTCCCACAGCCTATGTACACCCTCCCAATCACGGACTCTACCCACCCATTTAATCTCCTCCCACGGCCCACGTACACTCTCCCCAATCGTGGACTCTACCCACCCATTTAACCTCCTCCCACAGCCCAATCACATTCGCAACCAGGTATCTATCCAGCTCCTTTTTGCAGGAACGAGTCAACGTGGCCTCGGCTATTTTTGCTGGGAGTCTGTTCTGCAACCGCGCTCTGGGGTGGGGAAGGTGTTCCTTCTAATATCACGTGCTGCCTGAATCCAGTTCATTTTAGCCCCGTTTGCTCTAGCTTAATGCCGACAGTTCGACAGTCCGTGATACCCTGCGAGTACAGGTGCTCACAAGATGGGCCCCGTAAAACTGAATTCAAATTCTCAAAGTGCCGAAGTGGGATTTGAACTCACGGCCTCTGGGTTATTAGTCCAGAGACACAACCAGTACCATCACCATACCCAGAATGAGTAAGGGCACACCCTACTGGCCAGCAGCCTGGTACTGCAGCTCCCTCGCTCCCCTGGACCCTTTCTGGTACTTACTTTAAAAGAAAAATTTAACAAAATAAAGTCGACTCCTTCTTTTTCTTTGAGGATCTGGAGGTCGTTATGCAAGGCGCTGTCCTGATCAACTCTACAAGCAAAACAACAAAAAAAAGTCAGCCAAGAGCACCAAACAGCCCTCCCACCTCCCTCCCGCACCTACAGTCAACCAGAGGTCATGGTTCAGAACCCCCCCCCACCTCGGTCCTGGGGGCCTCTAACTTGACGCTTCTGCCGTGTTTTCTTTTCCCGCACAAATGACGAATGGACGACCCTCGAGGGAGGATCGAGGGTCATCATCCTCTCCCCAATAGCCACCTTACATTCCAGTTTCCCATTGCTGGTGATTGGGTGCATAGGAAGAGAGTGTGCAGTCAGGGCTCACTCAGAGAGAGATGATTCAGAACTCCCAGACAGTTTCACTTCTCTCTCCCCCCACCAAAACAAAACAAACATTGCTATCCCATTATCAGCACAAAAAAAACTTCTCACTCAAACACTCCCAAGGGAAATGGGATCTTCCGATCCCCAGTCACAAGGCAAGCAGGTCAAGGGTTAGCCTCAGAGCTGGACGTCTGTCTTCTACGTCCCAACAACGTACTTGCCCCCCCCAAGCTCCAATGCGACATTTCCCACTTTGACCATCCTGCAGCTTCTCTCTCTCTCTATTGATGCCACTAAGTCAGCCAATGTGTCGGAGTGGGGTGGGACTTACGGCAAGACTCACAGCAAACAGTCTATTTTCCAGCAAACAAAGCTTACTTAAACAGCGCACTACAGCAAACAGTCTACAGAGTCTACTTAAAAAGAGAGTCTCCACGAACTACAGCAAACAGAACTTGTAACTGAAACTGTAGCAACTTCTCCCGACAAAAGCAGGACTATTTCTCCAGCAAAATGCAGTGAGTGGAGGATAGTTACAGAATGCAAATTAGGTGCGTAAATTCAATCCCAGTCACTTACAGCGGTGGGTTTCTGGGCGTGATTGACAGGGGGAATTACCCAATCATCTCGATCCGACTGGGAACAGTGGTGTCACTATATGCAGCCGCCCCTCTCAGTGCTGAATTAGGGCCACGTGCCCCATGAATGGACCTGGGACGGCCCCAAAAATCATTTCACCCAACCCGCTCGGGGAGGTGCACGGTTACTTTCCCCTCATCGGTCAGGGCTGGATGGCCCCCCTCTCCCCCCCCCCCCCCCAGCAGCAGCGGAAAGGTCACGGCCTGACCTCTGACCTTCCCTTCAGAGTGACCATCCGAGCCAGCGCTCAAATGGTCAGTCGGGATTTGGGGGCTGACCCACGCTTTGACTGGGGAACGAAAAAAAAAGACAATATAACTCGTCGATTGACCTTCTACATCCCTCTCCCTCCGCTATCACTTTGGATTGGGCTAAAAGAGGCTGCCATATTGGAACCTTCCTCAATAAGGGGGGGGGGGGGGGGAGGAACACAGCAGTCACATGACAGGAAAGGGACGGTTACAACCCCTTTTGCAGTGTTACCAGGAGATTAAACACCCTGCACATTCGGAATTTTAATACAAATCAGTCGGAGAGAGTCACTTACTTAAGAATCTTTACGTTCCAGTCATATAGGCTGTCGTTCACAAGCTCAACTGCATAGTTTCCTATTGGGCAAAATAAAAAGCCAATCAGCATGCAGCGCCAAGGGACCATCTCCAAACTCAACTTTCCCCATGTGCAGCTTTCCATTCACCACCTCCCCTGTCACCCCTTCCCAACCCTTGTAATGTTCTCCCCCTTCCTCTCCTAGGGTTGCCAATTCGTGGTGGAGTACAGGCTGCCCCCCAGCCTTTGACGGTGGCTGTTCGACTCTAGTTGGCATCACAGCCGAGATTGATCCGGGCCCTCCCCCAAAACGAGTATTTGGAAAGCAGGGGTCACTGTCTAGCGATCAGGAATGGGAAACCTGGCTAATAGCGTCCTTCCTGAGACCAGGGGCAAGGAGATCAATTTTATCACCCCCCCTCTAGTTAGGATGAGGGACTTCAGTTATGCGGAGAGGCTGGAGAAGCTGGGATTGTTCTCCTTAGAGCAGAGAAGGTTAAGGGGAGATTTAATGGAGGTGTTCAAAATCACGAAGGGGTTTGATAGAGTAAATAAGGAGAAACTCTTTCCACTGGTGAGAGGGTCAGATTGAAGATAATTGGCAAAAGAATCAGAGGGGAGATGAGGAGATTTTTTTTTATATAAACGCAGCGAGTTGTTATGATCTAGAATAAGAACAAAAGAAATAGGAGCAGGAGTAGGCCATTCGGCCCCTCGAGCCTGCTCCGCCATTCAATAAGATCATGGCTGATCTTCGACCTCAACTCCACTTTCCCGCCCGATCCCCATATCCCTTCATTCCCCTAGAGTCCAAAAATCTATCGATCTCATTCTTGAATATACTCAACGACGGAGCATCCACAGCCCTCTGGGGTAGAGAATTCCAAAGATTCACAACCCTCCGAGTGAAGAAATTCCTCCTTATCTTAGTCTTAAATGACAGACCCCTTATCCTGAGACTATGCCCCCTAGTTCTAAACTCTCCAGCCAGGGGAAACGGCCTCTCAGCATCTACCCTGTCAAGCCCTCTCAGAATCTTATATGTTTCAACGAGATCACCTCTCGTTCTTCTAAACTCCAGAATGCGCTGCCTGAAAGGGCGGTGGAAGCAGATTCAATAGTAACTCTCAAAATGGGAATTGGATAAATGGGCTGAATGGCCTCCTTCTACCGAGGACAGGTGGAATCAGGATCGGGCTCGGCGCAGTACCCTGTGGTTGAATAGCCAGACGCGGATGGCTACTTGCGTGGGGAACCGTTAACCCCAACAAGTGTCAGTGTCTGCAGGAAGGGAGGGGAGAAAATGGTGTATATTGGGGTGGGGCGTAGTTAAAATGTATGGAACGCAAATGCTGTCAAGTGTATTAAACACAAATCCTGGGCTCGTACAATACAGTGACAAGTAAACAATCCAATTAGAAGCGTCTCCTTACCTGCTTTAAAACTCTCCGACCGGTAAATATCCCTGAGCTCTTTCATGAGTCGATCAGTGGCCTGAACTGACCCAGACACTGCTCCCTGTAACACAGCCAGCAGAACATTAACATCATCAACAAACCATCAAGCCTTTTCTACATGTTACCTTTGTTCAACTCCTCTGGATTTCCCCCCTCTGAAAGTTTCTCTCCCTCAGCTCCGAGGATTCAGGAGTTTGGCCGCAGTCTGGTGCTGCCCTGCTCTCCCCCTAAACCCTCTCCCTGCCCTCCAGGGGCGAACAGTCAGCAACAACTCCCATTTATCCAGTGCCTTTAACGTAGTAAAACGTCCCAAGGCGCTTCACAGGAGCGATTATCAAACCAAATTTGACACCGAGCCACATAAGGAGATATTAGGACAGGTGATCAAAAGCTCGGTCAAAGAGACAGGTTTTAAGGAGCGTCTTAAAAGGAGGAGAGAAAGAGGCGGAGAGGTTTAGGGAGGGAATTCCAGAGATTAGGGCCGAGGCAGCTGAAGGCACGGCTGCCAGTGGTGAAGCAAAGCTGGGGGGAGATGGACAAGAGGCCAGAATTGGAGCAACATCAGAGATCTGGGCACCTCCTCACAGAAGATGCCAGCAGCAGTAACTCACCGCGCAAATCTACACCCTGCAGCCCCAGGGCCGACCGCACAGCAACTCACGGAGTCGCCGCTGGGGTACGGGTTCCGCAGGAGGGCCGCCTGGCCTCCGAGACCTCACCCAGAGGGGCCGATCTGCCAGACAGCGACCGGTGGGCAGGGGGAGCCGGCTCCGAGCCGCTCCCTGCCCTCTCCTCACCCTGCTTCCCGGCACCGACCAGGAGTGGAATTCCTACCTTGCTTACCACCCCAGCCCCCGGGCCAAGGGCAACTAACTCGGCACAGACCGGGTATCTCCCTCCCCCCGTGGCTCAGCACCGCACGGTCCAGGGAGCCCCGACAATTAAACACTTCAGAGACGCGTCAGTAACGGAGCCCAATCGAGCATCACACAGGAGAGGTCACAGTGACTCAGGTAGTTAAAGTCGTTTTCTCCTACAGACACGTACATTTAGGTAATCTTGCCTCTGGTTCTTTTTTATTTTTTCCAAAATAGCCAGGTTTTCCTTTCCGATCCCTTCGTCCTCGGACTTCTTGCCCTCCGCTGGCTCTTCCTCCTTCATCTCGTAATGGTCCAGGTCCTCATTGTCCTGGGGGAACAGGAGGGAGAGAGGTGAGCACATGGGGGAAGACACTGCCAGCATCTTCGCAATGCCCGCTGGGGCGGGGGCAGGGCGGGGCAAGGCCCCCCCCCCCCCCTTGGGTCTCAACTCCTCACTTTTCTCTTCTTTCCCCCCCCACCCCCATCCCCCATCAATTACATAGCATTTAACAGCACAGAAACAGGCCATTCGGCCCAACTGCTCTATGCTGGTGTTTATGCTCCACACGAGCCTCCTCCCTCCCCTCTTCATCTCACCCTATCAGCATATCCTTCTATCCCTTTCTCCCTCATGTGTTTATCGAGCTTCCCCTTAAATCCATCCATGTTATTCACCTCAACCACTCCTTGTGGGAGTGAATTCCACATTCTCACCACTCTCTGGGTAAAGAAGTTTCTCCTGACTCTCTTATATTTATGGCCCCTAGTTCTGATCTCCCCCACAAGTGGAAACATCTTCTCTACATTTAGTTAATCCAGGTTCTAAAGACAAGTATGGGCTCATTACAAATGCTTATAAACAGTGAATTAATTATTGATATTATGGATTTAATTAATATATTATAATAAGCAGTTGGCTGCACGGAGATAGCAACTTGGCATGGGGAAGGAGTGCTGCGTCAGTGGGAGGGGGGAGGAATTAGAGGGAAAAACGCCCATCTCCCCTTCCCCCAACGACGTCTCGGGAATCACAGGCACAGCACGATCCCATGCTCAGCTCAACGGCCAGTGCCATAGACTACATCAGAAATAGGAGCAGGAGTAGGCTATACGGCCCCTCGGGCCTGCTCCGCCATTCAATCAGATCATGGCTGATCTTCGACCTCAGCTCCACTTACCGCCCAATCCCCATATCCCTTGATTTCTTTAGAGTCCAAAAATCTATCGATCTCAGCCTTGAATATATTCAATGACTCAGCGCCCACAGCCCTCTGGGGTAGAGAATTCCAAAGATTCACAACCCTCTGAGTGCAGAAATTCCTCCTCATCTCAGTCCTAAACGGCCGACCCCTTATCCTGAGACTATGCCCCCTAGTTCTAGACTCTCCAGCCAGGGGAAACAGTCTCTCAGCATCTACCCTGTCAAGCCCTCTCAGAATTTTATATGTTTCAAAGAGATCACCTCTCATTCTTCTAAACTCCAGAGAGTCTCAGCCCATTCTGCTCAACCTCTCCTCATAGGACAACCCTCTCATCCCAGGAATTAATCTAGTGAACCTTCGTTGCACTCCCTCTAAGGCAAGTATATCCTTCCATAGATAAGGAGACCAAAACTGTACACAGTACTCCAGGTGTGGTCTCACCAAAGCCCTGTACAATTGTAGCAAGACTTCCTTACTCTTGTACTCCAAACCCCTAGGCTTGTAGTCCCCGAGTATAGAAGATTAAGGGGTGATCTAATTGAGGTGTTTAAGATGATTAAAGGAGTCGATAGAGAGAAACTATTTCCTCTGGTGGGAGAGTCCAGAACAAGGGGGGAATAACCTTAAAATGAGAGCCAGGCCGTTCAGGGGTGATGTCAGGAAGCACTTCTTCACACAAAGGGGAGTGGAAATCTGGAACTCTCTCCCCCCAAAAGCTGTTGAGACTGGGGGTCAATTGGAAATGTCAAAACTGAGATTGATTTTTGTTGGAACCAAGGTGGATAAATAGTGTTAAGATACAGATCAGCAGTGATCTAATTGAATGTTGGAATAGGCTCGAGGGGCTGAAAGGCCTCCACCTGCTCCTATGGGCCGATATCACAGCAGGGACCTGTCATTCCAGCAGGGAACACATCCCTGGACAATTCTTTTCCTTCCCCTTTCCTGGCCCAGAGACACGGAAGCCAACTGCTGCCCCCCTCCCCGCTCCGTGAGGCCCGGTCCCACACCCAGTGGGCCATAAGGAGGAGCCATAGTCAGGAGAGTTTCAATGCATTGTGACCCCCCACCCACCCCACAACACGTTCTACACATCGATACACCTGGCATCAAGGAAAGGGGGCCAACGTGAACCCCAACAAAAGGCCTCCCTCCCAGTAGTGGGGTTACGGGTCGGGTCGGGTTGAAGAAAGCCTCACCTCTGCCATCTCCTCGTCCTCCTCCTCTGATGTCACATCATCCCGTGTGCTCTGCAAACAGAGAGAGGCCCTCAACTGAATACCAGGTCACGGCAAACGGCTCCCGAGACACACAACACGTGGCACCCTGCCAGCCAATAGGTTGGTACCCGCAATATGGCGAATGCCCAATCTCGGACATGCCCATTTGGGGATGGGCCAAGTACAAGTCAGCCCCTCCCCTAAGGCATTCTCTTATTGGACTTGTCAGTCGGGACAAGGCATGGGGATTGAAGGGAAGGGGTTTAAAAATTGGGAATTTTCTCGTCTTCCTCGGTCGTACAGTATCTGCTGTCCAAGGCAGCACTTGGATCACCTCCTTGCTGCAGGCCTCACATCGATGCCCTCCTGAAAGCCAGGAGCGATACTCCCTCCGCACAGCCACAAGCCTCTGCTCTAACTCACTGGTGCCAGCCGTGGCTCAGTGGGCAGCACTCTCTGCTCAGAGTCAGAGCGTCGTGGGTTCGAATCCCGCTCCAGAGACTTGAGCACATTATCCAGGCCGGCACTCCCGGTGCAGTACTGAGGGAGTGCTACGGAGGTGCCGTCTTTCGGATGAGACGTTAAACCGAGGCCCCGTCTGCCCCTCTCAGGTGGACGTAAAAGATCCCACGGCCACTATTTCAAAGAAGAGCAGGGGGGAGTTCACCCCGGTGTCCTGGGGCCAATATTTATCCCTCAACCAACACCTAAAAACAGATGATCTGGCTCATTATCACATTGCTGTTTGTGGGATCTTGCTGTGCGCAAATTGGCTGCCGCCTTTCCTACATTTCAACAGTGACTACACTTCAAAAACACTTCATTGGCTCCAAAGCGCTTTGGGACGTCCTGAGGTGGTGAAAGGCGCTATATAAATGCAAGTCTTTCTTGCAGGGGGCCCCCCCCTTCCCCCAGCTGTACTCTGCCCTACCTGTTCTGTCGGTAATGGCTGATCCAACATTTCAACGTCCGGGTGTTGTGGGAGGTTGTAAAGTTTGCACAGGTCAGAGATTATTCGCTTTAAGTGTTGAAGAAGCTGCAGGGATAGAGAGAGAGAGAGAGAGAGAGAGATAGATAGAGAAAAAAAAGAGAGAAAATCAGTAAACAAAGGACAGAGCCCAGAGTACGGAGAGGCCATTCGGCCCATCACAGCCAGACTCCATGCTACCTCCCCACACTGTCCATTGACCCCTTTCCTTCAATACCACATCGGATTGGTTTTTTTTATATAAAAGAACAAGCCCAAGTGCGTCAGTGAAGGAACACACGAGAGGAAGGACTCAAAGTCCAGGCTGGATTAAACCCAGATCCCAAATGGTCGATCTAAAAAGGAAGGGATGGCCTGGTGTGTAATTTCTCATCCCTCACGTTATTTTCCACCCGACAACGAAATCCGCCCCCAAAACAGTTGTGCGGAGACGTGGCCGGGAGTATCGTACGACCACCAGGCTGGTGGACCCCAAACTAGACCGAGCGTAGGAACAGGAGGCGGCCACTCAGCCCCCCCGCCCCCCGAGCCTGTTCCACCATTCAATTAGATCATGATCTGTACCTCAACTCCGCACCCCTTGATACCCTTACCTAATAGGAATCCATTGCCACCTTGAAAATTTCAATTGACGCCGCCTTTTTTGAGGGAGGGAGTTCCATATTCCCACTCGCCGGCACAGGCACGATGGGCCGAATGGCGTCTTTCTGTGTTGTATCATTCTACGACTCTACTCTGTGTGAAGAAGTGCTTCCTGATTTCACCCCCCGAATGGCCAAACTCTAATTTTAAGGTTATGTCCCCCCCACTACCACCAGAGGAAATAGTTTCTCTCTATCTACCCCATCAAATCTTTTATCATTTTAAACACCTCGATTAGATCACCCTCTATACTCGAGGGAATACAAGCCTGGTCTGTGCAACATGTCCGCATAATTTAACCCTTTTAGCCCCGGTATCACTCTGGTGAATCTGCTCTGCACCCCCTCCAAGGCCCATATACCCCTCCTGAGGTGCGGTGCCCAGAACTGAACGCAGTATCTCCAGGTGGACTTTGGTCTTTTTGTACACCTAGCAATTTCTCCGACAGAAGTCCGGCTGCAAGTCCTAGAACATCTCCATCGATTGCAGCAGTGAGCGCAGGGTCAGAACTCAGCGATGGCCCATCTCAAGGGGTGGCCAAACTACAGCCTGTGGGGGCCACCCGAGTCCTGGAAAACTTCCCCCGGAGCCCAAGCCACAGGTTCTATTTATGCTCATATTTTTTTTTTAATTCGCTGTGTTGTTTAGTTTCACCGGGCTGGAGGTTTGGAAAATTGCTGTTGTTGCCTCACTGGTGGACAAATCCTAAATTGGACACCATCTAAATCGGCATGTGGGAATTAACGGGAACAGGGAAGAAACTTTAAAAGCACAACTAACCCATCCCCGAGAACGAAACAATCCTGGCCTCCGGTCCCGGAAAGATTATCCGCGGGGATAGGGCAGGGGAGTGGGACTGGCTGGATTCCTCTTGCATAGAGCCAGCGTGGACTCGATGGGCCGAACGGCCTCCTTCCGTGCTGTAACCTTTCTACTGTTCTTTCCTTCCAAGTGCCTGTGGGTTTATATCTCCCTTTAAGTGCCCGTGGGTTCCTGTTTGGACAGGTGGGTGATCATTGATAGATTAACGATGGGGCAGAAATGCCCCTGAGATTGAAACAAAAATTCACCATCAATTTCTGCAGATTTCCAACCCATCCCAAATAAACGCGCCCTGTTCAGTTTTGCTCAGAAGCCACGAGGGGTGGGGGTCTCCCCGTGAGTTAACAACCCCCCCCCCTCCCTCTTCCTCCTCACCCCAAACTCACCAGCGTGCTGCCTTTCTTTATGTCCGCGAGTCGCTCCAGCACTGCAGCCAGGTTCGGGTCATCTGACTCTACGAACCATATGGGTGGCACCGAGGGATAGGATTCCTGGAAAACAGGAGCATGGAAAGTACAGTCAGCGCAGGAACCCAGCAGTTATCGCAGAAACTTAACTGGACCAGCCATATAAATACCGTGGCTACGAGAGCAGGTCAGAGGCTGGGTATTCTGCGGCAAGTGACTCACCTCCTGACTCCCCAAAGCCTTTCCACCATCTACAAGGCACGAGTCAGGAGTGTGATGGAATACTCTCCACTTGCCTGGATGAGTGCAGCTCCAACAACACTCAAGAAGCTCGACACCATCCAGGACAAAGCAGCCCGCTTGATTGGCACCCCATCCACCACCCTAAACATTCACTCCCTTCACCACCGGCGCACTGTGGCTGCAGTGTGTACCATCCACAGGATGCACTGCAGCAACTCGCCAAGGCTTCTTCGACAGCACCTCCCAAACCCGCGACCTCGACCACCTAGAAGGACAAGAGCAGCAGGCACATGGGAACAACACCACCTGCACGTTCCCCTCCGAGTCACACACCATCCCGACTTGGAAATATATCGGCCGTTCCTTCATCGTCACTGGGTCAAAATCCTGGAACTCCCTTCCTAACAGCACTGTGGGAGAACCTTCACCACACGGACTGCAGCGGTTCAAGAAGGCGGCTCACCACCACCTTCTCAAGGGGCAATTAGGGATGGGCAATAAATGCCGGCCTCGCCAGCGACACCCACATCCAATGAACAAATAAAAAAAGTTCCTGTCCTGGAGAAATCCAATGGACCAAAATCCCCATCCCTTCCCATTCCCTTTTATTTGTATCCCATTCCCTTCCGTTTCCTAGTCTCCCGCCCACCCCTTCACCCTGAACTCCACCCCTTTCCTTGGGGAGGTCCAAATGGACCAAACCCTCCCGCCAACAACTCCAGGTGCCACAACTCCAGGTGTTAAATGCGACGCGCTCCACGACAAGGCCTGGCCACAAACCAGTTTAACAGACCCCAGTCGTTAATGGGCAGGGGTCAGGATTAAAACCCTTCCCCTCTCCCAAAACGAAAAAAATAACACACAGCTGAAGACATACCGTTTCTGGTGAAGTCTAATGGCGGCCACCCAGCTCTCAAGACCCCATTAGTGCTGCTTGAAGTTACCACGCACAAATAATTCAAGAGATGAAAGCTATTAAGTCCCCTACGGACGCCAGGGTGTGGTACTGAGCCCAGGAGGACTCCATCCCTAGTCTGAGGTGAGTCATGTGACTGTGTTACGGGTCACAATTGGTCTGGGTGTTTATTGGGGGCGGGGGGAGGGGGGAGGTGGGTGAAAAACTAACAGGGTTCCTGCCGCTGACCACTACCCAGTGACCTCTGCCACAAGGCGTGCCCGTAAGCTCGGGCTCAGCTCCGACGCCTCCCAGTCGAATAGCCCACCGGGCACCCTGACTGGGCCGCTTTGGGGAAGCTGCTCGAGGAACGATGCACCCAGGATGCTTCCGCAAGGGGCGAGACGCTGGGGGGGTGGGGGCTGCCTTCACAAGTGCGAGCCTGGACCAGCAGCAGGCTATTCCACCATAGGAAGGCATCGCGGCCGACACTGATCCTGTCCTCACACAACACCGAGATACGAGCAGGGGGTCACCGGACAGCATTCAGGAGCTGATTTCTACCCTCCCCACCCACCTCATTTGCCCGGGGCACTAACGTCAGTTGTAGCAACCCCAATCAGTACCCCAGCTGGCATCAGCTAGCTTCGCACAGACCGGGGACAGAATTCGCGTTCAGCACCGCCAGGTGGGGCATTTACCTACAGCGTCATCTCGGGTGGGGGCTGGAGGGGGAAGGAGAGGGAGAGAGGCATGTTAACTGTCACTGCACCAAGCACGGCCCATCGCCACAAAGCAATGCTGTCTATTCATTCAAGAGAACAACTGGTATCTCGCAAAGATGCAACCATTGAGACTTGGCCAGCACAGCGTTACTGTAAATGCACCAGAATAATAATCGGGGCTAAAATGGTTAAATTACGAGGAGAGGTTGCACAGACTGGGCTTGTATTCCCTCGAGTATAGAGGGTGATCTAATCCAGGTGTTTAAGATGATTAAAGGATTCGATAGGGTCGATGGAGAGAAACTATTTCCTCTGGTGGGAGAGAGTCCAGAACAAGGGGGCAGAACCTTAAAATTAGAGCCAGGCCATTCAGGGGTGATGTCAGGAAGCATTTCTTCACACAAAGGGGAGTGGGAATCTGGAAATCTCTATCCCAAAAAGCTGTTGAGGCCGGGGGTCAATTGGAAATGTCAAAGCTGAGATTGATCGATTTTTGTTGGGTATTAAGGGTTAGGGAACCAAGGCGGGTAGATGGAGTTAAGACACAGATCAGCCATTATCTAATTGAATGGCGGAGCAGCCTCGAGGGGCTGAATGGCCTCCTCCTGTTCCTACCTATGTAAATCCGTGTGGGGCAAGGTTTAAACGCTAGGTGAGGCTCTGACTCATGCTGTTTGCATCGCAGGGAGAGAGAAGATTCTGAAAATATCCCTATTGACTCAGAGACCCAAGGCGGTGATGTGGGACTGCCAGACACTACAAGGCACCAATATTCAAACATGGACACCCAATGGTGGTGACTCAGCTATAATTTAATGGCAAGGTTCAGGTGTGGTTCACACGTCTAAACCCACTTACCGCCTGATCCCCACTCCCTGAACAGCGGTACAGGGAGTTACATACAGAACCTGCAGCTCAATCCAGCCCCAACCAATGGAGCAAAGGTCTCTCCACATTGCTGGCTGTCGGGATCCCACACGTAATGAATTTGGGGAAAATTTCAAACCGGTTGTTAGCCCAAACTGCCGCTAATTCTCCAATAACTGGCTACCTCACTCCAACTGACAACAAAAAAAAAACCACACTGGTTTTATTGGGTGGTCCTCGGAGGTTTAGATTGGAACAGAGTAAAATGGCTTTACTCTGTATCTAATCCATGCTGTACCTGCCCTGGGAGTGTTTGATGGGACAGTGTAGAGGGAGCTTTACTCTGTATCTAACCCGTGCTGTACCTGCCCTGGGAGTGTTTGATGGGACAGTGTAGAGGGAGCTTTACTCTGTATCTAACCCGTGCTGTACCTGCCCTGGGAGTGTTTGATGGGACAGTGTAGAGGGAGCTTTACTCTGTATCTAACCCGTGCTGTACCTGCCCCGGGAGCATTTGACGGGACCTTGATGTGTCCCTGATCAAGATTAAAGAGTTCTCTCCAGTGTCCTGACCAACATTCCTTCCTCAACCACCAAAAAAACAGATTAACCGGGTTTCATTTTGTTGCTAATTGTGGATCTTGCTATGCTGCCTACAAAGTATTCACTGAACTTTAAGTAATTAACTGTATGTGAAGCGCTCAGAAATGTTTTGAAAGATGTGATACAGTGCTACGTGGAGTTGTACAGAAATCACAACACGAAAACAGGTCCGTGTTGGTATTAGAGCTCCTCATGGACAGCATCCTAATCCCTTGTCCCCTGCCCTGATCCTGTGTCCCTTTCCTTCAACCCCCAATCTAATCTATTCTTAAATGTTGACATGCTCTCTGCTTCAGTCACTAACTCCAATCATACATTCCACAACCTCACAACCCTCTGCATGAAAATGTTTCTCCTGCTCTCTGTCCTAAATCTCTTACATTTAATCTTGTATCTGCGTCCCCTCGTTCTAGACCCCCCCCTACAATCACTGAACCAGTCTGTTTCTAGCTACTCTAAATTTATGAAGCAGTGGGATAAACGCCGCTATCAAATCATCCCATAATCTCCTCCGTTCCAGTGAATACAGTCCCAATTTTTCCAGAAGCCTTTTCTCGCATTTGTTTCTCCGCACACCAGGCAGCCTCCGAGTGAATCTGTGCTCAATTCCCTCAATGTCCTTCCTATAGCGTGGAGCCCAAAACTGCACGCGGTACTCCCAACGGTGGTCATAGAATCATGGCGCACAGACGGAGGCCATTCGGCCCACCGTGCCCGTGCCAGCTCTCTGAAAGGGCTGTCCAATTAGCCCTGCTCTTTCCCCGTAGCCCTGCAAATTTTTCCCACGAGCGTTTTGTACAGATTCGCTATTACGTTTTATACATCTCGCCATAAAACATGGGACTCCATTAGCTTTTTAAGGCCTTGCTATATAACTACAAGTCTTTCCCGCCCACCACCATCCTGGCTATGGGATTCCCCCGTTCTTCTGACTGGAGAATGAAAGCAAAAAGAATGTGATGGCAGTGGGGTTATCCCAGCATGCACTGAGTAAGTGAAAGCCCTCTATCATATCCAGAGTCTACAATTCCAACATAGTGGGCTTTCATTTCTATTATAGCAAGAGGCCATTCGGCCCATCGAGCTTGGTCCAGTGCTAGCCCCTCAACTCATCCATTCCCAGCAGACCATCAGCCCAACTGTCCCTCACCAAATTTCACAGAGACAGACTTGCCAACAGTAGTCACTGGACAATCAGAGGCTGGACCCCTGATTGATTCCTCCTGAAACACCACCCCCCACCGCCCCGGGGCAGCGAAGACAGTTGCTGCACGGGCCGGAGATAGAACCTGGGATCTCGCTGCTCTTCGTTTCTCAGTAACTGCACCAACTTCGTCCCAGGCCCTCCACCCGCCACAACCTCCAAACGACAGTGTCATTTGCCCCCCTCGCCCGCCAAACGGAAAACAGCTTTTATCTGACAGCAATGGCAATAATGGGCTCGGAATTAAACTAATACAGGTCTGATGGCAAACAGGAATAAATCTGGGCACCTTGGGACCCCAAGGACCGGGGTCCATCCCCCCAGTTTGAAAACCTGTTCTTCAATTTATCCCGTCAATTTTCTTCCACCCAACTAGTGACAGACCTGTACCCACCAGTACTGTACCCCAGTGTTATACAGGGACAGACCTGTACCCACCAGTACTGTACCCCAGTGTTATACAGTGACAGACCTGCACCCCCAGTACTGTACCCCAGTGTTATACAGTGACAGACCTGTACCCACCAGTACTGTACCCCAGTGTTATACAGGGACAGACCTGTACCCACCAGTACTGTATCCCAGTGTTATACAGGGACAGACCTGTACCCACCAGTACTGTATCCCAGTGTTATACAGGGACAGACCTGTACCCACCAGTACTGTACCCCAGTGTTATACAGGGACAGACCTGTACCCACCAGTACTGTACCCCAGTGTTATACAGGGACAGACCTGTACCCACCAGTACTGTACCCCAGTGTTATACAGGGACAGACCTGTACCCACCAGTACTGTACCCCAGTGTTATACAGTGACAGACCTGTACCCCCAGTACTGTACCCCAGTGTTATACAGTGACAGACCTGTACCCCCAGTACTGTACCCCAGTGTTATACAGTGACAGACCTGTACCCCCAGTACTGTACCCCAGTGTTACACAGGGACAGACCTGTACCCCCAGTACTGTACCCCAGTGTTATACAGTGACAGACCTGTACCCACCAGTACTGTACCCCAGTGTTACACAGGGACAGACCTGTACCCACCAGTACTGTACCCCAGTGTTACACAGGGACAGACCTGTACCCACCAGTACTGTACCCCAGTGTTACACAGGGACAGACCTGTACCCACCAATACTGTACCCCAGTATTATACAGTGACAGACCTGTACCCACCAGTACTGTACCCCAATGTTATACTGTGACAGACCTGTACCCACCAGTACTGTACCCCAGTGTTACACAGGGACAGGCCTGTACCCACCAGTACTGTACCCCAGTGTTACACAGGGACAGACCTGCACCCCCGCATTACACAGTTCAAAATACTCTCAGAAGGTCATGAGTTCAAGTCCCACTCCAGAGTCTTGAGCAGTACTGAGGGAGTGCTGCACTGTCCGAGGTGCCGTCTTTCAGATGAGACGTTAAATTGAGGCCCCGTCTGCCCCTCTCAGGTGGACGTAAAAGATCCCATGACCACTATTTCGAAGAAGAGCAGGAGAGTTCTCCCCGGTGTCCTGGGCCAATATTTATCCCTCAACCAACGTCACTAAAAACAGATGATCTGGTCATTATCACATTGCTGTTTGTGGGATCTTGCTGTGCGCAAATTGGCTGCTGCGTTTCCTACATTACAACAGTGGCTACACTTCAAAAGGTACTTCATTGACTGTAAAGCGCTTTGGGACGTCGAGGTTGTGAAAGGCACTATATAAATGCAAATCTTCTTTCTTTCAGTCAAAGCTCAAGTGCAGATAGAGAAAGTTATTGAAAGGTTAACAACATTGTGGGTTTTATAAATAGGTGCACGGATTGCAAACGCGAAGAAGTTCAGATCTGGTGAGAATTGTGGGCCGCACTGAGTTAACTAAACTCACCGGGAGGGACAGGGCAGCTGGCTTCAGCATCTCTGGGCTAGGGAAAAAAAAGAGAAAAGAGAAAATCTAAATCAGCCAGCGCTCCTGCGCCTGAGGGCTATCAAGCAATTCCTGCTGGAATCTGCTCACGTGTATTCAGAGGACTGGGCTCAGCCGCGACGCCCTCCGTGGTCGAATATCTCGCCGTCCGGCCCCACAGGTAACGAAACAGCCGCTTGGTGGGGTACTGACGGGTGATCGGTAGAACTCGTCCTCCACCAACCCCACCCACCCACCCACCGCCCCAGCGAGAGTCAGCAACTTCCCGAGAGGAGGGAGGGGGGAAAATAATGTTTTTTTTTAAAAAAAACAACAGCTGCTGTCCATAATTATCAGCTGTGTCACAGCAACACTTGACAGAAGATTGAAACAAACAGAACATGTGAAAGACAGGCCCACCTTAAATAAACATGACTCAATGCTGCTCGATTTTTCCAAGCTGTCTGAAATAAAAACTGAATCAGGATCATTAAACCCCGAGGGATGCCACTGTATACTTCCCTCCAGTTCACCACCGCGCTCAGCTTTCCGCAGAGACACCAGCGAGGCTGGGATTGTTCTCCTTGGGACGAGGGGAGGTTAAGGGTCAGATTTAATGGAGGTGTTCGCAATTACGAGGGAACGTAGGAACAGGAGGAGGCCATTCAGCCCCTCGAGCCTGCTCCGCCATTCTACTAGATTGCGGGCTGATCTGCACCTCAACTCCCATTTGCCCCGTATCCCTCACCCAACAAAAAAAAAATCGTTCGATCTCAGTCTTGAAAGCTCCACTGAACTCCCCAGCAGTCCACAGCCTTTCGGGGGGAAAAGAGAGTTCCAGATTTCCACTACCCTTCGTGTGAAGAAGTGCCTTCTGATTTCACTCCTGAACAGCCTGGCTCTAATTTTAAGCTTATGAAAGTGGTTTTGATAGAATAAATAAGGAGAAACTGTTTCTACTGGCGGAGAGTCGGTAACCAGAGAACACAGATTTAAGGTCATTGACAAAAGAACCAGATGGGAGATGAGGAGAATTTTTTTTTTAAACTCAGCGAGTTGTTATGATCTGGAATACGCTGCCTGAAAGGGCGGTGGAAGCAGATTCAATAATAACTTTCAAAAGGGAATTGGATAAATACTTGAAAAGGAAAAATTTGCAGGGCTACGGGGAAAGAGCAGGGGGGAGTGGGACTGATTGGATAGCTCTTTCAAAGAGCCGGCACAGGCACGATGGACCGAATGGCCTCCTTCCGAGCTGCATGATTCTATGATTGATTCAGATTTATGGGATCCTTTCCCACGGGGAACTGGGTTCAGACGGTTCCTAACTCATTTCACACCAGACATCTACAGCCAGCACAGAGAGGAGGCATCGTCCGGGCGGGGATAGAACCCAGGACCACTCAGTATTCTAAATCGACCAGTACCACGAACGCTAGGTGGGGGGGCTCTGCCACATTTGAAGACAGTTTATTAGTTGCAGAGTCATTTCTGGATTTTTATTTCTCCAAATATCTGAATTTAAAGTTCTGACTGAATATCTGAACCGTGCCCAGCTCCTACCCCGCGTCACACATCAGAGGACAGACACTGCACCACTTCTGAACTGAGAGAGAGAGACAGACAGAGACAGACACAATACTCCAGCTAAGGCCTAACCAGTGCTCTATAAAGGTTTAACATAACTTATTTGCTTTTATACTCTAGGCGTCTATTAATAAAACCTAGGATCCTCTATGCTTTTTTAAAAAGCAGCCTTCTCAACTTGTCCTGCCACCTTCAAAGATTTGTCTATGTGAGCCTCCAGGTCTGTCCGTTTCTGCACCCACTTTAAAAATTGTACCAGTTAGCTTATATTGCCTCTCCTCATTCTTCCCTCCAAAATGCATCACTTTACACTTTTCTGCGTTAAATTTCATACCATAACGCAGCAGATTGTCACCTTTAGCCTGTGTACTGTCTTCATTGGGAATTGGCGTTTCAAGACCTGAATGCTTTGATTATATTCTCTCTATGCTTTGGTGCCACCGTGAAGGGCAAGAAGAGAATCCCGTTCAGTAACAGTGTAAAGTTTGCATTTATTCAGTTACGTCTTCAGGACGTCCAAGAGCATTAGATAAGCGGTGAATCACTTGTGAACTTCAGTCACTGTTCTTTCAGCAAACGCAGCAGCCAATGTGTACACAGTAAGATCCCACAAAACAAGCGAGCTGAAAGACCGGTCAATCTGTTTTCCGTGGCGTTGTTTGAGGAATCGGGGGGGCCGTGGGATCTTTAACATCCACCCAAACAGGCAGAAGAGCTTCTCGGTTTAATCTCTCATCCGACGACGGCGCCTCTGACAGTGCAGCACTCCCTCCAGTGCTGCGCTGGAGCGTCAGCCTAGATTATGGGCCCAAATCCTGGACCGAGCTCTCAAACCCACAACCTTCCGAGGTTGGAATGCTACCAACCGAGCCAAGCTGACACCTAATAACAATTGATTTGTGTCTGTATGATTGTATAAATGTAGCGTTCCACATGGTTGATCAAAAAGATCTCACAAACATATTCCACAACAAACACAGACGAGAGTCAATGCATTTCCCCAACAAAAAACAAAGTTTATGCAAGTTGCAATAATTAACCATTTAAAATTGTAACTAAAACCTTACAGTAGTTTAAGTAACAGCAGATATTTTAAAGATCAAGTTCGGACTGAAATTGTAGCTATGCCAACAGCTTGGGCCTAGTCAAGCCTGGGACTCAATTTATGAGCAAGCTCAGAGTGTCAGCTGCTGAGGCCTACAAATTTTTTTAAAAATGTATTCTGTCAGCAACACTGGAGATTAACAAATAATAAACGTTAGCTCACGCCCTGGCTGGTACAGTGTCTGACAAGCAGATTTTGCTACTATTGATTTTGTGTCTTGTAACTGAACGAAATAGAAAAGTGCCTTATCTCTCAAAAACACACCATACTAACTACAAACATTATATAAAGATATGCACACATTATCCCAGTAACAGTGCATTATCTAATATCCATACAGAACTGTTACATGCAGTAACAGTATTATAATATATACAGGAGTATATTATATAAGAGTGTTATACCCAGTGACACACAGTGTATTATGTAATATATATATACACAGGAGTGTTATACCTAATAACACATTGTGTTATTATATTACACAGAATGTACAGCACAGAAACAGGCCATTCGGCCCAACAAGTCCATGCCAGTGTTTATGCTCCACATGAGCCTCCTCCCTCCCTACTTCATCTAACCCTATCAGCATATCCTTCTATTCCTTTCTCCCTCATGTGTTTATCGAGCTTCCCCTTAAATGCACCTATGCTATTCACCTCAACCACTCCATGTGGTAGTGAGTTCCACATTCTCACCACTCTCTGGGTAAAGAAGTTTCTCCTGAATTCCCCATTGGATTTATTAGTGACTCTCTTATATTTATGGCCCCTAGTTTTGGTCTCCCCCACAAGTGGAAACATCTTTTCTACGTCTACCCTATCAAACCCCTTCATAATTTTAAAGACTTCTATCAGGTCACCCCTTAGTCTTCTCTTTTTGAGAGAAAAGACCCCCAAGCCTGTTCAATGATACCAGAATGGAGAGGTTACACCTACTAAATCTTTTTTGCACCTTCTCCATACTGGCGTGTTATACCCAGCCTAGTAACACACAGTGTGTTATTATATAATATATATACACAGGAGTGTTATACCCAGTAACACACGGTGTGTTATTATATAATATATACAGGAGTGTTATATCCAGTGACACACGGTGTGTTATTATATAATATATACAGGAGTGTTATATCCAGTGACACACGGTGTGTTATTATATAATATATACAGGAGTGTTATACCCAGTAACACACGGTGTGTTATTATATAATATATACAGGAGTGTTATACCCAGTGACACACGGTGTGTTATTATATAATATATACAGGAGTGTTATACCCAGTAACACACGGTGTGTTATTATATAATATATACAGGAGTGTTATACCCAGTAACACACGGTGTGTTATTATATAATATATACAGGAGTGTTATACCCAGTAACACACGGTGTGTTATTATATAATATATACAGGAGTGTTATACCCAGTAACACACGGTGTGTTATTATATAATATATATACAGGAGTGTTATACCCAGTGACACACGGTGTGTTATTATATAATATATACAGGAGTGTTATACCCAGTAACACATGGTGTGTTATTATATATTATGTAGGAATGTTATACCCAGCAACACACTATTATATTATATAGGAATGTTATACAATAGTGCAGTGTGTTACTGGGTGTATTATATAGGGGTGTTACACCCAGTAACAGTAATATTTCCCTAATTTAAATATTATTATTAAGCAAGCCCTCCGTGTGGTATCACACGCCCCCAACTCGGGTACGGCAGCATCGAGGGATGATGAGGACTCGAGATCAAAACTCCCCAGCAGAAAATTCCCGATAAAGTTAACAAAACCTAAATTATGTTGAATTATTTTTTTATTATTAAATAACTCACCAGGTCAGGGAGAGTTCAAGATCAAACCCTCAGGATTCAGACGAGTGTGAGATCTACTAAAAACGGCATTTTTTTTTTGCCGGTTTGTAACATCAAATGAGATCCCTCCAGCACCATCCCAACCTTCAAATAGTGCTTGCTGCTTCTCCCAGCATGGTTTACTGTGTCTGCTACACCGAGTCTACAGAAGCTGCAGGCCCCTCTCCCATATCTCAACCACATCCTGCATTTATATAGCGCCTTTAATGTAGTAAAACGTCCCAAGGCACTTCACAGGACCGTAAATCAGACAAAATTTGACACCGAGCCACATAAGGAGATATTAGGACAGGTGACCAAAAGCTTGGTCAAAGAAGTAGGTTTTAGGGAGTGTCTTAAAGGAGGAGAGAGAGGCGGAGAGGTTTAGGGAGGGAATTCCAGAGCTTAGGGCCCAGGCAGCTGAAGGCACGGCCGCCAATGGTGGAGCGATGGAAATCGGGGATGCGCAAGAGGCCAGAATTGGAGGAGCGCAGAGATCTCGGAGGGTCGTAGGGGCTGAAGGAGGTTACAGAGATAGGGAGAGGGTGAGGCCATGGAGCGATTTGAAAACAGGGATGAGAATTTTTTTTTAAAAGGTGTTGCCAGACCGGGAGCCAATGTAGGTCAGCGAGCACAGGCGGTGCGAGTTAGGATACGGGGCAGCAGAGTTTTGGATGAGCTCAAGTTTATGGAGGGTCTCACCAAGATGCCATTCAGAGACACCCAAGTTTCACCCGGGGTCAGGGAGGGGGTGAAATCAGCAGAGTCTGATCCTGCCCTTACCCCCACCCACCTGCCAGCCAGCGAGAGTCACTGGATGACGATTAGGAGCAGGAACCCTGGCTGATTTGTCCCTCCCTCCCAAATCCAGGGCTACCAAGGCCGATGGTACCCACCTCCCCAGCCCAGATTAAAGAAGTCTGCACAAATCATTATCGAGCCTTGGGATCTTCCTGGTCTATTTAGCTCAGTGTCACAGTGGGTGGTGCATTTACTAGCCCATCCTTATTAATAATAATAATAATAATAATAATACCACCAATTATTCATGTGATGCATCACTGTTTAAAACGGACTGCAGTCATTATCCAAGCTCACAGCATCAAGGTTGCAGATAGAGAAGCCTCTGCTCATTTGGGTTCTGTTTACAATAACCAAGAACTGGGCCCAATTTAACACCAAGCCTCATCTCGATTTACAGCATTTATTTGTGTGTTGTGTGTGTGTGTGTGTTTTTAAAATATATAAAATTTGTTCAACCACGTTTGTAAAGGATGGATCTCAAACCAACAATCCCTTCCCCATCGCCTCTACAGGAACCCTTTCTCGCTCCCTTTCAGCACAGAAACTTTTAGGCCTGGCCTCGTTTTTTTTTTGCCTGCTTAGACACAATGCAACGCCTCGCTTTAAGAGATGAGATTGGGGGGGGGGGGGGTGAAGATTTGCCGAATGAGGCCACAAAATGAACCCTTTATTTTTTTTTAAAAACACGATCCCAATTCGGGTTAGTAAATAAACCCTCCTGGGCCTGATCCCCGGGTTTATTTACCCCCTGGGCCTTGGGGGGATGTGATCCATAAGGGTGTTCTTTAAAAAAAAAGAGCAGGGCAAAAAGAGGGAATTCGAGATCCCCGGCTTATTGTTCGGAGGCCGGGTGTTACTATTTTTATTAGATACAATGTTACAATTACCGACCTCCCCGACACAATGTTGCAGTTTCTCGATACAATGTAGCGACCGCTGGTTACTTTCACGCCGCTGATGTGTTGCTGATTGCGTGCGTGTGGCTTGTGTGTGTGTCTGTGTTAATGTTAGTTACCCAGTCTCTGGTTAGTTTCACGCCATTACTCTGTGTTAATGTTAGTTACCCAGTCTCTGGTTAGTTTACTGTGTGTCTGTGTTAGTTACCCAGTCTCTGGTTAGTTTCACGTCATTACTCTGTGTGTGTCTGTGTTAGTTACCCAGTCTCTGATTAGTTTCACGCCGCTTCTGCTGCGTGTGTGTGTGTGTGTGTGTGTGTTAGTTACCCGTCGCTAGTTAGTTTCGTGTCAGTTTCCTTACCGTGATGTTACAGTGAATGACCAGGATCTGCTCCTGGGTGACGAACTGACAGCTGATCTCGTCCAAGGAGCCAGAGACGATGCGGAATCGCTCGTGTTTTTGGTGGAAGATCGACTCGAGTAATTTGAGCTCTTGTTTCAACGCAGAGCCCGACATTTTCTCACCATTTCCGACGGACGAAATTTAAAAAAAAATTCAAAACCAAAAAAAATAATAATAATAAAAAAAAATCTACTGCTTGCCCCCTTTTTTTTATTATTATTCAGGCACAAAGCACGCAGGAGAGCAGGAAGGAGCAGAGATAATAAGATAAATCCGACACGGGAGGGGGGGGGAATTAAGGGAAGGAGGGGGGGAAGGAAGGAAGGAAGGAGGAAGGGGGGGGGAAAGAGAGAGAGAGAGAGAGAGGCGTGGAGACAGGAAGATTGGAGAGAGAGAGAGAGAGAGAGAAGGGGAAAGAGAAAAGCAGCCTGAGATCCAACTTCTACAGACGCGCAGCGAGAAGGAAACTCGAATGCACCAGAATCCCCGGGGCCCAAAAAAAAACCAAAAACAAAAAAAAAACACTAACCAAAAAAAAAATAGATTCCCCCCAACCAAAAAAAAAACTTCCTCACAACCCCCAAAATGGCGACGGCGACGAGCCCAGGGTCCCGGCGTCCATCCTGATCGCGACCAAAAACCCGTGAGATCCGAGAAAAAGGGAAAGAGAGAGAGAGAGGGAGAGAGAAAAGAGGAACCGCGGCTTCTTAAAGCGACACCCACTCTTAAAGCCGGAGCGCCCAACCCGGAAGTGATTTGGATCTACGGACCGAAATGACGGCAAACGCTCGTCGGCTTCCTAAAAAGACGTGAACTTTATACTCTACATTTTTTTTGGTGGAGGGGGGTTGTGGAAAAATTAAACGTGCGGTCTGATTTTGGAAAATTATTTTTCTTTTGCAAAATTCCAATTAATTAATCAGTTGCAATGATTTGCATTTTTTTATAGCGCCTTTACTGTAGAAAACATCTCCAGACACTTTAAAAGGGGAGGGGTTGAAAAATATAAATAAAGAGGAATAAAGGAAGGGACAATGATGAGCCATGGTTTTGAAGATGTAACTAACCAGGTAGATAAGGGAGTGTCTATGGATGTTATTTATATGGACTTCCAGAAGGCATTCGATCAGGTTCCACATGAGAGGCTTTTAACAAAAATTAGAATGCACAGAATTGGAGGTAGCCTACTGTCATGGGTCGGGGATTGGTTAGGAGACAGATAGACGGGAAAATTGGTATGTACTTAAATTGGCAGGATGTGACTAATGATGTACCCCAGGTATCTGTACTGGGGCCTTCGCTTTTCATTATAAATGACTTAGATGAAGGAAGAGACAGTCATATATTCAAAGATTTCTGACGACACCAAGTTAGGTGGCACAGTGAGTAGTGTAGATCGGAGCAGAGAGTTGCAGAGGGACGTTGATAGATTCAGTGAGTGGGCAAAACTGGGGCAGATGGAGTTCAATGTGGGGAGTGTGAGGTCATCCACTTTGGATCTAAGAAAGACAAATCCGAGTATTTTCTGAATGGTGAGGAGCTCAGAATTATGGAGAAGCAGAGAGATTTAGGGGTCCAAGTACAGAAATCACTAAAAGCCAGTGGACAGGTACAAAAAATAATTTCAAAGGCCTTCATCCCAAGGGGGCTGGAATACAAAGGGGTGGAGTATAAAGCTCTGGTCAGATCCCTGGAGAGACTGAGTTCAGTTCTGGGCACCGCACCTCAGGAAGGATATATTGGCCTTGGAGGGGGTGCAGCGCAGATTCACCAGAATGATGCCGGGGCTAAAAGGGTTAAATTACGAGGACAGGTTGCACAGACCAGGCTTGTATTCCCTCGAGTATAGAGGGTGATCTAATTGATTAAAGAAGTGTAGGTAGAGAGAAAACTATTTCCTCTGGTGGGGGAGAGTCCAGAACAAGGGGGGCAGAACCTTAAAATTAGAGCCAGGCCGTTCAGGGGTGATGTCAGGAAGCATTTCTTCACACAAAGGGGAGTGGAAATCTGGAACTCTCTCCCCCCAAAAAGCTGTTGAGGCCGGGGGTCAATTGAAAATGTCAAAACTGAGATTGATAGATTTTTGTTGGGTATTAAGGGTTAGGGAACCAAGGCGGGTAATTGGAGTTAAGATACAGATCAGCCATGATCTAATTTTTAAAAATTCATTCATGGGATGTGGGCATCGCTGGCGAGGCCAGCATTTATTGCTCATCCCTAATTGCCCCTGGAGAAGGTGGTGGTGAGCCGCCTTCTTGAACCGCGGCAGTCCGTGTGGTGACGGTTCTCCCACAGTGCTGTTAGGAAGGGAGTTCCAGGATTTCGACCCAGCGACGATGAAGGAACGGCCGATATATTTCCAAGTCTGGATGGTGTGTGAGTTGGAGGGGAACGTGCAGGTGGTGTTGTTCCCATGTGCCTGCTGCTCTTGTCCTTCTAGGTGGTAGAGGTCGCGGGTTTGGGAGGTGCTGTCGAAGAAGCCTTGGCGAGATGCTGCAGTGCATCCTGTGGATGGTACACACTGCAGCCACTGTGCGCCGGTGGTGAAGGGAGTGAATGTTTAGGGTGGTGGATGGGGTGCCAATCAAGCGGGCTGCTTTATCCTGGATGGTGTCGAGCTTCTTGAGTGTTGTTGGAGCTGCACTCATCCAGGCAAGTGGAGAGTATTCCATCACACTCCTGACTTGTGCCTTGTAGATGGTGGAAAGGCTTTGGGGAGTCAGGAGGTGAGTCACACGCCACAGAATACCCAGCCTCTGACCTGCTCTTATAGCCACAGTATTTATATGGCTGGTCCAGTTAAGTTTCTGGTCAATGGTGACCCCCAGGATGTTGATGGTGGGGGATTCGGCGATGGTAATGCCGTTGAATGTCAAGGGGAGATGGTTAGACTCTCTCTTGTTGGAGATGGTCATTGCCTGGCACTTGTCTGGCGTGAATGTTACTTGCCACTTATGAGCCCAAGCCTGGATGTTGTCCAGGTCTTGCTGCAAGCGGGCTCAGACTGCTTCATTATCTGAGGGGTTGTGAATGGAACTGAACACTGTGCAGTCATCAGCGAACATCCTCATTTCTGACCTTATGATGGAGGGAAGGTCATTGATGAAGCAGCTGAAGATGGTTGGACCTAGGACACTGCCCTGAGGAACTCCTGCAGCAATGTGGAATGGTGGAACAGGCACGAGGGGCTGAATGGCCTCCTCCTGTTCCTATTCCTAAATGTTAGAAGAGGTGTCCATAAGCTTGGACAAAAAGATGGACTTTGAGAAGGTGTTTAAAGGCGGAGGGAAAAGAGAAATGGTGAGAGGTCATGTGATGAAATCTCTAGGAATACATAAAATACCAACAGTTGGTAACTGGGGCGGGGGGGGGGCTGGGGGATAGGTAAAGAATGGAGTCGTTGGACCAAAGTTTGTGGGAGGGGGTGTGAGATCGGAGGAGGTTACAGAGATAGGGTGGGGTGAGGCCATGGAGGGATGTGAAGATGAGGACGAGGAGTTTACATTCAGTGCATTGGGGACGATGTATGTCAGCAAGGATGGGGTGATGGGTAAACGGGACTTTGTTACGAGATCGGGGCGGGCTGGATTTTAGACAAGTTGGTGTTTATGGAAGGTGGGGAACGGGAGGCCGGAAAGGTGAAGTGGGTGAATCTGGAGGTGACTAAAGCATCAAAGAAAGAAAGATCTAGAATTTAAGGAGTGTCTTTCACAACCTCAGGACGACCACATCTGGAATACTGTGTGCAGTTTTGGTCTCTTTATTTAAGAAAGGACATAATTGCTTTAGAGGCGGTTCAGAGAAGGTTCACTCGACTGATTCCTGGGATGAGGGGATTATCTCATGAGGAAAGGTTGGACAAGTTGGGCCTGTATACATTGGAGTTTAGAAGAATGAGAGGTGATCTTATTGAAACATATAAGATCCTGAGGGGACTTGAAGGGGTCGATGCTGAGAGGAGGTTTCTCCTTGTGGGAGAGACTAGAACTAGGGGCCACAGTTTAAAAATAAGGGGTCTCCCATTTAAGACGGAGATGAGGAGAAATTTTTTCTCTCAGAGAGTCGTGAGTCTGTGGAACTCCCTTCCCCAGAGAGTGGGGGAGGCAGGGTCATTGAATATTTTGAAGGCTGAGTTAGATAGATTCCTGATTAACAAGGGAATCAAAGGTTATAGTAGGTAGACGGGAAAGTAGGGTTGAGGTCACAATCAGATCAGCCATGATCTTATCAAATGGCAGAGCAGGATCGAGGGGCCGAATGGCCTACTCCTGCTCTTAATTCTTATGTTCGTATGTCCCAAAGTGCATCACAGCCAATTAACTATTTTTTGAAGTGTAGTCACTATTGTCTCTACAGTTCCTGGTAGAAAATACTCCAATTGGGTCCAAAGTAGATGACCTCACACTTGCTCACATTAAGCTCCATTTTTCATCGTTTTGCCCACTCACATCTGTCCATGTACCTTTTCAACATTCAGCTCCCATCTGCACCACTTACTGTCTCGCCTAACTTAGTGTCATCCACAACTTTGGACATACAACTCTCTATTCCACCATCCAGGTCATTGATAAATATGGTGAAAAGTTGAGACCCCAGAACAGATCCCCGGGGGACTCCATTCTGCCAATCAAGAGAACATTCTCTCTGTCTCCAATCCCCCCACCAACCATTTGAAAATGGTGGATTGGAAAAGACCACCTGGTCCACCCAGCCTTCCCCACACTCAATGGACCAGTTGGTCTTTGCCCATTCCCCCCTCTCCCCCTCCCAACCCCACCTCCTCCATCCCATCAGCAGCCATGTAATCCCCTGGGAGGGGCAAAAATAAAACAGATAAGAAAACCAATTTAGGGGGGGGGGGGAAACATTTGGAAAATTCCTCTCTGACACCACCCCACCCTGATCAAAACCAGTCCAGGAGACCTTCACAGTGACCAGGATTTATATTACTCAATGTTCCATCTACCTCCTGTACGTGATAACCTTGGCCCCAGCTAGAAACGGGCCCAGCTCTCTGCTGAAAGGCCAAGCCGGTAACTGGGGTCCATAGGTCTACGATCCTCTGGGAACAGAAGAACATCTGGACATCCAACCCAGCTGTTCCCCTTGCGTGACTCATACGCGTGACCCTCCCTAACCTATCTAGCTGTCAGTACGATCATAGTCTAGTCCCTCCATCAATTAAACATCTCGATCAGATAGCCCCGGAGTCTACCTAATTTTTGTTAGGTAGCAAAGGATGTGGAGGAAAGATGTGTTTGAGGTACCTGATCAGCCACGGTCAGCAAGCTTGAGGGGCTGAATGGCCTACTCCTGTCCCCTACGCATCTGTAAGGCAAATAGACGCAGCTTTTTAAGCCTATCTGGGTAACTAAGGTGCTTAAAGCTTTAAGGTTATGATTCTTGGCGCCCCTCCTCTGAACTTTTTCCAAAGCCCCTACATCACCCACCATGTGAGGGTGGGGGGCCTGATCGGACAGGCCGCCAAGGCCACAGTCTGAAATAAAATGGAAGGAGTGTTTGGGGCCCTGGACGGTGGGGAGGGAGGGAGGGAGGGGGTGAAAGGGCAGGTGCTGCTTTCTCACAGTCTGGGTGAACTTAGGGAATTAGGAGGAGGCCATTCATCCCATCGAGCCTGTTCCTAGCTCGTGGCTGATCTGTACCTCAACTCCGTTCACCCGCCTTTGCTCCATATCTCCTAATACCCTTGCTCAATAAAAATCTATCGATCTCAGTCTTGAAAGCTCTGATTGACCCCCGGAATCCACTGCATTTTTGGGGGGAGAGTTTTCCAGATTTCCACTCCCCTTTATGTGGAAAAGTGCCTCCTGGTTTTGCTACTGAACGGCCCAGCTCTAATTTTAAGATTATTCCCCCTTGGTCTGGATTCCCCCCACCAGAGGAAATAGTTTTTCTGTATCTTCGCTATCAAATCCATTTCTCATTTTGTGCGCCTCGGTTGGATCACCCCTTAATCTTCTAAACTCGAGGGAATACAAGCCTAGTCTGTGCAACCTGTCCTCATCATTCAATCCTCTACACCCCGGTCAATAAAGGGATGGATCTGATTGAGTTTGAGTGAGTGGATGTGGAGGGGGCTGGATCTGATTGAGTTTGAGTGAGTGGATGAGGAGGGGGCTGGATCTGATTGAGTTTGAGTGAGTGGATGAGGAGGGGGCTGGATCTGGTTGAGTTTGAGTGAGTGGATGAGGAGGGGGCTGGATCTGGTTGAGTTTGAGTGGGTGGATGAGGAGGGGGCTGGATCTGATTGAGTTTGAGTGAGTGGATGAGGAGGGGGCTGGATCTGGTTGAGTTTGAGTGGGTGGATGAGGAGGGGGCTGGATCTGATTGAGTTTGAGCGGGTGGATGAGGAGGGGGCTGGATCTGGTTGAGTTTGAGTGAGTGGATGAGGAGGGGGCTGGATCTGGTTGAGTTTGAGTGAGTGGATGAGGAGGGGGCTGGATCTGGTTGAGTTTGAGTGGGTGGATGAGGAGGGGGCTGGATCTGATTGAGTTTGAGTGAGTGGATGAGGAGGGGGCTGGAACTGGTTGAATTTGAGCGGGTGGATGAGGAGGGGGCTGGATCTGGTTGAATTTGAGCGGGTGGATGAGGAGGGGGCTGGATCTGGTTGAGTTTGAGTGGGTGGATGAGGAGGGGGCTGGATTTGGTTGAGTTTGAGCGGGTGGATGAGGAGGGGGCTGGATCTGGTTGAGTTTGAGTGGGTGGATGAGGAGGGGGCTGGATTTGGTTGAGTTTGAGTGGGTGGCCGGAGAGGGGGCTGGAACTGGTTGAGTTTGAGTGGGTGGATGAGGAGGGGGCTGGATCTGGTTGAGTTTGAGTGGGTGGATGAGGAGGGGGCTGGATCTGGTTGAGTTTGAGTGGGTGGAGGAGGAGGGGGCTGGATCTGGTTGAGTTTGAGTGGGTGGATGAGGAGGGGGCTGGATCTGGTTGAGTTTGAGTGGGTGGCCGGGGAGGGGGCTGGAACCAGTAGTGAGGGAGCAGAGTTTATGTCATGACCATCCTGATGTTCAGTTCGAGGCTCGTTCAGGACTCAATGGTGGACAGGAGGATCAAAGAGAGAAACTGTGGAGATGGGGCAGGAATTGCAGAGGGTGGTGGTCCTTTTGGGGGCGGGGGGGGCGAAGGTGGTGACGCAGCTCTGAATGGGACAGCGATGGTGTGGGAGTGATGGGAACCATTCAGAATGTCAGCAAGCACGGAGGCCTGGGGAGTTAGTTGAGTAGCCTGGAGCTGAGTGAGAAGGAGATCACAGTGAGCAGGGGTGAAGAGGTGAAGAATTGACTTGGGGGGGGTGCAGTACTTGGGGGGGGTGCTGCATTGTCAGAGTTGCTGTCCTTTGGGGTCAGATGTTAAACCGGGGCCTTGTCTGCCTGTTCCACTCATTGAGGTAGATGTTAAAGGTCCCTACGGGTCTATTTAAAGAGCAGGGGGAGTTCTCCCCGGTGTCCTGGGGCCAATATTCCTCCCACCACCAACACCACCGAGACTGACTGGTCAACCATTATCTCACCGCTGTTTGTGGGACCTTGCTGTGTGCAAAATGGCTGCTGCGTGACGAAAGATTATAGGTTTCAAAGTAATTGGTTGTGAACCCAGAGGGTGGTGGGGGTCTGGAACTCACTGCCTGAGAGGGTGGGAGAGGCAGAAACCCTCAACTCATTTAGAAAGTACCTGGATGTGCACCTGAAGAGCCGTGAGCCGCAGGGCTACGGACCAAATGCGGGAAAGTGGGATTGGGATAGGTGGCTCGTTTCTCATCCGGCGCGGGCACGATGGGCCGAATGGCCTCCTTCTGTGCCGTAAAATTTTCTATGATTCTCTCGGGACATCCCCAGGTCCCGATGTGGCGGACTGGACAATTAACCGGGCTCAGTTTGAGTGTCCACCAGTAAAAACAGTCATCCACAGAGAACTGAACAAAAGATTTTGGGGACAATTCTGAAATGATGGTGCGCTCAGCCTGGAGGTACGATTCTTATTGTCTGGGAGAGTCTCTGGATCACCTGCTATCATCAAAGATCGGCCTTAGGTTTTCAATCTGGCTTTTGTTTGCTCCTTCCGGGGGATTACACGGTTGCTGATAGAGGAGGGGGGGGGGGAAATGTTGGGAATCGTGTTGGGATAAGGCCAACTGGGTGTGGGGCAGGCTGGGTGGACCATCGGGGGTGGGGCAGGCTGGTGGTCCATCTGGTCCATCGGGGGTGGGGCAGGCTGGTGGACCATCTGGTCCATCGGGGGTGGGGCAGGCTGGGTGGACCATCCGGTCCATCGGGTGTGGGGCAGGCTGGATGGACCATCCGGTCCATCGGGGGTGGGGCAGGCTGGGTGGACCGTCTGGTCCATCGGGGGTGGGGCAGGCTGGGTGGACCGTCTGGTCCATCAGGTGTAGGGCAGGCTGGTGGACCATCTGGTCCATCGGGTGTAGGGCAGGCTGGTGGACCATCTGGTCCATCGGGGGTGGGGCAGGCTGGTGATCCATCTGGTCCATCGGGGGTGGGGCAGGCTGGTGATCCATCTGGTCCATCGGGGGTGGGGCAGGCTGGTGGACCATCTGGTCCAACGGGGGTGGGGCAGGCTGGGTGGACCATCGGGGGTGGGGCAGGTTGGTGGACCATCTGGTCCATCGGGTGTGAGGCAGGCTGGGTGGACCATCGGGGGTGGGGCAGGTTGGTGGACCATCTGGTCCATCGGGGGTGGGGCAGGTTGGTGGACCATCTGGTCCATCGGGTGTGAGGCAGGCTGGGTGGACCATCGGGGGTGGGGCAGGTTGGTGGACCATCTGGTCCATCGGGGGTGGGGCAGGTTGGTGGACCATCTGGTCCATCGGGTGTGGGGCAGGCTGGGTGGACCATCGGGGGTGGGGCAGGTTGGTGGACCATCTGGTCCATCGGGGGTGGGGCAGGCTGGGTGGACCATCGGGGGTGGGGCAGGCTGGTGGACCATCTGGTCCATCGGGGGGTGGGGCAGGCTGGTGGACCATCTGGTCTTTTCCAATCCACCATTTTCAATGGTTGGTGGGGGGAGGGGGTAGGAGGCGGAGAGCGGGGGTAAAAGGGAATGTTTTCTGATTGGGAGAATGTTTCGAGTGGTGTTCCCCAGGGACTGTTTCCGGGGCCTCAACTTTTCACCATATTTATCAATGACCTGGATGGAGGAAGAGAGAGTTATCAATGGAAACTTGCAGGTCGCACTACATTAGGAGGCACAGTAAGTAACGCAACTGGGAGCAGGAAGTTACAAAGGGACACAGACAGATTAAGTGAGTGGGCAAAACTACGGCAGATGGAGTTCGACGTGAGCAAATGTGAGTTTACCCACTTTGGACCCAAGAAAGATAAATTGGAGTATTTTCTAATTGGTGAGAAACCAGCAACTGTGGAGGAGCAGAGAGATTTGGGAGTCCAAAGCTGGTCGACAGGTGCAAAAAGGCTAATGGAATCTTTATTTCAAGGGGGCTGGAATACAAAGGGGAGTAAGTTTCTCTGCATTTGTATTCCAGACCCCACCTGGAGACACTGCGTTCAGTTCTGGGCACCGCACCTCAGGAAGGATATGTTGGCCTTGGAGGTGGAGGGGGAGGCAGCCCAGATTCACCAGAATGATACCGGGGCTTAAAGGGTTAAATTACGAGGCCAGGTTGCACAGACTGGGCTTGTATTCCCTCGAGTTTAGAAGATTGAGAGGTGTGACCTAATCGAGGTGTTGAGAGGATTCCATAGGGTAGATACGGAGAAACTATTTCCTCTGGTGATAGAATCAAGAACGGAAGGGGACACAGCTTTAAAATTAGAGGCTGGGACATTCAGGAGTGAAATCAGGAAACACTTCTTCACCTAAAGACCCCCAAAAGGCTGTGGATGCTGGGAGCTTTCAAGGCTGAGATCGATGGTTTCTGTTGGGGTAACGCTATCAAGGGATTATGAAGCAAAGATGGGAAAATGGAGTTGGGGTGCAGATCAGCCATGATCTAACTGAATGGCGGGGTAGGCTCAAGGGGCTGAATGGCCTCCTCCTGTCCCTGTGATATCCATCCCTATGATCCTCCGAAGCACTAAAGACGTATCTGCCACCAGATGGGTCATCAAGTGCACAGGGAGCTGGAGTAGTGTTCAGTCACAGCAGAACATGTGGATACTGACAGTAATTGGCCTTCATTACAAGAGGATTTGAGTATAGGAGCAGGGATGTCTTACTGCAGTTATACAGGGCCTTGGTGAGACCACACCTGGAGTATTGTGTGCAGTTTTGGTCGCCTTACCTAAGAAAGGATATACTTGCCATAGAGGGAGTGCAGCGAAAGTTCACCAGACTGATCCCTGGGATGGCAGGACTGTCATTTGATGAGAGATTGGGTCGACTCGGCCTGTATTCACTCGAGTTTAGAAGAATGAGAGGGGATCTCATTGAAACATAAAAAATTCTGACAGGGCCAGACAGACTGGACGCAGAGAGGACGTTTCCCCTGGCTGGGGGGTCCAGAACGAGGGGCCACAGTCTCAGGATATGGGGTAGGACATTTAGGACTGAGATGAGGAGAAATTTCTTCACTCAGAGGGGGGTGAACCTGTGGAATTCTCTACCACAGAAGGCTGTGGAGGCCAAGTCACTAAATATATTTAAGAAGGAGCTGGATAGATTTCTAGACACAAAAGGCATCAAGGGGTATGGGGAGAGAGCGGGAATATATTATTGAGATAGAGGATCAGCCATGATCATATTGAATGGGGGAGCAGGCTCGAAGGGCCGAATGGCCTACTCCTGCTCCTATTTTCTATGTGATGGCAAATGATGTATTGCCCTGTAGTATATTGACCAAAAGAGTAAAACAGCACCATTTTGTATCGAAGTCAAATAAATTATCTATCTTATGTTCTCCTTAGAGCAGAGAAGGTCAAGGGGAGATTTAATAGAGGTGTTCAAAATAATGGGGGGGTTTGTTAGAAGGAAGGAAAGAAAGACCTGTATTTCTAGAGCACTTTTCACGACCTCAGGACATCCCTAAGCACTTTACATCCAATGGAGTATTTTTGAAGTGTAGTCACTGTTGTAATGTGGGAAACGCGGCAGCCAATTTGCGCACAGCAAGATCCCACAAACAGCAATGAGATAATGACCCAGATCATCTGTTTTTAGTGATGTTGGTTGAGGGATAAATATCGGCCCCAGGATACAGTAAATAAGGAGAAACTGTTTCCAACGGCAGGAGGGTCGGTAACCAGAGGACACAGATTTAAGGTGATTGGTAAAAGAACCGGAGGGGAGATGAGGAGAATTTTTTTTACGCAGCGAGTTGTGATGATCTGGGAATGCGCTGCCTGAAAGGGCGGTGGAAACAGATTCAATAGTGACTTTCAAAAGGGAATTGGATAAATACTTGAAGGGGGAAAATTTGCAGGGCTACGGGGAAAGAGCAGGGGCGGAGTGGAACTAATTGGATAGTGCTTTCAAAGAGCTGGCACAGGCATAATGGGCCGCATGGCCTCCTTCTGTGCTGTAATTTTCTATAATGATTTAAAAATCATACACCTGGAATCTTAGAATGATACAGCATACAGCATCAAAGGAGGCCATTTGGCCCATCGAGCCTGTGCCAGAGAAATTTCCCATTCCGTTGTGCACATGTATAATGGAAACTGCCTATGCAAGCATGGCAGATTTTAATTACATCCTCCTACCAGTGGCGGCACCACAGCACCTCTGCTGGCGGGAGGGTGTAATTACAGTGTGACAAGTTTACATAGGCAGTTCCCATTATAAATGTGAACATAGGGATTTATAATGGAAATACAAAAATAAGGACAGAATGACTGACTCGAAAATGAGGACTGAATTATCTCTGCTTTTCCTGGCCCAATGATCTCCCGCTCGCTAACGCTGCTTCACCTGAAGACAACACTTGGTGTTGACGTCAAGGGAGCTAAACTACTATATTATTAAATATCCTATGAATAACATGTATACTTCTTATCCATAAACCTTACTTATTGTTGTCACAATTTTTGGTTACCCTTTGATGAAAACATTTCTCATTGTAAATTGCTATGTCAACACTTCCCATTCAATTTTGCTACGTCAAACTGTCACCCTGTAGTTACCGAATCTGACCACTAGAGGGCGATGTGGAGTGAGTTTCTGACATCCTTTTTCCCAATTCTGTCATTATCTTGTGGATAAAAAACTTACTTTCATCAACTGGTTCTGGACAGCCATGTACAATTTACTAAAGCTGA
This sequence comes from Heptranchias perlo, assembly GCF_035084215.1. Lineage (NCBI taxonomy): Eukaryota > Metazoa > Chordata > Chondrichthyes > Hexanchiformes > Hexanchidae > Heptranchias > Heptranchias perlo. The sequence continues at coordinate 2,249,848 of NC_090368.1, read as the reverse complement.
ATTAAAAGTCTTGTAAATTAGTGCAATTGTCTATATTTTTCATACTTACTTCCTGTAACACATCATTCAGTCATGTTTTCTGCCATGCTACAACTGACCATTGTGTTCACAAGGTCTGCAGTGCACTGTTGCTGTATACAAGTCATCCCAACTCACCTCCAGGCTAGGTGGCGCTGTGGCAGTGTTCTCAACAAACATGGAGCTGGGTTCCAGGACCCTCTATGAAAGTGGGGGTGGGATTTCCTCTGGGGCTTCCCCACCCTACCATGGGAGGCTGCAGCCGCTGGACTTCCACTGGCCATTGCTCCCTCCCCCCTCCCACCACGAATGACTCTAAGCCGCCACCCACCATGAGCACTGCAAGCCATTCCCAAATACGTCCAAAATCTCCCATCCTCTCTTGTCCGAGCCCGACTCCTGGGATCCATTTCCCAACCTCCTGGTCCTGGGGTCCTGGTCCTCTTGCTCCTGGTCCTGGGGTCCTGGTGCTTGGGTCCTGGTCTGGGTCCTGGTCCTCTTGGTTCTGGACCTCCTGGTCCTGGGGACTTGGTGCTTGGGTCCTGGTCTGGTCCTGGTCCTCTTGGTTCTGGACCTCCTGGTCCCGGTCCTCTTCGTCCTGGTCCTGGTCTCCAGGTCCTGGTCTCCAGGTCCTGATCCCGTTTCCCTGCGTCTCAACCTCACGACACAGCCGCAGGGCAAAGACCTAGAATGGTATCAATGATCAGGAGGCATACATGAGACTAATTATCCACTTGTTGCACTGATTCAGCTCTGATAAAAGGGGAGAGGGCTTGATCTTCCTCCGATATATTGGGCAGTGAAAGCAACCTGTCCGAACCACACGGACAAGAAAGTCCCAGGCACGATTCCTGGCCTACACCGAGTTTGTTCATTTCATCCGGGGAAGCAGATGAGGGCACCACAATTTAAAAAAAATTCATTCTGGGGATGTGGGCGTCGCTGGCAAGGCCGGCATTTATTGCCCATCCCCTGGTTGCCCTGAAGTGGTGGGGTCAGGCCTTCTCCTTCTCTTAGTCGCAGTTTGACGCAACTGAGTGTTTTGCTAGGGCTGCTTCAGAGGGTCAGTTAAGAGTCAGCCCCCATGAGCACTGCAAGCCATTCCCAAATACGTCCAAAGTCCAAAATCTCCCATCTCCTCTTGTCCGAGCCCGACTCCTGGGATCCATTTCCCAACCTCCTGGTCCTGGGGTCCTGGTGCTTGGGTCCTGGTCCTCTTGGTTCTGGACCTCATGGTCCCGGTCCTGGTGTAGGACTGGAGTCACATATAGGCCCAGACCGGGTAAGGATGGCAGGTTTCCTCCACTAAAGGACATTAGGCCTGGGCCCTAAGCTCTGGAATTCCCTCCCTAAACCTCTCCGCCTCTCTCTCCTCCTTTAAGACGCTCCTTAAAACCGACCTCTTTGACTGAGCTTCTGTCCTAATATCTCCTGATGGGGCTCGGTGTCAAATTTTGTTTGATTATCGCTCCTGAGAAGCGCCTCGGGCCGTTTTACCATCCTAAAGACGCTGTATAAATACAAGGTGTTGTTGATATTGTTCAACGAGTTGGGTTTTCACAACATTCCAAGACTGTCATGGTCACTTTTACTGAAATCAGATTCTTATTTCAAATCGAATTCAAATTCGCTAACTGCCCCGGTGGGATTTGAACTCACGCCCTCCAGATTACTAGTCCAGCGGAATAAGCACGAGCCTCACCTCATTGAGAGCAGGAACGCTGGCTAACTCTTGCCCTCCCAGACCCAAGGGGCAATTGCAGCCCCCCACAGGCCAGCTTACTCAGCTCAAACCCGTACCCCAGTGAGAGTCAGTGTCTGTGGAACCTGTACCCCAGTGAGAGTCAGTGTCTGTGGAACCCGTACCCCAGTGAGAGTCAGTGTCCGTGGGACCCGTACCCCAGTGAGAGTCAGTGTCTGTGGAACCCGTACCCCAGTGAGAGTCAGTGTCCGTGGGACCCGTACCCCAGTGAGAGTCAGTGTCCGTGGGACCCGTACCCCAGTGAGAGTCAGTGTCCGTGGGACCCGTACCCCAGTGAGAGTCAGTGTCCGTGGGACCCGTACCCCAGTGAGAGTCAGTGTCCGTGGGACCCGTACCCCAGTGAGAGTCAGTGTCCGTGGGACCCGTACCCCAGTGAGAGTCAGTGTCCGTGGAACCCGTACCCCAGTGAGAGTCAGTGTCCGTGGGACCCGTACCCCAGTGAGAGTCAGTGTCTGTGGGACCCGTACCCCAGTGAGAGTCAGTGTCTGTGGGACCTGTACCCCAGTGAGAGTCAGTGTCTGTGGGACCTGTACCCCAGTGAGAGTCAGTGTCTGTGGGACCCGTACCCCAGTGAGAGTCAGTGTCTGTGGAACCCGTACCCCAGTGAGAGTCAGTGTCTGTGGAACCTGTACCCCAGTGAGAGTCAGTGTCTGTGGAACCCGTACCCCAGTGAGAGTCAGTGTCTGTGGGACCCGTACCCCAGTGAGAGTCAGTGTCTGTGGAACCTGTACCCCAGTGAGAGTCAGTGTCTGTGGAACCTGTACCCCAGTGAGAGTCAGTGTCTGTGGGACCCGTACCCCAGTGAGAGTCAGTGTCTGTGGAACCTGTACCCCAGTGAGAGTCAGTGTCTGTGGAACCCGTACCCCAGTGAGAGTCAGTGTCTGTGGAACCCGTACCCCAGTGAGAGTCAGTGTCTGTGGGACCCGTACCCCAGTGAGAGTCAGTGTCCGTGGGACCCGTACCCCAGTGAGAGTCAGTGTCCGTGGGACCCGTACCCCAGTGAGAGTCAGTGTCCGTGGGACCCGTACCCCAGTGAGAGTCAGTGTCTGTGGGACCCGTACCCCAGTGAGAGTCAGTGTCTGTGGGACCTGTACCCCAGTGAGAGTCAGTGTCTGTGGAACCCGTACCCCAGTGAGAGTCAGTGTCTGTGGAACCTGTACCCCAGTGAGAGTCAGTGTCTGTGGAACCCGTACCCCAGTGAGAGTCAGTGTCTGTGGGACCCGTACCCCAGTGAGAGTCAGTGTCTGTGGAACCTGTACCCCAGTGAGAGTCAGTGTCTGTGGAACCTGTACCCCAGTGAGAGTCAGTGTCTGTGGAACCCGTACCCCAGTGAGAGTCAGTGTCTGTGGAACCCGTACCCCAGTGAGAGTCAGTGTCTGTGGAACCCGTACCCCAGTGAGAGTCAGTGTCTGTGGAACCCGTACCCCAGTGAGAGTCAGTGTCTGTGGAACCTGTACCCCAGTGAGAGTCAGCGCTTTCAGGACAGGAAGGTTAAAAATAAAAAAGCAGAATCTGAGCCACCAGCAGGTGGCAGTATCTCCTCAGTTCGAGGAATCTGAGCCTGTTACAGAATTCGGGTCTTTACAAATCCTCTGCTGGCAGCGTCATGTTTAACCAGATTGATAAACTCCACCTGCACGAGTCATATTAAAAAAACAAACTCCCTTTCCCAACAGAGCTTTTCAAACCCTCTAGTAATCTTTATAAAGTACGAGTTAGGTCATGGAAAGTTATTTTTATCCACAGTTTCAGTTGCTCTTCCCCCTCGTCTCCGAGGCACTGATTCGTGCCAGCCTGCGGGCTCCACAGGCATTGAACACCCTCTGGTACAGCGGCCACCTCGCCATTCCTCCGGTGCGTGATAGTGAGTGTCAGAGGGCTATTTGACCATGGGGTGGGGGGAGGGCGCACTGTAGCCGTGCGTATTCCTGGCCTCACCTCATCGGGAGCAGGAACGCTGGCTAACACTTGCCCTCCCAGACCCAAGGGGCAATTGCAGCCCCCACAGTCCAGCTTACTCAGCTCAGACTGGGACTCTGAACCTGGGACCGTCCTGTACCAAACGGTGAACAGCGGAGTGAGGGGAGGGGAGACCCCGTGTTATTTCCCTTGGCTGGTGTTTTATTGTCTTCAAGGTGAGGGATTTGGAGTAAAACTGGCCAACACAGAGCAAACTCTGAGAGACTGATCCATTCAAGCCGTTATCACCGAGGAGTTATCTCACATGGAACATGACTGACGGCTGTGTCCCACTCGTGGGCTACAAGGGACCTCGAGTTATTCCTGACTCATCTCCATTAGCCTTATTGTCTTTCCTCTGGCTCGGAGAATGAAAGAGAGTAGAAATGCTGGGAGTTACTGCCACATTGGAGGTAGGAGATTGGGATCTTCCAAGTGAGACACCCTCTGAACATGGGATCAGTGCTGGATATCCCTGCCGAGGAACGGAGCATATCCATACCCACTGTCCCATCAAACACTCCCAGGGCAGGTACAGGGTTAGATACAGAGTAAAGCTCCCTCTACACTGTCCCATCAAACACTCCCAGGGCAGGTACAGCACGGGTTAGATACAGAGTAAAGCTCCCTCTGCACTGTCCCATCAAACACTCCCAGGGCAGGTACAGCACGGGTTAGATACAGAGTAAAGCTCCCTCTGCACTGTCCCATCAAACACTCCCAGGGCAGGTACAGCACGGGTTAGATACAGAGTAAAGCTCCCTCTACACTGTCCCATCAAACACTCCCAGGGCAGGTACAGCACGGGTTAGATACAGAGTAAAGCTCCCTCTACACTGTCCCGTCAAACACTCCCAGGGCAGGTACAGGATTAAATACAGAGTAAAGCTCCCTCTACACTGTCCCATCAAACACTCCCAGGGCAGGTACAGCATGGGTTAAATACAGAGTAAAGCTCCCTCTGCACTGTCCCATCAAACACTCCCAGGGCAGGTACAGCATAGGTTAGATACAGAGTAAAGCTCCCTCTACACTATCCCATCAAACACTCCCAGGGCAGGTACAGCACGGGTTAGATACAGAGTAAAGCTCCCTCTACACTATCCCTTCAAACACTCCCAGGGCAGGTACTGCACAGGTTAGATACAGAGTAAAGCTCCCTCTACACTGTCCCATCAAACACTCCCAGGGCAGGTACAGGGTTAGATACAGAGTGAAGCTCCCTCTACACTGTCCCATCAAACACTCCCAGGGCAGGTACAGCACGGGTTAGATACAGAGTAAAGCTCCCTCTACACTGTCCCATAAAACACTCCCAGGGCAGGTACATCATGGGTTAGATACAGAGTAAAGTTCTCTCTACACTGTCCCATCAAACACTCCCAGGGCAGGTACTGCACAGGTTAGATACAGAGTAAAGCTCCCTCTACACTATCCCATCAAACACTCCCAGGGCAGGTACTGCACAGGTTAGATACAGAGTAAAGCTCCCTCTACACTGTCCCATCAAACACTCCCAGGGCAGGTACAGGGTTAGATACAGAGTAAAGCTCCCTGTACACTGTCCAATTCACACAGAGTGTGGGGCAGCTTCCTGCTGTGGACCTGCACCCATTGGAAGATGGGTGTCCCCCTGTGATTGACCCTGTGATGCCTCCTACTGTCGAACAGCCAGCCAATGAAGAATGCCCATTCGGGCCGTGGTACCAGAGGGAAGCCAAGGCCCCAGGGTACTGCAGGCCGGTAACCAACACATTCGGTCCAGTCACCGAACCACTCGATTTTCTGGCTTTGGGGCGTTGGATAATTCCAGGGTGAATTGAGATCTTGGAATGAATAGGGTGGGAAGAGTGCCAGATCCTGTTTGTGTTGAGGAGATCACTGAACAGGCTGACATCATGTGCAGCAGCTCTGCGACAGCATCCTACACCCGGAAGGCATTGCAAATAGGAAGCAAGGAAGCTTCGTCCTTGACCCCACAATGTCTCTCTCCCCACCCGCCCCCCCCTCAACCCAGCCCCACGTTCCTGAACAGATCGAGCGGAAATTAAGAGGCTGCAACGATTGCGGCTTTAGTGGTCGCTGTGGAGCTGGCAACGGGCTGAACAAATGGAAAAAAACACAATCGACAGATGCAATCTCCAGCCTTGTCCTTGAATAGTCTGGCCTCAGCTCAATGTGTGCCCAAACAGCACAACACACAGTGTCCTGTTGTAGGTGTTGGTGACGTGAGTTGGGGGAGGCTCTCGACACCAATTTTTATAATAATATAAACAAGAGAACGAGACCGTCAGGATTTCAGGGAAAGAACTTGCTTTTCTGTCGCTCCTCTCTCCACCTCAGGACGTCCCAAAGCGCTTTACAGCCAGTGAAGTACTGTTTTGAAGCGTAGTCACTGTTGTAATGTAGGAAAGGCGGCAGCCAATTTGCGCACAGCAAGATCCCACAAACAGCAATGTGATAATGACCGGATAATCTGTTTTTTAGTGATGTGGGTTAAGGGATAAATATTGTCCCGAACACCGGCGGCGGGTGGGGGGGAACTCCCCTGCTCTTCTTTAAATTAACGGCCGTGAGATCTTTTGCATCCACCCGAGAGGGGCAGACAGGGCCTGCGGTTTGACGTATCGTCCCTCAGGACTGCACTGGGAGCGTCAGCCTAGATTTCGTGTTCAAGTCTCTGGAGTGGGACTTGAACCCACGACCTTGTGCCCACTGAGTCACAGCTGTACAAAGGTTACAAGAGGATATGGAGCGAAAGGCGAGTACAGATCAGCCGTGATCTAACTGAATGGCGGGATAGGCTCGAGGGGCTGAATGGCCCACTCCTGCTCCCATGTTAGCACAGTGAGGATGCAGGAAGAGTGTGGGAGCTAAGGAGGAACAAGAGAGGAGAAACTCTTGGCCCCAGTTTCTCGTGGGATTTATTTCACGGACCAATGACGGTAGAGAAGATCAGGGGTTAAATTGGTTAACTCCCGAAACCGGGCGCGGGTGTCGCGACCCGCATCCATCGCAGGCAGGACGAGGCGTCCGTCCCGCCCGAACACCCGCCTAAACCAAGGGTTCCAAACCAGCGCTGACACGAGGATTCAATGACATTCGCACTTTCCACCAGCAGGGGGAGCCCGAGTCTCTTAAAGGCAGGCTGTATCTCTGACAGGCAGCCTGTGTCTCTTAAAGGCAGCCGGTACCTGTTGTTTGATAAACATAAGGTACGGGTCTGCATGGGGTCTGAACGGAGATCAGACATCGCACATGTAAAACACAGATGCAGGTCCCGGCCCTATGTTTACAAACTGATGAGTTGATTTAAAACATTGAATAAAGGTTGCGCACCACTAAATCCCACATCCTCCAATCTGCACGCCAGACCTCACCAATCCGCCGATCTGAGTTGGTACCAGGCCTGCGAGGGTGCGTGCACCAAGGGTCTCTGCTGACGCACTAGGGGCCTTGGTGCAAGAGGTGGACAGAAGGAGGGACATCCTATATCCGCGGGGGAAGGCAGGGGCTAGAAGCCCTCCACACATATACCCAAAAGGCAGTGGGAGGCAGCGGGGGACGAAGTCAATGCCAGGCGCACAGCACCACGAACATGGATGCAGTGCAGGAAGAAGTTCAATGCTTTGACATGAGTGGTCAAGGTGAGTGAGGTCAACTGTCAAGTGGCGTCTCCCACCAACTGCTCCACACACTACACCCCCATCACCCACATACCAACAAACTCTTTCCATCAGTACTCAACTCTTCCAATTGGATGCTTCCTCTCACCCTTACACATTTCCACTGTTGCAAGCTGCACACCCACAACTCACAGGCCACACACACTGGCAGCTATTCAACCATGACAGGCACATCGCCCAGACACATGTCCCGCTTTCTTGCAGGAGAAGGTGGCGCATATCAGGAGGCAGCAAGTGGCAGTGGCATTTAGCCCCTCGAGCCTGTTCCACCATTCAATGAGATCATGGTGGACCTGTGACCTAACTCCATATACCCGTCTGAGCCCCATATCCCTTAATACCCTTGGTTCACAGAAATCTATCAATCTCAGATTTAAAATTCACAATTGAGCTGTTATCAAGACCTACTCCGTTAATGGTAGGGCGTTGGGGAGAGTTATAGAACAAAGAGATCTAGGAGTACAGATTCATAGCTCCTTGAAAGTGGAGTCACAGGTGGATAGGGTGGTGAAGAAGGCATTCAGCATGCTTGGTTTCATTGGTCAGAACATTGAATACAGGAGTTGGGATGTCTTGTTGAAGTTGTACAAGACATTAGTAAGGCCACACTTGGAATATTGTGTACAGTTCTGGTCACCCTATTATAGAAAGGATATTATTAAACTAGAAAGAGTGCAGAAAAGATTTACTAGGATGCTACCGGGACTTGATGGTTTGACTTATAGGGAGAGGTTGGATGGACTGAGACTTTTTTCCCTGGAGAGTAGGAGGTTAAGGGGTGATCTTATAGAAGTCTATAAAATAATGAGGGGCATAGATAAGGTAGATAGTCAAAATCTTTTCCCAAAGGTAGGGGAGTCTATAACGAGGGGACATAGATTTAAGGTGAGAGGGGAGAGATACAAAAGGGTCCAGAGGGGCAATTTTTTCACTCAAAGGGTGGTGAGTGTCTGGAACGAGCTGCCAGAGGCAGTAGTAGAGGCGGGTACAATTTTGTCTTTTAAAAAGCATTTGGACAGTTACATGGGTAAGATGGGTATGGAGGGATATGGGCCAAGTGCAGGAAATTGGGGCTAGCTTAGTGGTATAAACTGGGCGACATGGACATGTTGGGCCGAAGGGCCTGTTTCCATGTTGTAAACTTCTATGATTCCATGATATCAACTGCCGTTTGCAGAAGAGCGTTCCAAACCTCTCTCACCCTTTGCTTGCAGAAGTGTTTCCTGCACGTCCTGGCTCTAAATGTTAGGCCATGTCCCCACATCCTAGCATTCAAGTATAGGAGACCTCCAAAAACAGTTACAAAAGCATCAGCAGCCAGAAGCAATAATCCAGCAACTAATCTGTAAATCCTGCACGGTCCCTTTAAATAGTCCTGGTGGTGGGGGGGGGGGGTCTTCCAGGCCGACTAAGACATGTTTAGATGGTCGCGGTTAAGACAGTGCGTTGAGCAGAGCGTTAAGTGCCAAAATGGTGTGTATCTCTTTAAATCAGCGCTGCACACTGATCGGACGCTTATTACACGATGCCGGCATTCGTTATTTGCGCGTTATTTACCAAGATGGCGTCCGGCGCATGTCACGCCATCTTGGATATCCGGGAAGCCGCATCGTGCCGAAACAACGGGCGCTACCCTGCCCAATTTAGGGCCCGATGTTTCCACTTGTGGGGAAACCAGAATTAGGGGCCATAAATATGAGAGAGTCGCTGTCAAATCCAATAAGGAATTCAGGAGAAACTTCTTTACCCAGAGAGTGGTGAGAATGTGGAACTCGCTCCCACGTGGAGTGGTTGGGGCGAATAACATAGATGGATTTAAGGGGAAGCTGGATAAACACATGAGGGAGAAAGGAATAGAAGGATATGCCGATAGGGTGAGATGATGTAGGGAGGGAGGAGGCTCGTGTGGAGCATAAACACCGGGATAGACCAGTTGGGCCGAATGGCCGTAAATTATTTTGTGGGATCCTCACTATTTTAGCAGAGATGTTTGCTTGGAAGGAGAGAATAATTTGAGACAGATTGATTCAGCCAATGTCCCACGCCATCAGTTTATTCACTGGCGTTCATTGCCCATCTCTTCTTGCCCAATATTTGATACAACCGAGTGGCTTGCTAGGCCACTGCAGAGGGGCAGTTAAGAGTCAACCACGTTGGTGTGGGGACTGGAGTCACATATAGGCCCAGAGCGGGTAAGGACGGGAGGTTTACTCCCCCTAAAGAACGTCAGTGAACCAGTTGGGTTTTTACGACAATCCGACAGCTTCGCGGTTATTTTTACTGAGACCGGCTTTTTTATTTCCAGATTCGTCAAACCGAGTTCAAATTCTCAAAACGCTGAGTTGGGAATTGAACTGAAACGGCTGAGGAAGCCACTCAGTTTGTACAAGGGGCGACTAGCGGATGGGCAATAAATGCCGGCCTTGCCCACATCCCCAGAATGAATAAAACTAAAACAGCCCGTGCTATCTGGGGAGGAGGGGAGAAGATCGGCAAAGGGAAAAGTCTCGTAGTCAGGCTACCAAAAGGTGGCAGAATTACCAGTAAGTGCGAGGATGCAATGAGGTGTAACTGAGATCCAGCCCATTAATTTATAAAATTAATACAGGATGTGTAACAAACCCTGTTTGTTTACTCAGTTCCTTTCTCCTCTGGTGAGAGATAAGAGTAACAGCAGCACGAGCCTGTATATAGGTTAAAAATGTCCCACAGGCTCTTCTGAAAAATCTATATATAGGACTGTTGGTGACGGGTTTCTCAATTCAGGACACTGCGTATGTCCCCGAACGGCCTCTTCACCACTGACACATGTTGGGGCTGTGCCTCCACGGGCTTTGGCCACGCAGTCACTCACCCCAAGGGTCCATCTCCACATGTGAGCTCTCACAGTGAATGGTGGAATGCTATTTGACCGTGAGGGAGCTCCATAACCGAGCCTGATTCTGCTTACGCGCGAACATGCACAATAACCTGCATTTATACAGCGCTTTTAATGTAGTTCAACGTCCCGAGGCGCTTCACAGGAGCGATTATCAAACAAAATTTGACACCGAGCCACGTAAGGAGATATTAGGACAGGTGACCGACAGCTTGGTCAAAGAGGTGGGTTTTGAGGAGCGTCTTAAAGAAGGAGAGAGAGGCGGAGAGGAAACACACCAGGGAGGGTTCACTGGATTGTGGTCAGGAGTCAGAGTGTTGGCTGTTTACCCCCTCCCGAGTACAGAGTAATGAAACTAATTGCTAGTCAACCATTGATGTCATCCGCAACTCCTTGTGTCGGTCGTGGGTTCAAGTCCCACTCCGGAGACTTGAGCCCATAATCTAGGCTGTCACTCCCAGTGCCAGCTCTGAGGGAATGCTGCACTGTTGGAGGTGCCGTCTTTTGGATGGGATGGAAGATCCCACCTTCTCAGGCGGACGTAAAAGATCCCACAGTCACTATTTGGAAGAAGAGCAGAGGTCCTGGACCAATATTTATCCCTCAACCAACATCATTAAAAACAGATGATCTGCTCATTATCACATTGCTGTTTGTGGGATCTTGCTGTGTGCAAATTGGCTGCTGCATTTCCTACATTACAACAGTGACTACACTTCAAAAAGTACTTCATTGGCTGTAAAACACTTTGGGACATCCTGAGGTTGTGAAATGTGCGATAGAAATACGAGTTCTTTCTTTCTTGTATCCTGTTAAATTGTTCCTTTTTATATATTTTCCATCATTTGTCAAGTTGGAACTTCCTAAAAGAAAGAATTTGCATTTATACAGCTACTTATCACCTCCTCAGGATGTCCCAACACACTAACACTGCATCTTATCACCTCCTCAGGATGTCCCAACACACTAACACTGCACCTTATCACCTCCTCAGGATGTCCCAACACACTAACACTGCATCTTATCACCTCCTCAGGATGTCCCAACACACTAACACTGCATCTTATCACCTCCTCAGGATGTCCCAACACACTAACACTGCACCTTATCACCTCCTCAGCATGTCCCAACACACTAACACTGCATCTTATCAGCTCCTCAGGATGTCCCAACACACTAACACTGCATCTTATCACCTCCTCAGGATGTCCCAACACACTAACACTGCATCTTATCACCTCCTCAGGATGTCCCAACACACTAACACTGCACCTTATCACCTCCTCAGCATGTCCCAACACACTAACACTGCATCTTATCAGCTCCTCAGGATGTCCCAACACACTAACACTGCATCTTATCAGCTCCTCAGGATGTCCCAACACACTAACACTGCACCTTATCAGCTCCTCAGGATGTCCCAATACACTAACACTGCATCTTATCACCTCCTCAGGATGTCCCAACACACTAACACTGCACCTTATCAGCTCCTCAGGATGTCCCAATACACTAACACTGCATCTTATCAGCTCCTCAGGATGTCCCAACACACTAACACTGCATCTTATCACCTCCTCAGGATGTCCCAACACACTAACACTGCACCTTATCACCTCCTCAGGATGTCCCAACACACTAACACTGCATCTTATCACCTCCTCAGGATGTCCCAACACACTAACACTGCACCTTATCACCTCCTCAGGATGTCCCAACACACTAACACTGCACCTTATCACCTCCTCAGCATGTCCCAACGCACTGCACTACCAATGAATTACTTATGAAGTGATTTTTGGTATTGATGGATGAATGCTGGCTAGCAGACCGGGAGAATTCCCTGCTCTTCTTTGAAGGCCATAGTCTAGGCTGAGACTCCAGCACAGTACTGATGGAGTGCTGCACTGTCAGAGGTGCCATCTTTCAGGTGAAACATTAAATTGTTCAGGGGTCACTATTGGACGAGGAGTTCAACCCGGTGCCCTGGCCAACAGTGCTCCCTCAAACAGCACCACCAAACAAAAACCAACTCAGCAGGTGACCTATTTGATTGCTGTTGGTGGGATCTTGCTGTGCACAGAATGACTGCCCTGTTTTCCAACATAACGACACACAATTTATTGTATGTGCAGCACTTTGAGTGCAGCTCCAACAACACTCAAGAAGCTCGACACCATCCAGGACAAAGCAGCCCGCTTGATTGGCACCCCATCCACCACCCTAAACATTCACTCCCTTCACCACCGGCGCACAGTGGCTGCAGTGTGTACCATCCACAGGATGCACTGCAGCAACTCGCCAAGGCTTCTTCGACAGCGCCTCCCAAACCCGCGACCTCTACCACCTAGAAGGACAAGAGCAGCAGGCACATGGGAACAACACCACCTGCACGTTCCCCTCCAAGTCACACACCATCCAGACTTGGAAATATATCGCCGTTCCTTCATCGTCGCTGGGTCAAAATCCTGGAACTCCCTTCCTAACAGCACTGTGGGAGAACCTTCACCACACAGACTGCAGCGGTTCAAGAAGGCGGCTCACCACCACCTTCTCAAGGGCAATTAAGGATGGGCAATAAATGCCGGCCTCGCCAGCGACGCCCACATCCCATGAACGAATTAAAAAAAACTTTGAGAGGCTATAAAGCACTGTGTAAATACAAGTCTTTACACTAATTAACACCAATTACCCTCCAAGAAAACCATTGCTTGTTGAAGGGAGAGACAGCAATCAATAAATAGATAAAAACAGAAAATGATGGAAAACACTCAGCAGGTCAGGCAGCATCTGCGGAGAGAGAAACAGAGTTAACATTTCAGGTCGATGACCTTTCATCAGAACTGGAAGATGCTGGCGATGAACAGCTTTTAAGCCAGTGCAGAGCCAGGGAAAACGAGGGGTGCAGGGAAAGAACAAAAGTGACAGGGTGGAGGGCAGGAGTGATGGTGCAAGGCAAAAGCAGGTGATGATAACAGGACATACATGGAAACAAGAGATGGGTCCAGAGGAGGTGTAAATAGTTACAGACTATCCAAGAAGAAAATGGGAACGGTGGTTAGGGGTTAAACTTATGAGGCTGGACAGCTGTAAAATGCCTGGTCGAAAGATGAGGCACTGTTCCTCGAGTTTGCGTTCGGATTAAAAACTGTACATCTCTAACAATCTTCCAGTTCTGACCCCACCTGGAGATACTGCGTTCAGTTCTGGGCACCGCACCTCAGGAAGGATATATCGGCCTTGGAGGGGGTGCAGCGCAGATTCACCCGAATGAGACCGGGGCTAAAAGGGTTAAATTACGAGGACAGGTCGCACAGACTGGGCTTGTATTCCCTCGAGTATAGAGGGTGATCTAATCGAGGTGTTTAAGATGATTAAAGGATTTGATAGGGTCGATGGAGAGAAACTATTTCCTCTGGTGGGAGAGAGTCCAGAACAAGGGGGCAGAACCTTAAAATTAGAGCCAGGCCGTTCAGGGGTGATTTCAGGAAGCATTTCTTCACACAAAGGGGAGTGGAAATCTGAAACTCTCTCCCCCAAAAAGCTGATGAGGCCGGGGGTCAATTGAAAATGATCAAAACTGAGATTGATACCGGGACTAAAAGGGTTAAATTACGAGGACAGATCGCACAGACTAGGTTTGTATTCCCTTGAGTATTTTTGTTGGGTAAGGGTATCGAGGGTTACGGACCCAAGGCGGGTAGATGGGGGTTAAGATACAGATCAGCCGAGATCTAATTGAATGGCGGAACAGGCTCGAGGGGCTGAATGGCCTCCTCCTATCCCTCCGATGAAAGGTCATCGACCTAAAAACCTGAACTCTGCCTCCCTCGCCACCAACGCTGCCCGGCCGGCTGGGTGTTTGCCAGCATTTTGTGTTTTTATTTCAGATTTCCAGCGTGGCTTTTGCTCGGTGAGTAAGATATTTATCTCAAAGGCCCTGAGCAACAAAAGCAAGTTTCCTCTCCACAATTCACCCAGATGGATGGCACCTTCCCTCTGTCATCTCATTAATATTCCAACTCATTATCTTGCCCATGAGTTGAACTAATATTAAAAAAGTGCAAGCTGCTTTTGGTGGATGGATCAGTCAGTTCTACACCAGATCTGACCACCGAATGTAGATTTATTTCCCCCCCCCCCCCACCACCCCCTTGTCTTTTCCTTTCATAAACCTCTCTCCGTTAAGCTGCATTGCAGATGTTGGCTGCAGGCAAACGGCTGGAAGCAGAGGGGGAAAGCGAAGACTTCAGCACCACGGACAGCGACAGCGCCGGCACCACCGGCGAGCAGCAGCCGGGCAGGCGAGCCCCGGGCACGGCACACGCGTCCCAGGCCAGCCCGGTCCAGCACCCTGCTCTCCTCGTCGGGCTCCGGCTCTCCACCCATGCCCGATCTGACCCTTTGGCTGGACTTCTCGCCCCGGCTCGGCCACTTACTCCGCAGGACGGCGCAGGGGGCTGAAGGGGGATGTTGCAGAGCGGCTGTCTCGGCAGAAATGGCTTTCCTGATGCTGTGCGTCTGCGCCTTGGCCGATTTGACAGGTTAGTCTTTGCAATCAATCATTTATTGCACTTTTCACAACACCCCCCTCCTCCCCTCCTCCTCTCTCCCTCTCTCCTCCTCGCCTCAGACACCGTGCAACGTGTGAAAAGTGAGATTGCACCAAAGCAGGAAGATTTATTATTTGCTCAGTTTGAACCGAGCAGAATTGGGTCCAAACCCAGCCCGGGCCCCAGGATCCCATCAGTCTCAAAAAAAAAAAATCACAAGACACAAGAAATGGAGGAGCCTGGAAGGGGCAGGTGGCTCCATCCCAGCCCCAGTCATCCCACTCCCATCTGGCTCCCTCCCTCTCCCCCACCTGCAGGTTCAGCTAAATCTTCAGGTGGACCAGACTCGGGGACAGGGACTAAAGAGATAGGAACTTGCATTTATATAGCGCCTTTTACCACCGACTAAGTACCTCTTTTTTTGCAGCGCGGCAGCCAATTTGCGCACAGCAAGATCCCGCAAGCAGCAACGTGATAATCACCAGATGGTGGTTGAGGGATAAATATCGGCCCAGGGGTGAACTCCCCCACCGCTCTCCTTCCAGTGGCGGCCGTGGTATCGTTTACCTCCACCCGAGAGGGGCGGACGGGGCCTCGGTTTAACGTCTCATCCAAAAGACGGCACCTCCAACAGTGCAGCACTCCCTCGGTACCGCACTGGGAGTCTCGGCCTGGATTACGGGCTCAAGTCCCCGGAGTGGGGGCTCGGACCCAGGACCTTCTGACTCGGAGGCGAGAGAGTGAGAACCACTGAGGCACGGGCCCAGATCGATATCCAGAACCTCCACCCCAGTGGCTCAGTTTGGGAAGTGCATCACCCAATACTGAGCCTTACAGAGCTGGAGGGGTTACAGCACAGACTGGGGTTCAGTGATCACAACCTGAATCTGCAGTGGTGTGGGGGGGGGGGTTCCTGCTCCTACTCACTATCGAGCAACTCCTGCTGGAAAGTGGGGGATGTCAGAATCGGGCACAGCAGTGATGCCCTACATGGTCAAATAGCCTAGGCTCAGACGTGAGGAATGGATGAGGTAGCAGAGGGCAGCCGGTGGAACTGAACCCCAGCGAGAGTCCGCGACTTTGTGGGGAAGGGGTGGAATTAGGGGGGAAAAAAAAAGACAAGTTGTTAAAAGCGGAATGTTTACTGTTGTATTGCGATTCCCAGTAATCCACTGGAGGCGACCCTGTACTAATACTGATCAGCTCTGACAGGAGGTCGGGGCCAGCTCGCAATCCCACCCCCTCGGAGGGGCATAGATAGGATGGATACTAAGGAGCTTTTTCCCTTCGTTGAGGGTTCTATAACAAGGGAGCATAGATTCAAGGTAAAAGGCGGGAGGTTTAGAGGGGATTTGAGAAAGAACTTTTTCACCCAGAGGGTGGTTGGAGTCTGGAACTCACTGCCTGAGAGGGTTGTGGAGGCAGGAACCCTCACAACATTCAAGAAGCATTTGGATGAGCACTTGAAATGCCATAGCATACAAGGCTACGGACCAAATGCTGGAATATGGGATTAGATTAGACTGGGCTTGATAGCCGGCGCGGACACGATGGGCCGAAGGGCCTCTATCCGTGCTGTATAACTCTATGACTCTATGAGGGTCGTAGAATAGAAATCTTAGATTAGAACATACTATAATTTGCATTTATATAGCGCCTTTAACGTAGTACAACGTCCCAAGGCGCTTCACAGGAGCGATTATCAAACAAAATTTGACACCGAGCCCCATAAGGAGATATTAGGACAGGTGACCAAAAGCAAAGGGGTGAGTTTTAAGGAGCGTCTCAAAGGAGAGGCGGAGGGGTTTAGGGAGGGAATTCCAGAGCTCAGGGCCCAGGCGGCTGAAGGCACGGCCGCCAATGGAGGGGCCAGGGAAACAAGTCAATGCTGCACGAGGCCCCACCGTGCCCTGGCACCCGATCACTCAGCCCTTTCCCCCCACCCCGCAACCAGGGGTCCATGGCCATCGCGACTGTTTGCGATCAGTACCTCGTCAAATCCCGGCAGGTGCCCCTTGAAAAGGAAGAGAATGCCTTGGAGTTATAATGCGGAAAGTGATGTGTCTATAATTACACCGTAGCGCGCTGATTGTTGTTGCGTCGGCAAAGACAGCAGCCATTTTGGGCACAGCAAGATCCCACGACTATGGCCGATTAACGTGGTGCTGCGGCGACGGCGTTGCTCGAGGGAGGGAAGACTATCGGCCGTGGGGGTGAAGAGCGACAGGCGCTCGCGTATGTTCCACGTCAGAGGGTGAGACCGTGTTAAGAAACGGTTTGGAAAATCTCCTGGGGGCTTGGGATGTACCCGGGAATGAACCACATCGGCTGGGATGATAAAATTGGCCTCAGTGCCCTTGGGCTAATGGGGGGGTGGAAATAAGCCAGGCTTCTCGCTCCTGGTAGCTGTGCAGCACTTCCCACTGCTGGAAAGTGTGGGCAGTGCCAGGTGAGGAAGGGATGGGGTTCGGTGTGATGCTCCACATGGTCGAATAACCTGCTGGCAATAACCTTTCTGGGTTTACACAAAAACAGGCACTTGGGCTCTTGAGGTACAAGGAGACAACTAACTGTACCCCAGGAAAATGGGGGGGGGGGGGGGGGGAGAAAATTGGTGATGGGGAGTGGAAGAAGAGAACGAAGGCATTTCAGCTTCACAGACATTTCAGGTTCCCTGAGACAGCTCAAAGGAGAGAGTGGGATTCTTTAATCCTGGAGTCTGCAAAATCAGTTTGTTGTGGGAGCCCTGTCGGAATCGCCATGGTAACCGAATCTAATGAGCCAGAGTGATTTCCAACCTTTCATTCCAGGCGAGTGTCTCACCTCACCCGCCAGTGACGTGATTAATGGCTCCTGATTCTGCAAGGTGTGACAGAACGCACCGGGCAAAGATCCAGCAAACGAACGAGTAATGAGCCCGGTCCCAGGCAGCGAGAGCAGCTGCTGATGGTTATTGGGCTGACGAACTGATTGCCCCCCACCCTCGATAGTGCTGGTCACTGGCGATAGAGAGTTTCTAGCCAATGACGCACAGTGTGTTATGATATAATATATATACAGGAGCGTTATACCCAGTAACACACAGTGTGTTATTATATAATATATATACAGGAGTGTTATACCCGGTAACACACGGTGTGTTATTATATAATATATATACAGGAGTGTTATACCCTGTAACACACGGTATGTTATTATATAATATATACAGGAGTGTTATACCCAGTAACACACGGTATGTTATTATATAATATATACAGGAGTGTTATACCCAGTAACACACGGTGTGTTATTATATAATATATAGGGGAGTGTTATACCCAGTAACACACGGTGTGTTATTATACAATATATAAACAGGAGTGTTATACCCAGTAACACACGGTGTGTTATTATATAATATATATACAGGAGTGTTATACCCTGTAACACACGGTATGTTATTATATAATATATACAGGAGTGTTATACCCAGTAACACACGGTGTGTTATTATATAATATATACAGGTGTGTTATACCCGGTAACACACGGTGTGTTATTATATAATATATAGGGGAGTGTTATACCCAGTAACACACGGTGTGTTATTATATAATATATATACAGGAGTGTTATACCCGGTAACACACGGTGTGTTATTATATAATATATACAGGTGTGTTATACCCAGTAACACACGGTGTGTTTTTATATAATATATACAGGAGTGTTATACCCGGTAACACACGGTGTGTTATTATATAATATATACAGGAGTGTTATACCCAGTAACACACGGTGTGTTATTATATAATATATAGGGGAGTGTTATACCCTGTAACACACGGTGTGTTATTATATAATATATATACAGGAGTGTTATACCCGGTAACACACGGTGTGTTATTATATAATATATACAGGAGTGTTATACCCAGTAACACACGGTGTGTTATAAGATAATATATAGAAGAGTGTTATACCCAGTAACACACGGTGTGTTATATAATATACACTGGAGTGTTATACCCAGTAACACAATATTATATATACAGGCATTATTGCCAGTAACACACAGTGTGTTGATATAATGTGGATACAATCCAGATAGTGACTGCACCCACAGTCCCGATGTCCTTATCACTGCAGAAAGCAGGACTGCGATCACTCGTGACCCTTGGTCCCTTTTGCTCTTCTATAATTCATGCTTCAATGGAAATCAGCGATGACTGGCTGGTGGGGACTGCGGCTTTGGGGTAAATCATATTTCACAGCAGAATGACTGCTCCTGTCAACCTAACATTTCACTGAAGTGCAGGGATGAGAGGTTAGAGACTGGTGTCCTGTACAGTGGTGAATGTAACCAGTTGAGCCTCACTAGCACCAGGCTGCGACCTATAGTTTCAATCGAGGACCTTCACGACTGCCATGGCTATTGGGATACCCGCCCTTCCATAACATCCTCTCGTTCAATTCACGTAAGGATGAGATTGTGATTCTGAGCCAGAGGGGAGGAGATGTAAACTCATGGCCAGGAG
Organism: Heptranchias perlo; assembly: GCF_035084215.1. NCBI lineage: Eukaryota > Metazoa > Chordata > Chondrichthyes > Hexanchiformes > Hexanchidae > Heptranchias > Heptranchias perlo. Next base: position 2,230,472 of record NC_090368.1, on the reverse strand, counting down.
CCATGTTGGATGTGAGAGTTTGGCGGGTGCTGTGACGTCCAGATAGAGAGATGCACTCGCATCGGAACAGCGAGACGATAAAAAACCAAGGTCCATCTAGTTCGCCTTCTACCACCCTGACAGTCGCAGGATACAACGATAATGGAGTTGTTGACTATAATCACAGCAATCAGTCTCCATCAATGAGTCTACAACAGACCCAGACATGAGGTGAGGAAAACCCCCAGTGGTGGAGAGCTTTGGGAACCAGAGTTCCAAAGTCACATGTTCCTCCCCAGCCTCCGACACTTACCACAAGTCATGTCTCAAATTACTCATGTACTGTATCCCCGAATGTTATTTTATGAAAGAAATTGATCTAATCTGCATTTGAATGAATCAACACTCTCCCCATCCACCGTCTCCCCAGGGAGCCTGTTCCATAGATTGACCACTCACTCACTGAAATATTGACTCCACAAATTGGTTTTGAATTTCCCCCCTTCCAGCACAGGCTGTGTCCTCAGCAGGGTGGGGAGGTTCTACTGTTCTGGACAACGTGGAACAGCTCGTCATGGTCTACATTATTTTAGAATCCTGAAAACGTAAATCATATCACCTTTCAATCTTCTCGTTTCCAGTGAGAACCTGCCCAATTTAGATAATTCGTAAAAACACAATTTTTTTTCCCGTTTCAGGAGGCCTGTCGATCTCCACAGAGGAAAGGCTGGTGAGCCACCTTCTGAACCCAGCTCACTACAACAAGCTAATCCGCCCAGCAACCAACGGCTCGCAGCTGGTCTCGGTCCAGCTGATGGTCTCTCTGGCGCAGCTCATCAGCGTGGTGAGTGCACTCCGCGAGAGGGGGAACAGACAGCGAGAGGGGGAGAGACAGCGAGAGGGGGAGGGGGAGAGACAGCGAGAGGGGGAGGGGGAGAGACAGCGAGAGGGGGAGGGGGAGAGACAGCGAGAGGGGGAGGGGGAGAGACAGCGAGAGGGGGAGGGGGAGAGACAGCGAGAGGGGGAGGGGGAGAGACAGCGAGAGGGGGAGGGGGGAGAGACAGCGAGAGGGGGAGGGGGAGAGACAGCGAGAGGGGGAGGGGGAGAGACAGCGAGAGGGGGAGAGACAGCGAGAGGGGGAGAGACAGCGAGAGGGGGAGGGGGAGAGACAGCGAGAGGGGGAGGGGGAGAGACAGCGAGAGGGGGAAGGGGAGAGACAGCGAGAGGGGGAGGGGGAGAGACAGCGAGAGGGGGAGAGACAGCGAGAGGGGGGAGGGGGAGAGACAGCGAGAGGGGGAGGGGGAGAGACAGCGAGAGGGGGAGGGGGAGAGACAGCGAGAGGGGGAGGGGGAGAGACAGCGAGAGGGGGAGGGGGAGAGACAGCGAGAGGGGGAGGGGGAGAGACAGCGAGAGGGGGAGGGGGGAGAGACAGCGAGAGGGGGAGGGGGAGAGACAGCGAGAGCGGGAGGGGGAGAGACAGCGAGAGCGAGAGGGGGGAGAGACAGCGAGAGCGAGAGGGGGAGAGACAGCGAGAGCGAGAGGGGGAGAGACAGCGAGAGGGGGAGAGACAGCGAGAGGGGGAGGGGGAGAGACAGCGAGAGGGGGAGGGGGAGAGAGCGAGAGAGGAGAGCGAGAGGGGGAGGGGGAGAGACAGCGAGAGGGGAGGAGGGGGAGGGGAGAGACAGCGAGAGGGGGAGGGGGAGAGACAGCGAGAGGGGGAGGGGGAGAGACAGCGAGAGGGGGAGGGGGAGAGACAGCGAGAGGGGGAGGGGGAGAGACAGCGAGAGGGGGAGGGGGAGAGACAGCGAGAGGGGGAGGGGGAGAGACAGCGAGAGGGGGAGGGGAGAGACAGCGAGAGGGGGAGGGGGAGAGACAGCGAGAGGGGGGAGGGGGAGAGACAGCGAGAGGGGGAGGGGGAGAGACAGCGAGAGGGGGAGGGGGAGAGACGAGAGAGAGGGGGAGAGGGGGAGAGAGAGCGAGAGAGAGCGAGAGGGGGAGGGGGAGAGACAGCGAGAGGGCGGAGGGGGAGAGACAGCGAGAGGGGGAGGGGGAGAGACAGCGAGAGGGGGAGGGGGAGAGACAGCGAGAGGGGGAGGGGGGAGAGACAGCGAGAGCGAGGGGGGGAGAGAGAGCGAGAGCGAGAGGGGGAGAGAGAGCGAGAGGGGGAGGGGGAGAGACAGCGAGAGCGAGAGGGGGAGAGACAGCGAGAGGGGGAGGGGGAGAGACAGCGAGAGGGGGAGGGGGAGAGACAGCGAGAGGGGGAGGGGGAGAGACAGCGAGAGCGAGAGGGGGGGAGAGAGAGCGAGAGCGAGGGGGGAGAGAGAGCGAGAGGGGGAGGGGGGAGAGACAGCGAGAGGGGGAGGGGGAGAGACAGCGAGAGGGGGAGGGGGAGAGACAGCGAGAGGGGGAGGGGGAGAGACAGCGAGAGGGGGAGGGGGAGAGACAGCGAGAGGGGGAGGGGGAGAGACAGCGAGAGGGGGAGGGGGAGAGACAGCGAGAGCGAGGGGGGGAGAGACGAGCGAGAGCGAGAGGGGGAGAGAGAGCGAGAGCGAGAGGGGGAGAGAGCAGCGAGAGGGGGAGGGGGAGAGACAGCGAGAGCGAGAGGGGGAGAGACAGCGAGAGGGGGAGGGGGAGAGACAGCGAGAGAGAGGGGAGAGGGGGAGAGACAGCGAGAGGGGGAGGGGGAGAGACAGCGAGAGGGGGAGGGGGAGAGACAGCGAGAGCGAGAGGGGAGAGACAGCGAGAGGGGGAGGGGGGAGAGACAGCGAGAGGGGGAGGGGGAGAGACAGCGAGAGCGAGAGGGGGAGAGACAGCGAGAGGGAGCGAGAGGGGGAGAGACAGCGAGAGGGGGAGGGGAGAGCGAGAGACAGCGAGAGGGGGAGGGGGAGAGACAGCGAGAGGGGGAGGGGGAGAGAGAGCGAGAGGGGGAGGGGAGAGACAGCGAGAGGGGGAGGGGCGAGAGACAGCGAGAGGGGGAGGGGCGAGAGACAGCGAGAGCGGGAGGGGGAGAGACAGCGAGAGGGGGAGGGGGAGAGACAGCGAGAGGGGGAGGGGGAGAGACAGCGAGAGGGGGAGGGGGAGAGACAGCGAGAGGGGGAGGGGGAGAGACAGCGAGAGGGCGGAGGGGGAGAGAGAGCGAGAGGGGGAGGGGGAGAGAGAGCGAGAGGGGGAGGGGAGAGACAGCGAGAGGGGGAGGGGGAGAGACAGCGAGAGGGGGAGGGGAGAGACAGCGAGAGGCGGAGGGGGAGAGACAGCGAGAGGGGGAGGGGGAGAGACAGCGAGAGCGGGAGGGGGAGAGACAGCGAGAGCGACGGGGGGGAGAGACAGCGAGAGGGGGAGGGGGAGAGAGTGCGAGAGGGGGAGGGGGAGAGACAGCGAGAGGGGGAGGGGGAGAGACAGCGAGAGGGGGAGGGGGAGAGAGAGAGAGAGACAGCGAGAGAGAA